>NC_133621.1:201018047-201379922 GCF_048593235.1 Sminthopsis crassicaudata | reverse complement strand
ATATATGTGTACATATTTATACAGTTTTCTTGTTGCACAAGAAAAAATATGATTTAAAAAGGTAAAAATAACCTGGAAAGAACAAAAATGCAAACAGTTTACACTCATTTATTTCCCAATGTTCTTTCGCTGGGTGTAGCTGGTTCTGTTCATCACTGATCAATTGGAACTGATTTGGATTAACTCATTGCTGCAGATAGCCACTTCCATCAGAATGCATCTTCATACCATATTGTTGTTGAAGTGTATAATGATCTCCTGGTCCTGCTCATTCATCATCAGTTCATGTAATTCTCTCCAGGTCTTTCTAAAATCCTCCTGCTCGTCATTTCTTACAGAACAATAATATTCCATAACATGACATGAATCATTTTCAAAGGAAAGACTAAATGCAGATGGTCGACAATGGAAGCAGCTATGAATGGGGGCAGTACTAGGTGGGATGTGTAATTCTGGACAAGCCACTTGTTAACCTAGTAGTTTAAATCATAGCTCTAGGGTGGTTATCTTCAAAGGCACAGAGGAAAGTGTGTTGGGCTTGGAACTAAGAAACCTCATTTCAAATCCTTCCTTAGTCATTTTTTTAGACAAGTCACTTCATGCAGATCTCAGTTCAATCGCTGGTAAAATGGGAATAACAATACTTCTTACTTCAACAGATTGTTGTGAGGGTCAAATAAGAGCACGTTGACATGATTTGTAGACCATAAGTCAATGCTAGCCATTCTTACTGTTACTCATAATTGCTGGCAGCACGGTGGGAGAAGCAAGCAGGCTCACAGAAGATGATACAATCAACTGTTGTAACTGATGCTGGGTAAGAGAAAAGACTCAACTGGTAGGTCTGTAGTCTCAGGGATAGTATTTCATTCAACAGAAAGCTGTCTTCTGTCCATCCCTTTTCCCCTTCTCAACTGAAGACAATCACATAAAATAGATTTCACACTGCCCATATCCCCTCCCCCCAATTCTGCCGAGTTTCTGACCACTATCAGAAGGTTGAGTAGCATGTTTCACCATCATTTTTCTGAAATCATGGCTGGTCGCGTGTTGGTCAGTATTCCTTGGCCTTTCAAAGTTGTTTGCATTTACCATCCTGCTGCCATTCTGGTACAGAGCCATTCTGCTTCTGCTCACAAAACTCAACATCAGTTCATCCAAACCTTTCCCGGCTTCTCTGAAACCATCTGTCTCATCATCATTCCTTACAGCACAATAGTAAACCATCACTTTCATACAGTCAGTCATTAAACATTTAGTAAATATCTACTGTACACTAGAAACCAAGTGCTGAGGATACAAAAACAGGCAAAAGACACTTCCTGCCCTCAAGGAGTTCACAATCCAGTGGGAGAAACAAGCAAAGAGGTACAATCAAGCAAGCTTAGGTACACACACGTGTGTGTGTGTGTGTGTGTGTGTGTATACAAGAAAAATGGGAAAAAATGGGAAAGGCACTAGAATTGAGTGGTTGGGAAAACTTTGTTAGTCATTGCCCAATTGAACATTACCACATTTCCAAATTCTTTGCCACTTCTAAAGTTAATAGTTTATTTGCTTAAGACTACTGTCTCTCAACTAGTCTTCCCCCTTTATTCCCCTTCTGAGAAATGTATTTAATACCCAATTATCTGTTTTTCTTTTCTTTGACCAGTTCAAATAAGCACAATCCATTCCCTCCCACTCATCTTTAGACTTCTAACTTCATATCCTGATTATGATTCCCTTCCACTATTTCCCCTCATCTTCCATCTCCCCTTTCATTTCCTTTTTTCTCTCCCTATTCTTTTTAAGATTATCAAAATAGAACTGTTCCCGGGTCTAATGTATAATTGTAGTTACTGTAACCCTTTATATGAGTTTCGAGAGGACACATCTCCTTAATTTTATCCTTGTTTAGTCCATTATATTTGCCATTTTTTGTTTTACTCTTCATGTTCACTTTACATTTCTCTTGACACTTGGGTTTGTATTTCAAAGTTACTATACAACTGTTCTCTTTTCATCCTTTAGAGCCAGATGCCAGTTAAATACGGATAATCTAAAGTGGTTTATGTATTTGTACTATATAAATACAAAATATTATAATTAATAGGTGTTGGCCCACACAATGTGAATTCAAATAATGTGACCAATAACTTCAGGGGATTGTTTGAAGTAACTGGCACCTAACTAAACTTCATTAAAAGTCCATTTCCTCTACATAGGATTATACTGGGTTTTGTTTTGTTTTTTTTTTTTTTTCTTGAGGCAATTGAAGTTAAGTGACTGCCCAGGGTCATACAGCTAGGGAGATCAAATTTGAACTCAGGTCCTCCTGACTTCAGGGCTGGTGCTCCATCTACCGTACCACTAGCTGCTCCAAGATTATGCTGTTTTAATGGATAAATTATTAATTTATATTCTTTGCCTTTTGATTATATTCCAAGTTCTCTACTTTATGACAAAGGGAGTCCTGAAACTCTCACTCCTTCGGACTTTGGGGGGAAATCTTGGGAACTCTCAAAGCTCTCCCCAGAGAGACCTGCCTTAGGGAATCAAGACAAGTTCATTAGTTATCTGGTTATCTGGGTGGGACTAGTTGAGTCCAGGACCACTCCTACTTAGCCTTGAGCTGGAGATGAGATTTCTATCCAACTCTATTGAGCAGTAATTAGCCCAATACACCACTCATTCAATTCCTAGATTTTCCATTCTGATTCCAGCTCAAACTGCTCCCAGCTCCCATCAAGAGCTGCCCATAAAACAAATGTTCCCTCAATCCCTTGCAGAGGGCCTCTCTCTCCCCTTGGCATAGCTGCGACCCTCTGCCTGCTGAAAGACATTCTCTTTCAGAGTTACTCCCTCTTTATCTCCCTTACCAATTTCCCAAACAACAGGACCTTATTCACCTTGCTGTCTGGATTTCTCTGCTAGAAACCTCTGCTAGAGGATCTCTCTGTTAGATCTTTAATAATAAACTTCTTTTGCCAGTTTAACTTTTCAGGTTCATAAATTCATTTAAGAAGGACCTGCGCCAACCAGAAGGAGGTTCCCACAACTCCTTGCCCTGGCCAAAACCTCATCATTTATGTCTGCTAAACTGTTTGTGATTCTATTTACAGCTCTACTTAGATTTTTAAAAATCTACTACAAATTGTTGGTTCCCTTTCTAATGATTTTTTTCCACAGCTTTTCCATTTTTTAGAGAATTTTTTTTTTTTTTTAAATTATTGCTTCACTCCTCCTAGGACACTGCATTTATGCTCAAGCTGTGCATTTGAGGCTTAGCTAGTAAGTAGATCATTTTGGAGTCATTCTTTTTTTAATTGTCTCGAGTGAGGAGTGTCAATGTTGAAATGATGGGGAAACCCTGAAACTGTCTTTCTTGACTTGGGGTGAGCCCTGAAATCTCCTGACAGGGACCCATCCTTTGGGGCAGTTAAGTGCTTTCATTAAAATTAAGTCCCGGCTGATGCATTGTTGGTGGAGTTGTGAAAGAATCCAGCCATTCTGGAGAGCAATTTGGAACTATGCCCAAAAAGTTATCAAACTGTGCATACCCTTTGACCCAGCAGTGCTACTCCTGGGCTTATATCCCAAAGAAATACTAAAGAGCGGAAAGGGACCTGTATGTGCCAAAATGTTTGTGGCAGCTCTTTTTGTTGTAGCTAGAAACTGGAAGTTGAATGGATGTCCATCAATTGGAGAATGATTGGGTAAATTATGGTATGTGAAGGTTATGGAATATTATTGCTCTGTAAGAAATGACCAGCAGGATGAATACAGAGAGGATTGGAGAGACTTACATCAACTGATGCTGAGTGAAACGAGCAGAACCAGAAGATCACTATACACTTCAACAACAACAATACTGTATGAGGATGTATTCTGATGGAAGTGGAAATCTTCAACATAAAGAAGATCCAACTCACTTCCAGTTGATCAATGATGGACAGAAATAACTATACCCAGAGAAGGAACACTGGGAAGCGAATGTAAATTGTTAGCACTACTCTCTATCTACCCAGGTTACCTATACCTTCGGAAGCTAATACTTAATGTGCAGCAAGAAAATGGTATTTACACACATATATTGTATCTAGGTTATATTGTAACACATGTAAAATGTATGGGATTGCCTGTCATGGGGGGAGGGAGTGGAGGGAGGGAGGGGATAATTTGGAAAAATGAATTAAAAAAAAAAAAAAAAAAAGGATTAAGTCCCGGACCACTCCTTACTTAGCTCCAATTTAAGTTATCTCATTCAGCTGGAAATCTAGGCTTGGGGGCGGTGACAACATTGAAGGAATCCCATTCGATTGAAACTTTAGATCTCTTTTAAAGGGCAACTTGGGGCTTATTTCTTGGCAGAGGCCCAAAAGCAGGACCACACTTTGTCAAAGAGCCCTCTCCCCCCTCTCTCCTTGCATAGCTGACTGCAAGGCACCTGCCCACTGAGAAGGCATTCTCTTTTTAGCCTTACTCCCTCCTTTTTCTTTCTGTCAGAACTCCTTTGCCAGACCTTTACTTCTCTGTCAGGACTTTGCCACTGAGGAAGTCAGCAAAAGCTGGCTTCTCAATGCCAATAAACTTTTTGCCAGTCTAACTTTTCGGGCTCGTGAATTCTTTTACGTTGGACCTCTGCCCTGCACCGAACCTCATCAATAGCAGAAGCTTTTTGTGGTGGGACTTTGTTTTACTCATCTTCCAGCCTACTTCTTGATTTTGGACTTGTTAGAGCCAAGTTATCTGGGATGGTTGGTCATGCTGCTTTCACCTTGTTGGTTTATTCCAGGATCTCAGCGTTCCCTCAGTTCCCTCTGTTCCCTCCGGCTAAGGTCCTGCCGCTCTCAAGGCTCCCAGTGCCCCAGGCAAAGTCACCCTTCTCATCCATTTGCCTGGACTTTCTTTGCAACTATTGAATTAGATTAGGGTCTGACCACACACTTAGTGAAACATTTGGAGTTTCAATAGGCTGCTGTGGGACTCAGTCACTGCCCAATAGAAAACTCCTTTTTAATCTGGGACTTCTATTCTTATTAACCACTGCATAGTCTTGTTAGACCGACTGGGCTCGAAGTTGGGATTGAGCTCTCCATGTGCCTGAAGTAAGAGCCACACAGGTACCACGTGCTTCTGAACTTTCTCCTTGTAAACGAACCAAAGGTTGACGACCATTCTGCACCCTGGAATGCCGCTCCTCTTCAGTCTGCCTTGGATCTGTGACTCAGAACTGGGGGGGAGGGTGTGTGTAAACAACCGAGCTACTAAGTTCCTGCAGCCTTTAGGTATTTAGGCCCCTCGATGCTGAATCTGGGATTCACCTCTTTCCTTCCCTAAAGCCTGTCCCCAAGTGTCTTGTCTGGACCTGGGTTAGAAAAATTATTCTTAAGATTTTTTTCTCGGATCTCCCCAAATAAATAGAATTCTGTCTGTCTGGGTTATTTTCTAGCTTTGGGTGGAAGAGCAGTTAAATAGAGCTTAATTGTACTGGTATTAAAATGTTCATCACCTTCCATTCTGCCAGATTACTACCAACAACCTATATGACAATCATAGAACTTAATGATTTGTGGATGGCAAAGGACTGGAATAAAAGTATGCTGTTAACTGATTAACAGCCAACAGGTAGAGTTCAAAGAAACATGAAACAATGAATCCAGTCATAAAAAGCATTCACCATTAATGTGAATAGGAAGGTGGAATATTTTGAACAATGTTAAGAAGGCAACAAAACTCAGGCCAAATGTAAAGAACAAGGTGATCAAGTTTTTGCTTATTCATAATTGAAGTATGTGTAAGATAAATAATCAGAGAAAACTCATAGCAAGAAAATACAATTTATTAAATTTTTACTTACAGAAAAAATTGACACAAAACTATTCCCAACAATTACCCATGTGTTGCTGTTTTTTTCTCCCCTTAAAAGAATGTTCCCTAAAGCCAGGTCACCAAAAATATCAAATGGGAGAAAGGATTTGAATAAGCACTGATACATGGTTAATTAACTCTGCCAGACACTGTGTTAAGTGTTTTACAATGACCTATCACGGAATCACAAATTTGGAGTGAGGGAGGAAGGGGGGGAGGGGCAGGGAGAGAAGTCATCCACATCCAGTTTCACCCCTAAGTGAAGTCACTTCACCCACACTAAAAAGAAATTTTCTCTTAAAAAAAAAAAAAAAAAAAGCAAAGGAAAAGAGGTTATAGTCTAGCCAGGGGGGAAAAGATGGGCTGCATTTGATTCCAGCCTAAAAGGAGGATATTTTAAGTACAGAGAGAGAATGCTATTGGCAAAGACATTGAAAGAATATAACCCGCAGGCACTACTATAAAGGAATCTGGAATTATAATATCAGGACTTAAATCCTCATTCTCAATACAATTTGACCTTGAGCAGTTCCCTTTTCTAGAAAACCAAACTTTTCTATACATTTTCTGAGGTCTCTCTGAGCTCTAAACTTATTTTCTTAGAATCCACGGCACATTTAGGAGACAAAACGGAGTTCAGCCTACTAGAACACTGAATATATGGAGGAAAGGGTATTCAACATTTAATAAATATTAAATACTGTGCAAGGAAGTGTACATGCTGGAAATGCAAAGGCCAATTATAACAATTCCTGCCTACCACAGATTTTACTTTAGTTTTCTCAGCCCTAGGAAAGAAAATACATGAAGAATGGACTGGAAAAGAAACTGACCACAAGGAAAGCAGTTGGGTAATTGCAATAAGCTAGGTAGGAAGTGGTGAGGCCCTAAAACCAAGGTAATAATCATGTGCATGGACAGAAGGGACTGGATGTGGAGTTAATTAGGTAAGCAATTGGATGAGATAAAAGTATAGGCTTCCCTCAAGTTTTAGTCTAAGAGACTCAACATGAGCTGACATCAACTGAAATAAAGTTTGCAAGAAGTATGAGTTGTGGTGGGTAAAGATGAGTTCAGCTGAGGATAATTCTTGAGATGCTTTAATGGGGAAGATGAGGAGTTGTGTGAACAGAGAATAAGATCACAGAGGCCCAAGAACTTTGGGAATATAAAGTGGGTGATGCACCAGAGGCAAGTGAAGTCAGTCACAGAGTTAGGAGAACAAGGAGAAAGCAAAATCCAAGGAGTATACAAAAAAGCTACAGAGATCAAGCAGAATAAGCACTGAAAAATAATACTTTTTTCCCCCTTTGGAGAAGTTAAAACTTTCATATAAAAATGGAACCCATATTGTAATTACAGATTGAGTATAGTTAAATAGAAGTAACATGCATAGATTACTTCTCTGGGTCTAAAAGGGAAAAGACTGGGACAATGTGTAGGGTCAAGTTTTGTTTAAAAGATGGGCATTGGGGGCATATTCACAGAGAGCAGAGATCCCATCATTTCCTTAAAGATTAGAGCCAGAAATTCACAAGTAGTAATTATAATTTGAAATGTGAATGATATGTTGATAGCTGCTTTCTTTCTTTGTGATGGCCAAGAATTGGAAATTGCAAGGATCCCCATTAACTGGGGAATGGCTGAAAGGGTTGTGGTATACAGCTGTGCTTGATTGAACACTTCTGTGCTGTAAGAAATGATGAGCTCAATGATCTCAGAAAGGCATGTAAAGACTTGCACAAAACAAGCAGAACCAAGAAAATATTGTATACAATAACAGAAATATTGTTTTAATAAGAACAACTTTGAGCAACTAAGTCATTTTAACCTATACAAATAAAGAGATTAAAAATAATATATTGAGATGCCATTAGCATCCAGAGCACTGATATATAGAAGTAAATTTAGAGTAATTTTACACACACACACACACACACACACACACACACACACACACACACACACACACACACCCTACTTGTGTCTAATGGTAGCCATCTATAAAGTAGGGAAGAAAAAAAGGAAAAAAGTTACACAATAATTTTGTCATATATTTGGAGGGAACAGCAAGTGGTACATGGTAGATTTACAGTTTCATGTTCAAGTATTTTTATTGCACTGTGTTATGAAAATGCTTGCTTTCTTCCCTGAATTGAAAATAAAATGAATTTTTAAAAATAATTACCATTAAAAAAAGAAAAAAAGACTGTAGCAATGTCAGAGAGACAATGCTCTGAAGTATGGAGGAGAGATGAGGGAGCTCACCATGTAGGATAATTCTCTAAAAAAGTGAGATCACCTGAAAAAAAAAAAAAAGAAAGAAAGGGCGTAAAGAGGGACAGAACATGTTCTGAGGCTGGTACAAAACTCATTTAAGAGAGTAACTTAGACGCTGGTAGCTAACAGCAGTGAGGACTGGATGGGGTGACATCAACCTTTGGAATAAAGTTCACAAGAAGTTATTTATGAGGGATGGCGGCAGAACAAAAATCCAGGTACTAAAGCATCATCTGCAAGCCTGGAAAAGGGAACACTCACTTCTCCAGATCTTTCTTTTCAGGGAAGAGGCTTATACCACCTACAGTGAGCTTGAGAATGAGAAGGTCTATGGGAGGCTCCAAAGAGGAACCAAATGGTGGGTTTCTGGAATAGAAATGAATAAGGAATGCATTTACTGCCTATCTACAAAGTGCAGGAAATCAAAGAAACCAAAGTCTCTGCCCCCAGAGGTTAGCCTCTCTTGGGAGAATATAAAGTAAATCAGGGGGAAAAGCTGGCAAACAGGCTTGGGAGTAGAGAGGGATAGAGAACAGCTTATGCAAAGGCAGGAATGGGAAATGCATTTTCTCCAGTGGCCTAGAAGGCTGAAAAGCATTTCAATAGAAAGGATTTATTGATTTTGGTGATTTTTTTTTTCAGCAGCTGGTCCAATTAGTTCGGAACATAGAATGCAATAGGGTAATTGTGAAATATAACTGAAGGTAGCTTGAGGCCAAATTTGGAGGCGTGATCATACTTGTTTTTAGGCCTAGAGAAGTTTTCTTTGGTACAGTGATAAAGCAGATGACTTCATATGTAAGGGAAAACTTCCTAAGCTTGAGTCCCCTCCGGAGTTAGTACTGAATTTCTTATCAGAAGAGGTTTTTCAAGTAGAGATTTGAAGTTTTAGAAAGAATTCATGACTTAGGGACAAACTAGATGAAATGACTTCTGATTTCCTTCCAAATGCTGCTCTATGGAGGCATTACAGAAGAAAAAACAGTGGCAAGTGATTGGAGAGTGAGGAGAAAGTCTGACACTGATGATTAAGGGAACAATATTCAACAGAGCAGGAAACTTGAGGGCCGGGAAGGCATTTTGTAAAATTATTCAGACCATCTGAAAGCAATCTCAGGAAATGGGCAGAATTTTGATAGGATTTATTTAGAGGGAAAGGGAGAGAAGTTCTCATTTCCCATTTTCATATTTTTAAAAAATGGATTTAGAAACAAAGGACCTGGATTCATATCCCAAATCTGCCACTTGCTTCTATGATTTCACTTAAAGGTATGTCCCTTCTTGGGCCTCATCTGGAAAATGGTGATGAGGAAAGGAAGAACATTTAGATTTTCTCTGCTCTAAATCTGTGCTCATTTTCCAGCTCTATATCTTTGGTTTCTTCATATGGAAAAAGACTTGCTCTTGTTGGCCACAGAAACAGAAGAATGATTAATCAATGAAAGATACAACTCCCTAAATTCAATAGGAGCATGTTGAATGGATTCCTTCAAGAAGTTCACCCTAACTAGAGGTTTTTGAGGAAATGTCTAATTATCACTTATTTAATTTTTAGTCAATTCAATTATTATGGGAATTATTTTTCAGTTGTGGATTAGACTAGATAGGCACTGAGGTCCATTATAAATCTGAAATTCTATGATACTCAACATTTTCTGAATTTGAAAATTTATTCTCCACTTCTGCAACTTGTAATTATCACATAAAATAGTTATAGGCACTGAGTATTATCATTTCTATTTTTCTTCTGACTGAACTTGATTTCATTTATATGAAACTTTCATTAATGAGAAACATTATCAACAGAGCTGACTAGTTTCTCTATAATTTATAAATAATCTGAAAAATAAGAAATAATAAGAAATTCCCATTAAGGAACTTGCCTAAGATTACATAGTATACAGTATGCGATTTGAACCCAAGGCTTCTGCCTCTAGTAATAATTTTCTGTCTTCTATACCATAGTGGTCCCCCCCAAGAAGTAGAGGGAGATGTTTAATTGGAAAAAAAACTTTTAAAGAAAAATGCCATTTGCTAGGAAGGTTTCTTACTGGCAATATGACTTGAAAGAATTAAGCTAACTGTGCCATCCTATTCAGAGAATATTGAGTTTATTAAGAAGGGAATTCTAAGCAGGAGAAAATGAGGTTGCTCACTCCTTAGTTAAACCAAAATTTCTGATTAACATCTTCCTTCCATCATTTAGCCTAGTAAAAGCTTTTTTGAGCTTAGCTACAAACTTAGCTAATGACTAGGTTACCTCTGGTTACAGGCATGAAATTATAAAAGTAGCTTGCCTTCAATTAAGTGTCCTTTATTACCTTAATTTTGTAGCAATGTGGCCTCACTCTAAAGGTCTTCAGCTTGCATGATAAACTGAACTTCTTTTAAAGTGAAATTTATCTAAAAATATTTCTTTTAGTTTGGCTTCATATTCTAAGGCAAGAAAAGCGATACCTAAAGAACTGGGACAGCACATGGTAGGAGCTGTGATAGAAGGTGAGAATCAGAGAAATACAAGGAGGTATATATGAACTAAGACAGAAAATCATACTTTGGCCTACTCTGTAAATGTCCATCTTTCTTTAAATATACTACTTTCTTCAATGAAAGCCTTCCTTCTACTTTCAAAACAATTTTCTCTGAATCAATCATCCCCACAAACTCTCCTCCCTTTCACAGGAAAATGTCTTTAAGACTTGCATCCTTCAAGCTCTAACAATCTGGACTGTGACCCCACTACTCAACAGAAACTGCTTTCTCTCTACCACCAACAATCTCTTTAATTGTTTAATTTTTCCTGGTCTTTTCTCAGTTGCCACCATCATCCTCTTTTAATGATCTCAGCAGTTTTTAATTACAAATAGTATTTATATAGTGCTTTATGCTTACAAAATGCTTTATAAATAATTAATTCATTTTACTCCCATTTTGCAAATGAAGAAACTGCGGTTCAGAGGTTAAGTGACTTGGTAGTTGTCGCAAAACTACTAGGTGTCTGAGTCTGGGTTTACACTTGTCTCTTTTTGACTCCATTCTGTCCATTGTGCCACCAAAGCTGCTTCATTAGCTCTACAGATGACCCCCAAATCTACATATCCAATCCTAATCTTTGCCGGGCTCCAGTATCACATCACCAAATGACCAGTAAACATCTCCACTTGGACGTCTCAGAGATATCCAAAACCCTGAAGTTCCATATTGGATCTTGTTTTTCCTGTTCCACATGCCAACCCCTTCTCCAAATTTTTCTCTATTAAGGTGAACACCATTCTTCCAATCATACTGTCAAAGCTTCAGAGCATCTTTTCTCAAACCTCCCTCATACAAAATCAGTTACCAAGCTTTGTCCATTCTATCTTTCAACTGTCAACTCTCCACCCTAACTCAAATCAAGAAATATTAAGCACCTATTATGTGCCAGGAACTGTGTTGAGGATATGTAGAAAGAGGCAGACCCTGATTTCAAGGAATCATGAAAATAACTATGTTTTAATGATAACTATGTTACATGACATATGGCATGTTATACATGTTTTTATACATATATATGTATATGTAATATGTGATAAATGATTACATTAAGAAGGCACAAGAATTAAGAGGATGGGGAAATGCTTCTTGGAAGAACACCAGGAGGTACAGGTGAGGAGGAAGAGAATTCCTGGCAGGTGAGGTTAGAAAACATGGAACTGGGAGATGGGACAATCATGTGTAAAGAACAACAAGAAAATGAACATCACTAGATCTTAGAGTACATGAAAGGGAGCGAGGTAAAATAAGACTGGAAATGTTGAAAAGAGCCAGATTATAAGGGTCTTTAAAAGTTAAAAATAGGATTTTATATTTGAACCTTAAGGTAGTAAGAGTCACTGGAGTTGACTGAATATAGGGAGGAACATGGTCAGTTTGGAAAGAACAACACGGTGGCTAAGTAAAGAATGGACTAGAGGAAAAGAGATTGAAGCAGGCAGATGAACCAAAAGATGACTTTAATTGTTCAAGTTTAAGGTAATGAAGGCCTGAACTAAGGCGGTGGCAGTATCAGAGAGGGCTTGTAAAGGTAGCACTGAGAAGGCTTGGCAACTGATTGGATATAAGGGATGAAAGAGAGAAGTTAGGAGCCTGGATCAGTGAAAAAGGTGAAATTAGCTCATCTAAAAGGGAAGGTAGGAAGAAGAGTTTAGGGGGAAAGATGAGTTCAGTTTTTGATATTTAAAACATCTATGGAAATCCATTTCAACATGCTCAACAAATATTTGAAGACGTAAGCCATGAACATCTTCAACTACAGAGATGACTGTTGAATCCATGGCAGCTAATGAGATCACTAAGTGGAATAATATAGAAAGAGAAAAGTACACCCATGATTAAGGAGCAAGAATTAGATAAAATCATCCAATAAAAGAGACTGGAAAGTGGTTTTAGGAGGTAGTAGTACATCACCAAAACCTAGAAATGAGAACATCAAGGAGAACAATGTTACCAACAAATCAGATACTGCGGTCATTAAAGATGAGGGACTGAGAAAAAGTCTTAAGATTTGTTAAGAAATTATTGGTAAAGTGCCAATGATCTTGTGATGAACAGAGCCATCTATACCCAGAGAGAGGACTATGGGAACTGAATGTTATTCACAAAATAGCATTTTCACTCTTTTGTTGTCTTTTGCTTGCAATTTATTTTCTTTCTCATATTATTCCAGTTTGATTTTTCTTATGCAGAAAAATAATTGTATAAATATGTATGCATAAATTGGATTTAATATATATTTCTACCATGTTTAACATATATTGGATTACTTGCTATCTAGGGGAGGGAGAAGAGAGGGAAAATTGGAGTGTAAGGTTTTGCAAGGATTAATGCTGAAAATTATCCATGCATATGTTTTGAAAATAAAAAGCTTTAAAAAAAAAAAAAAAGAAAGAAAGAAATAATTGGCAACTTTGGATAGCAAGGAAAGCTTCAGTTAAATTAAACTTGTGAAAATTATGTATAGACTACTGAGAGTAAAGAGGAGAGTATGAAGAAAGGCACCTTACACACATCTAGGAGGGGCAGATGAAACAAGAAAAGGTTTTTTTGAGGATGGGAAATGTTTGTAGGCATCAAGAAACAGCCAGTGGTTATAATACTTCAGGCTATTAAATTCCTATTTGTACCACCAGTTCTCATTTTGGCATTTACAATCCTTCACAATCTGACTCCAAAATGCCTTTCCAAGTTTACTGTATTCTATTGTTCTTCACAAACTCTACATCTCAATTGGCAGCATTCTGAATTTAGTATTTGTACAGGCCTGCCCCCAACTGCTTCCTTATCTCCATCTCTTAGAATTTCTAGAGTCCTTCAAGTTTTAGCTCGGTGTATCCTATCCTAGAATCTTGGTAAAGTGCTTGATAAATAGGATTAGATTATTTGTATTGGGCATTAGATCTGATGATGATCCATGTTATTCTGAGAAGGAAAGAAACCTTAATTACTAATCTAAGAAAAGACAAACCAAGTTGAACAATGTGAGCTATGAAAACAGAACCTAAAGGACTAAGAATCTCAATTATAGCAAAGATAAAGGACTTGCAGTGAACTACATACATATTTGCAGCATAACACAACACCTTTGTGGCTTCCTAGATTGAAAATAGGGCAGCTAGGTGGCAGCATGGGTAGACGGCTGGGCCTATAATCAGGAAGATCTGAGTTTAAATTTAGCTTCGCTTCACTCACTAGCCCTGGGCAAGTCATTCTATCTTGTTTGCCTCAGTCTGCTCATCTGTAAAAATAAATTAGAGCAGGAAATGACAAGCCATGCCAGTGTCTTTGCAAGGAAAGCACCAAAGGGTCAGATACAATTAGAAAATGACTAAATGAGACTGAAATAATAATAATAATAATACCTTTTTACTCTTATGTTACCAGCATAGAAAAAGTACTGAAGAATTGGACGAAATATGTCAAAGAAGAAACAAAAGAGGCAGAGTTAGATGTAGAGTTTGAGACTATGATAAAAAGAGAAAAAAAGTATCTATAGTCTGGCAGATTCGAACAGGAGAGGGAAGGAGAAAACAAACTTATCTATAGATATGTCGAACCTAATTAATGAGCAGTAAATATACCCTAAGAATAATCCTGAGCCTCAGAAAGACAAAATGCAGTCTTAAAGACCAGTGTGATGCAAGCATAAAAAGGCAATACCAGATAAACTTTATTGCTTTGGGGACAGGAATGATGAACCTCTAAAAAAATTAAAGATTTCAGTCACCCAAAGAGCAACAGAGAAGCACATGGTTAACATGAATCAGCTCTTAAAAGATGAGACAAAAATTGAATGTCCCTAAGAAAAGCCAGAATTTTTTTCTCCTCAAGACTTGAAAACCTGACATCTATTTCCTCCCAAATGGACTACAGCCGCCTTCAGGTTACCTGGTTTCTTCTCTCTAATCCATTCGTTGCTAAATTGTTATACTAAAATACAACTCTGACTATAGTATTCCCCGATCAAGAAGCTTCACTGGTTTTCCACTGAATGATCAAATTAAAAAATAAACTCTTCCATGTTAAAGCTTCTCCCCATCTATTAAGTACATCACGTCTCCTTTTCATATTCTTTATTCCAGCCAAACCAGCCTCCTCCTCCACATATACAGGATGCTATCTCTTACTCCTATGCCTCTGCACAGCAGGGCCTCATACATGGAATCAATGTGTCCTTCCTTGCTTCTACATCTTAGGGTCAGTCCTTAGTTCCCTTCAAGGCTTACTGAGTTCTAACAACTTCCCCCAGTTGTTAGTTTCCTTATCCCTCCCTAAAAATACTTTTTGTTCACTTTGTAAATATGCTGTGTCATCCCAATAAGGTATAAGTTTCTTTGCTCTGTCAATTTCTAATACCTACTATACTGCCTGGTACATAGTAAATACTTATTAAGTGCTTCTTTTGCCTGATAAAGATGTGAATTACAGTTACAGAACTAGTTGAAGAGATGGTCTTGTAAGTAAAATCAACCTCAACAAATGGGTTGGTAGCTGCTTGAAAGTCACTAATGGCATGTTCCAGGATTCTGTCTGTGATTCTATGCAACTGAACATTTTTACAATGAGTTGGCTGAGTCTGTTGAAAGTATAGATATAAAAATGAATCCCAATAATGGATTGTATTTAGTAGGGATAAATATAAAACTGTTATCTTCTATTCACAAAAATCAACTCTGAAAATCCAAGATGGAAAGGATAAGACTAAAGAAAAAAAGTTTTGTGGACTGAAAGCTCCATGAGTCAAGAGTGTGACATGAATTGTAACAAAAAAAGGTAATGTGTTCCATTGAGGCACTCAATTAGAAGGGCTTTCTCAGGACATACTGGCCATATTGTAATCAATTCTGAATGCAATATTTTAGAAAGACACATGCTGGAATGTACCAAAGACTATTACCATAAACTCATTATTTTAAACACTTAAAAATTAAGCATATAGAATATAATATGCCAAATACTAAAAGAGTAAGAGCAAGAGCCAGAGGTTGGGAAAATCTGATATATAAAATACATGTATTTAGAAGGATAATCTTTTTCCTTTACCTTATGTCTTACACATACACTTGACCTTAACTGTGGAACCAATGCACTAAATACATCATCCCAGGTATAAGGAAAAAAATGTGAAAAAGATAAGATTTACTAAACTGAGACATAATAAAATATTAAAGACAGCATTTATTTTAGTCAAAAGAATTTATTAGAAAATATTATACACTACATAATTTGTTTAAGATAGTACTGTTTTAGTAGGCAGCACTCCAGCCTTACACTACAAACAACTTAACACAGACCCTGGGACAGCCACTGTGCTCCTAACCATACATTCAAGCAGCAGGCACAGTGTTTATTTTGAAGAGTGTAAGGGGGAAACTCAGTAATTAGCAGAAAGGTTCACAAAATCTTTAAAATTCCAAAACTTAATGGTCACTATATCTTTAGTTTCTAAAAATAACTTTCTTCAAAATCTTGGGAACTTTTTTTTTTTTTTTTTGGCCATGAACACTTGCTAATAAACACTATAACATTTTGTGGTATTTAGACCCAAAATTATAAAGTTGGAGTCTTAATACTAAAATGAATCAGGAACTAACTGGTGATGGTGACAGGGAAAGCACATCAGATATGTGCAAAGTAAATTTAAATTTCTGGGAAAACAAAGGGCACATAAGGCAATATATTTTGTTAAAAATATACATCATGCATTTGCTGATAAATTCTTAAATATTTCCAAGAAAACAAGAAAAAGCTTACTCATAGCTTTCTAATTTATAAGTTGTTCTTAATTAGGAATTACAGATACAGCAGAGCTTCAATGCAACCACTGTCCCAACTAGAAGTGGCAGCTACCCTTTATTATTTCCCAGCTGGGTATAAAAATAAAAAACATAAAAATCTTCTACCCTAATCCTAAGATTTTATATCCTTACCATACCTGCCATTCTGTTAAGCCCTTTTACAGGTTTGCAAGAGTTGTCTGGCAATGAGACTCAAATATATAAAGCAAGAGAGGAAAAATGTTATATAAACAACTCCACAAACTCCTTGAAGGAAAATGCAGGAAAATACGCACAGCGTGTGATTAATCAGCATAGGCATAGCAATTTGCTACAAATTTCTTCAAAGTGCTAACCAGTTTTAGTTCAAAATAGATTGAAAGTTCACACAACTGCTGCCACAGGTGAAAACTGAATGGGGGGAAGGGGAGGGAAGAGGGTACTGTGCGAATCTTAAGACATGGTTTGAGTGTGCTTTAGGGAAGAGAAAAATCATTATCAAACTCCACATCCTATTAGACTTTATCTATGATAAGGTTTTAAACAAAACTAAACAAAAAAAAAAATCAGAAAAATGACAAAGTAAAGCTATCCAAAAAAGTAATGCAAAGGTCATTATTGTTCAATGCCTCAGAACTTTCCTAAGAAGTCTGACAAGGATGATATACCATTAATTAGGTACTAAGATTTCAAATAACTGTGCCTACCAAAGCTAGAACCAGGCACATACTGCTCACCTAAAATTGAAGAAATGAAAAACCTTTACTCTAAGACAGCATAGTAATAAACAATATTGCTTAAGCTGAAAAATTTAACAAAAGGATCAAATTTGACTCAATAAAATACAATCTTGCCTTGAAATATAGGATTGTTTCTCTAAATACCATTTATTGTTTGATTTTTAACCAAAGCTGTTCCTGGGTGGAAGTGGTGGAAGATTTTGTACCTTTCTAGTATTGTCTTTTATAAAAGGAAACTAGTCTTTAAGCCATATTTTCAAATCAGCATGTTTTTATAGCATTTTTTAAGACAATAGCTCTCAAAGACTCTATTAAAACTCTATCATTCTCTTTTCTTTCCACAAAACAAATTTTCATGTTTGGATTTTACATGTCTATGTATTTCACTCATAACTGTGAAATGCTTTGAAAATTCCACATGAATGACAATACCAGTTTTCTTGACCTGTGTAAGCCACATTATCAAAAAATAAATTTGTTATACCCTATTTCCAAGTACAATGGCAACACACAAATCTTATATATAACTACAGATTTCTGGTAGTACAATATGCTGTCTCTGGCCAACAGAAGATGTGAATAAAGAGTGCATGATTTCTAAAGTGTTCTCTGGATTGTCCTTCCAAGTGCAGCCTGAGACCATATAGACTGCCAAAATTCTAGTAATCTCAAAATAGTTATGCAATTTCATAATAATAACCCAAAAGTAATGGGGGTGGGGGAAGAGCACAAAATAAAAACAAGCAGCAAAATCTTTATTTGGTGTTGAATAGTATTCCAAAAATTGTGGAGTTGAATAGTACTGTTTTCTATGATTTTCTTTGTTTTGACAGTTATGTGCTTTAAAAAAATGTGTGTGTGTCTGTGTATATATGTATAAAAGAACATACAATGAATCCAGCAACTAGTCTGTCTACTTAATATTAGAAATATTAACCATGGCAATACATTATTTTAACTTTTACCACAATTAAAGGGGGATAGACATAAGGAAGAAAATCCTACCTTAATATATTTAGGCTTATTGCCTACATGTACATACCTCTTCCAAAATCAATGTACTTGTTTCTAATTTATGCACTCCACTATTCAAGTCAAAATGCTATACATATTCTGGTATTCACACTCTAGCACTTTCCTAATTAAAATTCACTCTTTCAAATCTTTCACTTTCCTTTCAACTTGTTTTTGAAAAAAAAAAAAAAAGAGATAAAGAAGTTGCAATGCAGAACTCTATTCATTTAGAACAAACTATCATATCCTACATTGAAAAAAAAATTTTTTTTTTCATCAAAACCAAATTTCAATCACAGTTGTGTATAATTTTCAGTTAATGGTACATGTTGAAATTGCACTTTGCAGATAATCTTGATAGTGTTCTTAACTCTTCTTATTTCACCCTATTTTTTTTTCAGTCGAAGCAGGTTCTTCTGGGTTTTTCTTTTGGCTTCCCTTCCGTGAATGTTTGTATTTATCTACATAGGCTTTAACCAGATTTGCCACTTTAGCAGAATTCACTTCTCCACTCTTACTATGACAAACCTACAGCAGGAGTAAGGGAGGGAGGGGGGATGAAGATTTTAATTTGTAAAAGACAGTAACTATATATCTTTGATCTAAATACCTAGAGCCAACCAAACTTATTTTCATATGTTTCATGTAAAACAAATGACTCAAAAGTATTACATTTAAAAATTTAATAATAATGCCCCATAACTTTCTAAAAAATTAGCAACAAAAAGGACCTAGCACATTTTAATACTGGTTTAAATATATTTGTTAAACTACAGATGGCTCAATCTTGTATCATATAGAACACAACAAGAGTTTAACTTACTTTATCTACTGCCTTCCGCACAATCTCTTTATATTCTTCCTTGGTAATATCTTTATTTTGGTAAAATGGCTTAATGGCTAATTTTACCTCCTGTGCTGCTTTTTCTTGAATTTGCAATTTCTAATAAGAGAAAGATAATTACTGGTTCAATTATGTACTGCCAAACTCATACATTTAAAAACATGTCTCAAAACATTGCAAACTTATAATATTAAAACTTTTCTTTAAAAATTGGCTTTTAACAAATACAATGTTTCTAAAAATTCTAATAAAACATTATTATTTACTAATTTTTATTTAGCACTAAAAAACTACCATGCACAATAACTTTTAACTTCAAGGATAGAAAGTTGACATAGTTTAACCTTTACATATTCAACATCATAGAATTAGTATATGTTGCTCTAAACTTTGAACTTGCCTTGTCTGTCTTCGAGCTATCTGCGCTGGCTTCCACTGTAACACTTACTTTGCTTTCTGCCAATTTTACACCAGCATTAGGAGCTTTGCTGTGACTTGATGATGAAGTATTACCAGAACTTGGTCCCTGAAATGGTCCCATATTTCCAGGGTTTGCTGTTTGAGTAGGCAAGACTGGTGTACTTGTATTATTACCTACATGAGAAGCACTAGGAATACCCTGTTTTAAAGATTTAACAGGAGTTAATTATTCTTCATGCATTCAACACTTGAAAATTTCTTAAGTTATATAAATATCAACAATATACAATGTAATATACATTTAATTCTGGGATCTCACAAAACTCAGAAAATAGATGTTTAAGGACTTTTATGTATAAATCTTTTAAGAAAATAACTCATCACATCTATGACTGAAAACGCCTTAAAAAAAAAACCCTAACCCTAAAAAAAAACAAAAAACAATTTTTTTGAGGTATTAAGGCCAAATGAATTCAGTAATTATGAAAAAAAAATTCACTGCATTATTGTCAGTTTTCTAAAAATTTCTAGAATGCAGACATTACATTGAATTTTTATTTTCTACCTTTGTAAGAACAATTTCATTCTATAGATGCATGAAAATAACAAGAATACTTATTCCTACAAGAATCTAATGGCAAAATTTTCTTCACCTTCCCCCTTGTTTTCAGGTGAATATGAAGGACAGACATTAATGGATAATGAACGTATTTACCTAGAGTTTGTCCGAACAAGACAACACAAGCTTCATCACATTATTTCATCACCAAATGTTTCTCCATAATGTGGAGACAACATTAAAATAAATACAGAGAATTTAGCCTTCAACTTGATTGCAATTTTTATCAAAAAAAAAATTATTATTTAAAAATGTAATTATTAGATAGCCATCTGACTGACTGCTGAATGAAAGTATATACATACATATCGGTTTGGGACAATATAGACAAATTTTAGAACTTATCAATTCATTTTTATATTAAATATTGGGAAGAAGAAAATGATTAAGATTAGTCAAAACAATTTTTTGTATGTCAAGAAGTTTTTTCTTTGACATCTGATACCATTGGCTAAATTTTGTTTCAAAGTAATTGTGTTGTTTAAATCTTAGTTTCTAAAAAACATACCTGTGATTGTTTTCCATCTGGCTGTGAAGCAATGTAGTTGACTTGTTGGGATGGCGGGGGAGGGGGTGGTGGTGGTGGTAATCCCTGAGACACATTGGTAGGAGCAGCTACCTGCATGAGAGGCACTCCTGTATGGAGATGCATGGGTAGCTGAGGATGAATGTTAAATGGATTACGTTGGATGTTCATCAAAGGAGCATGAACACCCACTGGATATGGGAAGATATTCATAGTTTGGTGGTGTGCATTCATTTGTTGTTGCATTACATTCATTTGTTGCGGCATCATAGTTATAGGAAGCTGAGTACCATCACCTTGTTGGTTGGTTTGGTCTTTGAGGTTTTGATCTATCAGAAAGAAAAAAGTTACTTTTAAAAAAATGTCAGTTACATTTTGATCCACAGATATATCCCAACACATATATGGTTCTTCAACCCTCACCAAATATGCTACTCCCCCCGCCCCCAAACAAACAAACAAACAAACAAATAAATAAATAAGTAAATTAAAAAAAAAAAAAAAAAGCTATCTTCTGATATGATATTTGCATTTAGTAAAATTCAAAACTATAACTTCATTTAGGCAGTAAGGAACAACTAAATACTACATTCAAAGTTCATTTTAAAAAATTGAATCACAGGTCTATCAAAAGTGTTAAAGAAATCCAAAGTTTGTTCAATACTATGACCATTACCAATAAAAATCCTACAAATTCTTATGTAATTTTTGACACAGGATAATTTTCCGATGCCACCTAACAACAACAAATCAAACAAAAACTACAATTTAAAAAACAATCATATGGTCATGGCCCGTAAATGCTAGATAAAATTATTAGTCAATGGAAATATAAGATTTTGTAATTTTAACCAAATGTATTTCTTGTATAAAACATAAAAATGAATGCTTAATGGCCTCTTCAGGGGAGAGATGATTTCACATTTGCCTGACACTTGATAAAGTGATTTCAAAACAAAAAAATATTTTCAACTAACAAATGTCAGTTTGAATATAAACTATAATCTGAAATATTTTTAGTACACTCATCTGAATAGGTTGAACTATTTAATGAATTCCACAAACTGCTCAAATTTATGTTATTTTAAATGACAAATTCTATAGAAAGTAGGATTTGGTATCAAACTTTGCTGCACTGAATACTACTTGAATTAAGTACTCTTTTGAGAATGCTTGTGAAATATGGAATTCAACTTATTACAATTTAAATGTTTTTTACATTATAAATGAAGTTCAACTTTACTTCACTATCATAAATAAGCATGTGGGGAAAGAGGAATGGTGATAGATAAAATTGTCAATCATTACCTTCTTTTAAAAACTAACAAATAATTAGTGAACAGGTAAAAATATACTACCTTGATCAGATGTTTCCTCGTCTTGCCTCATCCATCCAGACTGTGGGCCTGAGGAATTCCTCCCTCTTCTTGAATAGTAATTCTGTACATCAGCAGGCAAAGTTTTTCTTACAGCCCAACTAGATGCAGAAGTCCAACCTGACCTATCAGCAGGGGTATCAAATGAAAATTCTTGCTCACTTTTACGCCTATAGGGTTGCTGTTCAGCAAACTTTGATGACTCGTTCCCTGAACTATTTGAATTTCCTGAGAGGGGTTTTCTATTTTGCCATCTATTCTCATTCTGTTCAGCATGTCCAAAACCTGCTCTGAAGGTGCCTCTGCCTCGGTTGCCTCTGCCCCGGTTTGACATCCAACTGGAACCGAAGTTTTTATTCCAAGATTTCCCTGAATTATCATGTCTATTTTCTTCCCAATGAGAATCTTTAAATTTCTCTGTAT
Source organism: Sminthopsis crassicaudata (assembly GCF_048593235.1). Lineage (NCBI taxonomy): Eukaryota > Metazoa > Chordata > Mammalia > Dasyuromorphia > Dasyuridae > Sminthopsis > Sminthopsis crassicaudata. Next base: position 201,357,515 of record NC_133621.1, on the reverse strand, counting down.
TCCTAGTCCTTGGGTCAGGACCAGAATTTATTCTTTCAGTTATCCAGTCTGGGCAATCATTTCTATTTTTGTCAGCAGAACACTGTTCATCAGTATCTGGATTAACCTCATTTTTTTCTTTTTTCAAATTTTCATTCTGTTTGTCTTGTTCATTCTTTCTGTACCTATCATTTCCTCTGGGAAACCTCCAGTTATCATTTGTCCATCTTTCCTTCCACCGAGGAGAGTAATTGTCTCTGTCATTTCTACTAAAGGATGGCTTATTACTTTTTGTTCTAGATCTTGAACATGATCGAGAACGAGATCTAGACCTAGACCACCTTCTGGCCCTTCTTTCCCTAACCCGATCTCTTCTTTGCCCATCTCTTTCATTTTCTCTATCTCTACTTCGAGACCTAGATTTCTCTCTTGAGGGGGAATCTTTTGTTCTTGATGGAGATCGTCTGCTTTCTCTTGAAGTGTCTCTCTTAGGAGAAAGGGACTGAGACTTCCTACTTTCCTCTTTTTTTGGAGACCAAGATTGAGATCGTTTCCTCTCTCTTGCAATATCCCTCTTTGGAGATCGAGATTGAGACCGAGATCGCCTCCGACCTCGGGTAATTTCCATTTTAGGAGATTGTGAATGAGATTTTCTGCGTTCTTTTCCAATGTCTTTTTTAGGAGACCGAGACTGAGATCGTTTCCTTTCTCGTACAATCTCTTTGCTAGGAGACCATGTTGTAGATGGAGAATGAAATCTTGATCTTCTAGTTCGAGGTTTTTTAGCCTTATCCACTGAAACTACAGAATTTTCAGCCTCATGAGTAAGCTTTGCATTCTTTTCACTTACAAGATCAGAATCTTGTGTATTATCTTGAGAACTTTCCTCCAGTTTTATTTCAGCACCGACAGTTAATTCACTTTCAGATTCATTTTGGTCACTACAAAATGAGTCACATTCCATAGGTATTGTTTCATTATTGTCTTCATTAAAATGTTTGGGGAGCTGTTCAGTATCTAAATTAGACAATTCTGTATTTTTATTCTCTGCACTAAGAAATTCAGACTTTTCTTCTAAAGACTTGTCTAATTTATCATTATCTGATGGAAGAATATCTTTTAACAAACTGTTACTATCTTGAACACTTTTAAAATTTTCATTATTTGAACAAACTGTTGTGCTTTCTTCATTTCTAGGACACTCCAGTTCAACAAATTCTGTATGATCAAGTAATTCAACTTTTGGGCTCTGAGGAGTAAGATCTTCCAATGGTAATGTTTCTTCACACTTAAGGGACTCAGCCACAGAACTCTCTACATGTGGTATTTTTATCTCAGAATCAATATGGTCAAGAGTATTTACTTTGAGACTTTCTCTACATTGATCTTCATTTACTTTTGATTCTGAATTCTCACATAATTCATTTCTGAGACTATCACTAAGCTGTTGTACATCATCCTCGGATTTTGAATATGCAAGCAATTCATTCTGATGACTTTCTACAGGTGCACTTGCATTTATCTCAACTTCTCCAGGTTCAGGTGCTTTACTTTGAGTTTCTATTGGTTCATTTAGTTTCTCAGTAATATTCTTAGAATGTTCATTTTCTAAATACAAAATATCAGCATCGGTATTCTTGCTTTCAATTTCCTTATTTTCTTCTTCAACTACCACAGCAGGTTCTTGGTTACAGTATTCAGAATATGACTTCTCTACAGTGTCTAGTTCTTTTTCACAATTTTCTTTAAGTTCCTCACTGTTTGTATGTTCAACGAAACTTTCCAAAGCATTAGGAGATTCTTGTTCTATATCTGTTTGCATGATGTCACAAGAGTTGCAACTTTCTATATTTGAGATAGATTCTTTATCCAATACGGCGAGTGTATCAGACTCTACAACTTCTTCATCTGCTGAATCACTAGAAGATGACTTTTCAGGGAGAGATGATGAACTTCGAAGCTTCTTTTTAACTACAGGTGCCTTCCTAGTTCTTCTCTTAGGCTTTCTTTTGGTGACTGATTTATTCTGCTTCTTTGAATCTGCTGAAGTGGAAACATTTATAGATGAATTATTGCTATCAGGGGCATCACACTCAGAGTTATTTGAAATCGGGGAATTCTGGGGCTGACTGACAGTTTCAGTTTTCATATTGCGTGTAGATCTTCTCCTAGGAGTTGTTTCTGCAGGTTTTCTTCTTGTTCCTCTACTATTTGATGTGCCAGAAGTTTGCTTTTTCTCCTCTCCCCCTTGTGTGTGGGCTAGCACATGTTCCTTGCAAGGTGATCCTAGTAACAAAATTTTAAAAATTAAAAAGTGCATTTACATATATGTACATATATATAAAAAAACATGTACTGAATAGACACCTGTAATAAATATACTTAAACGTAACATATATAATAGTTGCTTAAATATACAACAATATTTTTTTTAAAAATAAAAGACCTCACAATCCAAATTAATGTTTAGAAATTCTGCAGTTTATTTAGTAACAGTACTCAAATCACTATACATATATTAATTATCATAGTCCAAGTACATAACTATATATGGGAAAACAAATGTTTACTATGGATCACTGGCTTTGAGTTAGGAAGAAGAGACCATGGGACAATACACAGAAAAAATTCTAAGTAATTTACTCAAAAGTAATTCTAAAGAAGAAATTAATTAGAGGCCACCACAATTCCTATTGTATGACCAGTGAAACCACAGAGGCAATTGATACCTTTTGTCAGTAAAAAAGATTAATGGAGGTGGGCTTAAAATTTTGAATCCCAACTTATATTGTTATATTCTTAATGAAAGAACAGTCAATCAAAAAAAGTCTAAAATCAATTTTTAAATTTCTTCAGAAACAAAATCACTGTCAAAAAATTCAATAAATGGTGCTTGAGATTCAATTTAACTTACTGGGACAATTTTGTAATGTCTTTCTCTCTCTTTTCCTCTTTCTTTTTTCTTTTTTTCTTTCTTTCTTTTTCTTTCTCTTTCTCCTTCCCTGGGTCTCCCTATCTTGCCCAGACTGAAAGTGCAGTGTCAACTCACAGGCCAGATCCCACTACTGATCAGCACAGAAGTTTTGAACTTTTCCAAAGTTTGCCTCTCCTTATGCAGCCTGGTGGGTCCCCACTCCTGGGGGCTCATCATATTGGTGCTGGACTCAGTGCAGACACCTGATTGGCTTTAGCCCCACTACAGCTCAAAATTTGCTCAAATGATCCACAAGCTTCAGCCTCCCCTGTAGCAGGGATTACAGGCATGCGCCACCACACCCGGCTATGTTTTCATAACTTATCTATTTTTCCATGCAACTGAAAGGGAAAAACTTCTTTTTTTTTTTTTTTTTTTTTTTAATAAAAAAAAAATTATTTTAACATTTTACCAAAATCTTCCAAAGAAATAGTATTCATTGGAAAAATTGTTCCTGGCAACAAAGAGGAAACAAGAGGAAGGATTTCAGCTCCTGCCATCCGTGGAATGAAACCAATTCTGAAAAAATTGAAATACAAACAAATTGACATTAACATTTCAAAATATATATCAAAATGTTTTAAAGTAAAATTTATTCAAATCATGATGACATAAATAAGTAATTAAAATGCAAATATATGCCTAATGATGATCAATAAGTGATCTTCAGGTTTTAGGTTATCTGTCAACAACAGACCACAAATAAATTAACTTTGAAAACTAAATTTTTTTTGTACAGAGAGACTAAAAAAGTAATTAATATTTACATCAGTTTTTGTCTGTAAAAAAACATTTGAGTTACAATCAGCTATACACTATCTATAGGATTGTGCAAATTATTTGTTACTAAACATAAATCTGATAGCACTTCATTGTGTGACAGCAAGTCATACATGTGTACTTTTCTGAATTGACAAAGAATGCTTTGACTACATAAATTAAATCAAAATGGTTTCTTCATTTTTTTTAAGTTATCAGCTGATACCAGATTTCATTCTGTGTGAACATGTTTCACTGATACCCTTCGTTGTGTTTTCTTTGGTTTTAAAGAATAGATATCACAACAAATGAAAGTGGTGACTCTTAAGGAGCACATTTCAAGAACTGTTAGTTATTACAATTGCTATTGGTGTGAGCAAATCAAATGCCTCAAAAATATTTCAAGCCCATAATGAAACTGGTTGAGTTGCACAAACTGAAAAAAAGTTTAAAAAACAAATGCAAGAACAAATTGTTGTTTTAAATAGCCTCAAAATTCTCAGAAAAAAAGAAAATTACCAGAAAGACTTGGTAATGAGAGGTTATTACTGATTCCTCTATATTGCAGTATAAACATCTTGAAGATGGAAGAAAAGTTAAGAATTGTTTTATGTTTGATTTTTTTTTTTATAAATTGCTTATAATCAACAAGAAATTTAATAAAGTGGAGTTGCAAGGACTAGAATATGGTAATCTTTTTTGGTGAAATTTACTTTTCATCTGAGCCTATACTAAAACTATTCTCAAAAGTACAAATGACATTATAAGGTGTGATCATATTTGTCAGGCTATAAAATATCCATACGATAAAATATTTTTATTTTTTTTTTTACTCCCAATGTATCTTGTAGTTTAGTTAACACTGAAGGAATGATGAATTCTAATAAGTATATTTTTTGTGGAGGAGCAGAATTTTTTCAGAATTACAGAAATTCTCAAATGGAAATGATATATTTCAATATGAACTTGTATCATGCTACATAAGATAAAAGGCTAAGAAATTTATTCAAGAGATGAAAGTAAAGAGGCTTCAATGACTCAAGAACTTGCTTGGCTTAATCCCTATTGCAAACTCATTGAAAAATGGACTAATTGTCTAAGACATATTAAATATTTCACATGATAAAAATGTGGTTTCAGATGAAGAATTAATGTATGTGTCAAAATTTAGCAAATTCGGTGCCAAATCAGAAAAAACACGCAACAAGAATAAAGGTATATATTACGTACTAAGTTTTCCAAGGATAGTAAAGGTTATAAGACAATGCACATTACATAATTTCAGTATTTCACTTTGTTCCAGTTATTTTGCACTTTACCATAATTGTTTTATTTAGCCTACACATCCAAATTATTACTCACTCATAGGCTGACTAGATCCTTACATTTTTATTAAGACCAAACAAATAATTTGCATTTGTTGAATTCAAACAATCTATTTTTGGGTTTCTCTTTTCTACTACATTCTGACAGCTAATTTTGGTCTCCTGATTTCTTTCAGAATACATGGATTTAATATTTGGGAGGATAGTGAAAAGCTCAAAAAAATTTTTTGTGCATTATATATGTGTAAAAATACAAAGTGATATATAGAATAGAATTTACTGCAAAGCATATTTTAACTATTCTACTTATTTAAATTTAATTTACACATTCCTTAAATGTTTCAGCAGTTCTTGCAGCAATATCATGATTTTATGCAGTACTCTAAGAAAACTGGCAAATAAAACTAGTTCTTTAGCATATTTCAGACATATTATTAAGAAAACTCACTTGGTACCAATTAGTTCAATTTGCTTTGACTTTTAATTCAATTGAACATTAATAAAAATCTGCTTAAGCACTATGCTTGGAAAGAAACAAAAATTACAATTTTCCCCTTGATTTTACAACCATGAAAATAATAAATGATTAAAATAAGTATACCAAAAGAAGAAAAAATTCAATGTCTCCCTTGTGAATATTCACATGTGTCATGTTTACTACTTATTGAAGCTCTGTCTTGTGCCATCTATTCTTTATTTTCTATATTCTCATAAATAGTGACTTTTCCAACTCTCATGGGTCCAATATGGGTCTTTAAAATGAGTCTCTCTCTCTCTCTCTCTTTCTCTGTATATATATATAGAGAGAGAGCAGGCACTAGTCTCTCTTGTGTTCTATTTCGACCTCACAAAAGTCCACTGAACATTTCAAAGTAAATGTTCCAGAGACATTTCAAATACTATGTCAAAGGACTTAAATGTGGGTATTAGGTCTTGAAGAATAGAGAATTGAACAATGTATTCCAAATAGGGAAACATTGTGGAGAAAAACATAACAATAATAAGAGTATAAACTGTGATAAGGAAAGAGTAGACATAGACAACATTAAATAGCAAGAAGAGAATTGATATATAAATTTGAGTATGGTTCTAGAAGAAAAAAAAAGTTATTACTAACATATATTCTCTCCCTCAATTTCACTCACTCTAAGTTGTTACTAAAATATATTCTCTCCCTCAATTTCACTTACTCTTCAACTCCTTTTCAGTTTAATTTCATCTCAATCATACTATTAAAGCTATGCCCTTCAAGACCATTAATTATATTTAATCACTAATTCCAATGTCCTTTTTGCAAACTTTTCTGCAGGATCTAGAATCACAGAGAATTTCTTTCTTTAGTTTTTCAGACTAATGTATTATCTTGGGGTGGGTTTGTTTGTTTTTTTTTTTACCATTCAGGTTTCTACCAGCGATTCTTACAATTTACAACTTAAAACTTATCCTTCTAAAAGTGAATTCTATACACCAGTTCTTATTCTTCTATAACTTTTCTTAATGGTTTTATTCACTCTCAATTCTATGGTAAATGATTTTCAAATCTATATTTCTAATATTGCCTTCCAAGTTCTAAATTCAATATATTTAAAACTGAATTCTTAATCAGCTTCCAAAACATGTCCCTTTTTTTTTTGCCATCCTTATTTTTATTTTCCAGAAGCCAAGGAGGAGATAAGAATTCTCTGGTATCCATTTTATTTCATTGCCATCACTTCCTCGTTATTTATTTATAGGAAAAAAAAAAAAAAAAAAAAAAAAAAAAAAAGCTGTAACCCCCCCCTGTGGAACAGAAGCCTCTTGAAGTTAGAGACTACTGTTCATTTTCAACTTAACTAAATAGCATTGGAAAAATGAATGGGGCACTGACAGGGTAAATGACCACTGTTATATAACTTATGAACCCTGGTCTTCCTGATTCCAAAAAAGGACCTTTATCCACTACATAATGCTGCCTCTCATCTTATGTATAGCAAATAATAAATCTTTTTTTTTTTTTAATTACTGTTTAAGTGAAACACTTCTCATCCTTCAAGTCCCTGATCAGTCTCAAAATCATCAATTAAAACTTCCTGATTCCCTTTTTAAGAACGCTGAATTCCAAAGATGATAAGGGTAAAAGAAAAAGAAGCTATATGTTTTAAAATATTTATAGTAATTCTCTATGGTGGCAAAAACCTGGAAATTACAAGGAGAATGACTGAATAAGTTATGGTATATGACTATGATGAAATACTACTGTGCTAAAAGAAATGATGGGCTCAATGATTTTAAAAAAACATGTAAAGACTTGCATGAAATAATGAAGAGCAAAATGATCACCACCAAGAGAACATTGTACACAGTAACAACAATTGTTTTAAAAACAACTTTTGAGTGAATTATTTCGTTTATTATAAATAATCCAAATTAACTATAGAAAATTAGATGGTATACGCATCTGGAGGAAGAACTGATAAATGGAAATATGTGTAGAATAATTTTACATATGTATACCTATTTGGACAGCAGATGGTAGCCACCTCTATTGGTGGGGGGACAGGAAAGAAGGGGGAAAAAAGAAAAAAAAAATTACATGATAATTTTGCATATTTGAAAGAAACAGCAAGTTATGTACAGTAATCTTTTTTGGGGGTTGCTGTATTTATGTTATGGAAATGACTGTTTTATTCTATAAATTGAAAATAAAATTTAAAAAACTTATTTGGAAAAAAAAATTTCTTTCAATATTTTATGCCACTCTCTTTGACCATCCTGTTTCACATTTCTATATGTATAATTGTTTTTTGTGAACCTTTTCTTTCCCTTACTAGATTGTATAGATCTGTAGAGGTAAATATGTTTTTCTTTTCTCTTTGTATCTTCAACATATTGTGTTGAAATACATGTCTGAATAGGATTTAATAGGAAGGCATTGTAGGTTTTTAGTAACAAGACAAAAATTGTATTAAGAAAAATTAGTCTAGAGTTAGTAACTTGGGTGGCTTAACAAAGGAGAGCTGACTAGACAGACACTAAAGTTAGAAAGTAGGTAACTTAACTATGATAGTGGCCTCTAGAGTTAATGAAGTTAATCTATAGGTAACTACGATAGTGTATCATATTCAAAATCCCAAAATCTTCTGAAACAAACTATTTAGGTGACTAACAATCATTAATATCATCAACTTTTAAGTAACAAAATTAATCACTGATAAGCTACCTTGAACAGCAACTGCCCTCCTGATTTAAAATTATTTAACTGATGTATATCTTTTCGAGAATATATCTAAATCTTAAATTCCTTCACTCACTATCAACATTTAATTACTAAAGCAAAAAAAAAAATTTTATTTTACCTTGCAATTCCAGGTAATGTATCAGGGAACCATGACAATTGCAGTTCCTGTCTCTTTTGCCTAATCACTGAATTAATTTCAATGAGTTCTGTAAATCCTGTACTAAAAAGACAAATTTTAGACATTTTATCATTATGAAAAATAAAATTAATCTTGCCCACACTATAGAGTAGGAAAAAAAAAAGATTGTTTTTCATCAAAACATTGCTAAAATGGAAAAAAAAACAACTTTTAAAGCATTACTCATACGAAATTCAAACCTATAAAGTATAATTCATATAAAATTATTAAAATACTGCATATTAACATAGTTTTTACCAATATAATAAGTTTTTGGCAGTTAATGCAAATAAGGCACTAAATAAAACATCTGTTTTCCGCACAACATATAGATAGCAAGAATAAGTTTTGTAAACAGACATTCCCACAGGGAAGCGAAATGAAAAAAAGATATGTAAACCTTCAAGACAACTTATTTAAAGAGAAATGGATTACCTAAATGCTGCTTATCCCCAGATTCAAAAGATAAAAGTTTAAACATTGATAATTTTATCCACAATAATTTCCCACTGAAACTAAACATGAGGTGAAAAAAAGGCATGCATAGGAATCTACAGTTTAAAAGTCACTCAGATTTCTTTTTCTTTGAAAATGTCTAAATTATCTAAGCCAATTGCCCTATTTTGACAAAGTATTAATACTTCCTTTTTTTACCACCACCAATCTAACTATATAATCTCTGACAGAATCCTGATTTTTTTTTTCTTTTTTCTTTTTATTTTGTGGATCAATGTCTAAAATTTAGCATACAATGTACCTTTCATATCACATGGGGGAAAAAGTTCCATATACAACAATAACCCACGTTTTTGCCATCTCTTTGAATTAAAAATAAAAAGATACTGAGCTCTAGAAATGTACCTTTTATAACTGCTTGGCCTATAAACAAAAGTAGCTTCAATATCAATTAAACTTGAAAATAACAAATGGCAAAGAGGGAAGCTGTATCTTTTTTTTTTTTTTTAAGTAGCAGTCCTTCCTAATTAAAATTTATGTAAAAACTTATTTACCATTATTGAAACATCACAGGTTATGATCAATAGAAAATACTAACCAATGACTTCTAAAGGAACAAGAAGATTCTCCAGTGTGATTATCAGAAGAAAATACACTGGAAAAATAATTTCGGAAGCAGTGATTTGGGCAGTTCTGTCTTTGAGGCTAGAAAAGTAAAAAGTTATTATTATAACAGAGCCAATTAATAACAATAATAATATTAAAATTATTTTATACGCTCAAGAAAAATGTTTCATGTATTTCAACAGACCTTATTTATCTTAATTGATGTGGCTTTCCTTTTCAATATTTCATTGTTTGAAGTGTTTCCTGCATAAAAAACACAAAGGTTTTGATAACCTTTTCTAAATTTTTATTTTAAGACAACAGTTTACTTAAACTAATTAGAAAAGATGAAAAGTATATCTAACTAGGTTAGATTTACAATTCAATGTAAGACTTTCTTAATCTGCATTAGGTTTCATAGCTTCATAGCTATGAGATAATAGACTAAAGCTCATATTTTTAGATACAAATACTATCTATATTTGTTTTGAATAGCTAAACCAATAACAAAGATGTTAAAATAAGCATGATAAAACTGAATATATGCATTCTAAAAAAAAATCTGAGAATTTTAATTAAAAATTTTGAGTTCCAAATTCAATTCTTCCCTCTATCCTTTCCCTCCCCTCTCCCTGAGATATGAGCATTCGGATATAGATTACACATGTGCAATTAGATAAAACATTTCTAAATATTATTTTATACAAGACTCAAATTAAAGAAGAAAAAAAAAGAAAGTGAAAAATAGTATGCTTCAGTCTGTACTCAAAACAACACCAGTTCTTACACTGGAGGCAAATAATGTTTCATTATTAGTACCTGGATCATTATTTTGCTGACTAGTTAAGTCATTCACAGTTCATCAAACAAAATTGCTGCTACTGTGAAAATGTCCTCATGGTTCTGATTACTTAACTAATCATCAGTTAATTTAAATCTTTCCAGCTGTTTCTGCAATCATCCTACAATCTTACAGCACAACTTACTTAGCAATTGATGGGCATCCTTTCAATTTCCCATTATTAGCCATTATAGAATATACTCTTTAAAAAACCTATATAACAGATTCTTTTTCTATTCTTCATGATAGAAGAAACTTTCATATTGAGGTTGGTAAAATTTACAATAAGAAATCATTTTTAATGGAAGAAAATAAAATTTTAGTATAACAGAGCTGTATTACTAACATATTAATTTTTTTTTTGGCTATTGTTAGTAAAGTTTCCCTTCTCTGTCTCCTAAAAAAAAAAAAAAATCCCAAAACTTTTCTTAACTATGTAACATAAATAGGATACTTAGTGTAATTCTACCATGAATTAATTTTTTCAAAAAAAAGGCAAAAAACTAATTTTTATCTGCTACTTTTAAAATCACTACACAGAATGCTTTTAGATTGTTGTAACCTCCAGACCAATATTACTACTCCACCATTAAAAGATGCTACTACTACTAATGCTACTCTATTCTCACATGCATAAGGACAGTCCTACAAGCCAATCAGTGACTGTTCAAAATGTGTCAATGTTTTATTGTTAGACTTGTATCCTCAAATTGTTCTGACTGGTTGATGATATAGCTGTCACTACCGAAGAGCACTAACTTTTTATCTCTTTTAAGCTGATCACATAGCAGCTGCTTGAGTTTCTATTACCCATTCTTCACAGATGTACCATATACAAACATTTACAGAAACATTAAATAGCTGAGTTCCTGGATTTTGATTGGTTATTTTGTCTTGCCCTTCGGTTTTAAATAAGGTTTTCAAGTGGTACTGATAAAACTACTAAAACAACTAGTATTTAATATCTGTGATCTATCAAATCTCCAAAAGATTAGATTATACATTTAAAATTTATGTAGTAAATTAAGACTCAAGGAAAATCAAGAAGTGGGAATTACATTAACAAATAGTCACCATTAGAAAAAGTTGGTAAATTTTTAAAAATAAAATTAAAAACACTTAGTGGAATTCATTAAGTATACAAGACCCAATATGTAAAGGATTAGAAACTCTTGGACAATGGAACACTTGAGGCTAATTACTGAATGGAAAATACTCTATAAGAATAGGCGTAGAAAATGGCCCTTCCCACTATTCTGTGCTAGCCCAATCGTTTGGTGTATACAGAGAATTATGGGAGGGACTAGGAATGGAGTAAGACTAGCCAGACTCACTCTGGGTGGGAAACAAAGAGGTGAGGGCCTAGAGATTCTGCTTCCTTCCCCTTCACTTCTACTGCTAAAGACCAAGAATAAAGATTTTTGCTTATCCTGACTCCTGCTGATTCTAAGGTATCTAGGGTGCTAATGCAGTCGTCACACCAATATTTTGATAAGCCAAGACAAACTACTGAGCTTCAAAAATTCTTTATTCAAAAAAATTACTGAGACAGTTGAAAACTTAGTAGAAATTAGCTTTTGAACACAGGAATTCTTAAACTGGAGAGTCAGAAATTTTTTAAAAAATATTTTGGCAGTTTGTACTTTTGTAATCTTATTTTGTGCATTTAAAAGGAAAATAGTTAAAGGATCTTCACATACAAAAATATATAGTAATTCTTTTTATTGCAGCAAAGAAGTGGAAACAAATGAATGCCTACAAACTGAGAAATGGCTCGATTAATTATGTTATAATACAAAAAAATAATGGATTATCACTGTCAGGATGAGAAATTATGAAAAAGACAGTAGAGGACTTCCAAGTGAACTAATATGAAATGATACAGAATGAAATGAGCAGAACCAATTTAAACAATGGCTAATACATTAGAAAAGGAAAAAAGCTATGAAAGATTTAAGTACCATAATCAATACTAAAAACAATCATGACATCAGAAGATGTGGTGATTGACTCAAAGCACAAAATCATACATTTTCCAATGTATGGATTTGTTTTATGTGAGGGAAGCCTTGTTTTTTGGAGGAGAAAGAAGAGAATTGGGGGAATTAAAAAAAAAAAAAAAATATATATATATACATATATATATATATGTAATATATATACATAAAAGATAAAAAGAAAAGGCATCAACTAATTTAAAAAAACACCACAGGAAACAGAGGGAAGTTCAGAAAGGGACAGAGACAAACTGTTGTAACTACCATATAAAATTTGAAGGGGTGTGGGTAAAAAACAAGCTGAGATTCACAGCTTTACATGACTGTTCTTAACAGTAAATATTCATTTTTTGAATGACTGTCAAGAAAAATTAAATTTTAAAAAATCAATTGCACGTGCCTGTATCTGGTTTAGCTCTCCTATGGTTGGATAATGACCATTACTTATCAAATTAATATTATATTGGTACTCCTCTAAAAGGTATCCTGATTTTTCATTTAAGTTTTATTTCTTTGATAAGCATTTATTCAATAACAATTCTATGTCTCATGGACAAAGTATTTACTTCTTGGTCTAATGATATATTATTGTAATGTTATTTATTTAGTATAATAATATTTTAATTTTTAATATTCTGTTTTGGATAAAAACAAATATTTTTCTATTCAATAAAAGCTGGAAAAAGACCCAAGGTTTATTATGAATATCACTATGCTATATTTAATTTACAACTTGGGTTAAAACCCTTTTCAGAAATGTTTCCTCCATGCTTCTAGAAGTCAATGGCATAAATATACTAGCTGATTTTCTCAAGGTCAGTCTAAAGGTCTTCTAAAGAGGCCTTTCCAAAAATGCTTTTTGGTGAGCAAAATTAGCAATTTTTTAAGCCCTTTAAGTTAGCCTTTTAGCTCCTTATGTATAGAATTATCCCTTGGGAGAAAGCACAATTAAATACCAGTTGGCCATTTAAGTATCAAACCAAGATAATACGCCATCAAGAACAGTCAAGTTAAAATTCATAGGTGTTCTAAAACCTGTTTAGTTTTTAAGTTTTTCTGTCACCATCAATATAGGGGGCAAAGGCACAGAACTGAAAGAAAGACACATTGGAAGACAGGCTTGATGGACATTAAAAAAAAAATCAAATTAAGGCCATCCAAAGGAATGGACTTTAAAGTGGTGGATTCCTTCTCCTTGGAAGTATTTAGAAAGAGGTAAGACAACAACTTATCAAAGTATTACACTGGGAGGGGGAAAGTATGTTGCTGCAGTAGGGGCAGTGAGGTGGCATAATGGAAAGAACTCTGGAACTGGAGTCAGGAGAACCCGAGTTTAATTTCAATTCTGACCTCAGACATTTAATATTGGATGTGTGATTCTGGATAAGTCACTTAAAAACTGTAGACACCCAAAAAAAAAAAAAAAAAGTGATTATGTACTGATGTATATGTTGAAACAGATGGCTGCTTAAGAAGTTTCCAACTCTCAAATTCTAGGATTGTGTGATAGGTGCCAACCCATTTGCCTACTTTCAAATCTACATAAAGTATATATAAGGGAATCCTTCTTAGACATGGTAAAGAGCTTCAATAATATTTAATAGGGAATGAGCAGGATTATATGTTCTATCTGAATTATAATGATTTTCCTGTTTCTTCCCTAACTCAAAAAGAAAATTCATTTGATGGAACAAGAAGGGGAAGCCCAAGCTGCTCTCAAAAAATGCCCAGAGCTGTAATAGCTTGGGAAAAGAAAATGCCACCGATTGCCTCTATGAGACTTAATAAATACTAATTGATAAGTAATGGTTTCCTTCTGAGACATAGAACTGAGATTTGCTTTGTCACCTAGTAACCCGCATTAAAAGTATAAATTGAATAATTAAAGCATATGAAAAACATCTTTAATACCAGTTATATTTGTGGTTAACAAAATTCTAAGCGTGCTAAACTCCAAATAATTTAGTTTAGCACTCTTAGAACTTTGTTAACCACAAGCAAAGATGAAAATATTTAATTCCTTAGAAAACATTCAAAACAATATAACTGGTATTAAAGATGTTTTTCATATGCTTTAATTATATAGCTTAAAACTCCTAATTACTGCATATAGAAAGGAGAGGATAAGGTAAAAATTTTATCTGGTTTGGATTTGCATTTTAGAGCAATTCATCTTGGGATCTAAGAGTATACAGCTCCCTTCCCCTCTTCATAGAATGGAGGAAGTGTCAAGGAATATAGGCCACGAGGACAGCAGGGGTGAGCAGCCAGGAGCAGCAAGCTCAGCTCCTTCTTTGAGGTCCCTGTAGACTCCTCCTTAATTTGTAAGCTTGCCAAGTTTCTTAAAATCACTTTGTGAACAAGATCAGCAGCCCTAAAGAAAAAAGCTTATATCTGGGCAAAGGCTGAAAGGAAAATCTTGGCTTAAATTTAAGGTGGGATCCTTCTGGCTCAGTTTCCCACCCAATTGTTTTTTAATCTGAATAAAACTGTTACTGCTACTTGGTTGTCAACTTTAACTCTTACCTGAAGTCAAACAGCGATAAAAATACCATTATAATCATGTTCCTGCTTTTTCCTCTTATACCTAATTTCTATAATTAGAGCAAGTGGTCAGTATAAAAGCCATGAGAAATGTGCAAGTATATAAGATCTTGCTGTTTTTGACCTGAACCCTACTCATCTGCCTGTATATGTATGATATGTATGGTCTGTAGGTCTTTAAATGTTTCAAAGTAACATAAGAACAATTGCCATTAATACAATTGTTTGTAGGATCAGCTGTTATTCTATTGATTATTGAAACTAAATCTGAAATGTTTTTAGTGTGATTTGGAGAAAGGGATATAATATGGAATATTTTATGTTACATCAATGAAAAAGTCAATTTTGTTCCTAATGTGAGAACGACATGTTTGTACTTGTTCTTTGGTTACAAACATGTTCTTACAAATAACTTATTGATATGCATAGACCAAGCAATAAGAAACTGGCTACTGGCCAATCTATTACATTAACTTCCTTTTTCCCCTGGTCCCCACTTACATTCCATCCTTTGCAAAAGTGAGGGGACATACTCTTTCCCCCTGCCCTTGGGGCAGTTTTTAATTCCAGAAGCTGGTGGAAACTTTTCTTAGGTCTTTACCAAAGTATGAAGTCCCTTGTAAAACCAATTTTCACTAGTCACAAGCTAAGACAAACCAATAAACAACTTTGTCAGGTCTGTCCAATTTATGCCCAAATAAATGCTGAGGGGATTAATAGCACCCCCTTCCTCTTTAAAATCTATTCAAATGCAGATAGACTTTACACATGCAGGGGTTTCAAATTATTGCTGATTTTTGCTGATACCTTTATCAATTGGATGAAAGCTTTTCCTTATAGGTAGCAAATTTCTATTAAAAGAAACTATCTAGGGGCAGCTAGGTGGCGCAGTGGATAGAGTACCAGCCCTGAATTCAGGAGGACCTGAGTTCAAATCTGGTCTCAGACACTTAACACTTCCTAGCTGTGTGACCCTGGGCAAGTCTTAACCCCAGCCTCAGGAAAAAAAAAAAAAAAAAAAGAAACTATCTTATTTTGGCTTGTCCAGTTCTTTGTAGAATGACAAGGGCCCACTCTTCACCCCACAAAAAAACCAAACTATGGCTGAGACACTTAAAATTAATTATTATCTCCACTCTGCCTGGTATCATCAATCTTCAAAGAAGATAAAAAAATTCGATCATATTCTCTCCAAATAAACTGCTTTCTCATACTTCTTAAACCAATTTTTTCTCCTATTCCTTTAACCACATATCCCAAAGATGAGTTCTTGTGGATTCTTGCCTATGAAGTATATTTCTTTGGTGAGATTAGAAGAAATCCTGACTTGAGGCACCATCTATGCACCTGCAGGACACTCTTCTTTCTGTAAGATAAGTCTTTCCTTTCAAAACTTTAATATTTCCAAAAGCCCTACCAAGAGAAATAACTCCAAAGGGAGATTTCAATGAACCATCCTCTCTACCCAATGTGTAACTGCTCTTCAACACTTGGGCAAATTAAATTCTGGCCACTCAAGTTGAAGTGGGTTGTGGTCCTTTTAAGAAACTATTCCTTTCAGATTGATTTATTCCTTTCTGATTCCCAGACCCTCCAGGCTGATGCATTAAGCCTGCACCTTTGATTCATAAATCCTGGTCAAAAGCACCCCTTTTAATTCCAATAGGAGATCCAGGCTTGTCCTAGCCCCTATGGCATCTGAGCCAACTTGGGACTTCACCCACAGGCCCCCTTTAGCTAAATCTCTCATTATAAAAAGAGCCAAATTAAAAGCCTATCTTTTCAGAGGTTGCAAACATGCCAGCCCTATGCATGGCATGCCAAAGGATCTCTGCCCACTGGAATACTGTTTCCAGTGTTATCTTCTCTTTACCCTCACCTATTTCCTGAACTAGACTTTAACCCTACTTCCAATCCAAAAACCTCTTTTATAAATCTTGGTTTTCAGGTCTGTAAATTCCTTTATAGGAGGCCTCTTGTGCTACCAGAAGGGAGTCCCCAAAACTCTCTACCCTTGTGCCGAATCCACAGGGGGTGCAGGGGAGCTCCATTTGACTCCCTGATCCCCGAACCTGCCACTAGACCTCATTTAACTCCCTGACCACCAAAAACCCTAATTTCATTTGAGTACCTCAAATCTAAAACTTATCAAACTGAGATTTTCAAACCCCCCCACCCCCCTGGCTAGATTTTTTTCCCTCTAGATTCCGTTCAATTTGCTTTCAAATGATTATCAACATTGGGCCCTGAAGAATGCTACTTCAACTGGTTTCTGTGTCTTTGAGCTTATAACCCTTTTGAGAAGGACCCTATAAATAAGATAGACTCAACTCTACATCCTTTTGCAGTTTGAAATAGCCACAGTTCCCTTGAAAAACAGAAACTTCCAGCCTTTGTACCAAGTTTCCTCTCACCAAAAGACAGATGGGGAAGACGATGGGGTCAGAGTCCAGGGTCTACTGAAAACTGCATATCTAGTTAAGGAATATGGGGCAATATCTGTTGACAGGACCTTGCTAAAATCCTATTTGTTGACAGAACCTTACAAAAATCCCATTCTGTCTCTTCATTTGATGAGATTCTGACTCCTTCCTTATCTAATTTTTTCTTTTTTTTTTTTTTTGTATTTTATAACCTTCTAGACTGTTCAGCCAGCTAATAAAAGGCTTACATTTCAGTATAAAAGCTCTCCAACTTTTACTTATTACCAAACTCAAAGTTTGATCTGCTTCCCTTTTACACTAATAAAGTCTTTTGTGATTATAAGAGAATTCCTCTGAATTCTTTCATACCAACTATGAACCATAACTCTTAGACACTTAAGAGGGATGGGGAAAATTTTTAAACAAATTTTTTAGATCTAAATGAGGGGCCGAGTAGAAGATTCTGGAAAGATGGCAAAGTAGAGCAGAAAACTTTTCAAGTGTCCTTCCACAACATTGCTTCAGGGAATGCAGAGCAACTGAAATAAACAAAGGCCAGGCTAAAGCAATGGTTCTCCTCAGACAACAAACCCTAAGAGGACCCTAGGAAAGACCAGACCTCTAAGAACAGAGATTCAGTCAGAGTGAAGGGCAAACCTACAGGCCTATTCTGCTGAATCAACAGATAACAGTCCGAGGCAGCCTGGGACTTACAGACTTTCATCTCACAGTGTGGGGATCTGACACCAGAGTGGGAAAAGACTGAAGGATGTTCCAAGGTCAAGGGACAACAAGCACAGATGTGCTGACCAGACATGTCCCAGAGAGAATGCAGTAGCAGAAGAGTGGGGACGACACTGCTGGCTGGTGGGCACTTGCAGGAGAGCACAGTCCCTGGTTTCAGTTCCAGGGAGAGAAGACAGCTGTTGGTAGACAGCAGAGGGACTACAAGGAGTAAGATCACAGGTAGGACAGTATGACTGGAGGCTCTATCTATGGCTTAGGAGTGAAGAGGACAACCAAGGGTGAGCCCCAGAATAGACTCAGAAAGTAATAAGAAAGACCTATGGTTTGGAGAATTATTCCCCACTGCTTGGGACTAGAACTTTATCATACTAATAGTTGCTAAAAATATATATTTTTTACAACAAGAACAAAGGACAAAGTAGCAACTATGGGGACAGATAGAGAAGATCAGGGTTCATATTCAGAAGAAAATAATAAAGCAAAAAAAAAAAATCACTCCTTTTTCAATGAGAAACATCAAATGGTCCCAAGACCAAAAATATTTCTTAGAAGAATTTTAAAAGGACTTTAAAAACCAAATAAAAGAGATTGAGGAAAAATCGGGGGGAAGAGCAATCCAAGAAAATTACCAAAAGGAAGTCAACTAACTTGAAATAAGAGAACCAAAAACTTAAGGAAAAAAACAATTCCTTGGAAACTAGAATTGGGCAAAGGGAAATTAATGATGTTTTAAGACAGAGAAATAACAAAACAAAATCAAAAGAATAAAAAAAACAAAACAGAAAAACAACTGATCTGGGAAACATATTGAGAAGAAATAATATAAATTATTATTATGCCTGAAAATTATGATTAAAAAAAAGGATAGATATAACATTATTAGGAATTATCAAGGAATATCGCTCTGAAGTTAGAACAAGAAGACAATGAAGAGGGGAAAAAAAATCTGTGACCATCTGAAAGAGATCCAGAAGGACAATTTATAATAACATGACCAAGTTTCAAAGCTCCCAGGTTAAGGAGAAAATACTGTTAGCAACAAGGGGGGAAAAACAATTTAAATATCATGTAGCTATAATAAGGATTACATATGGGACAGGTAGGTGGTGCAGTGGATAGAGCACCAGCCCTGAAGTCAGGAGAACTTGAGTTCAAATTTGACCTCAGACACTTAGCACTTCCTAGCTGTGTGACCCTGGGCAAGTCAATTAACCCCAACTGCCTCAGGGGGGAAAAAAAGGAAAAGAAAGAAAAGGATTACATAAGACCTAATAGCTACTACACTGAAGGACCATTATGTTTCATAGAACAAAAGATTTGGAGTTATAATTAAGGGTAACTTGCCAAACAAAGTATATAGTCCTGAATGGAAAAAAATAGTAATTAGCTTTTCAGATATTTCTGACAAAAATAGCAGAACTTAAGGGAAAATTCAACATAAAACATCCAGGAGAAATATAAAGAAAATATTAAGGATCAATTATAAGGAGCTAAATAATTTTTCCTCATATAAAAACCTTATCAGTTCTTTTATGAATGTCATTTTTATTTAGGTAGTTTGAAAGAAAGCTTTGGATTGATTTGAGTATGATTGAGATACTTCTTAAAAAAATATAAAAACTGTTTAGGGAGAGATAAAAGAGAGTATTCATCTCATACAAATGAGTCAACAAAGAAAAAAAAAAAGGTAGATAGATACAAAAACTAGTAGGTAGAAGGGCAGATAGTGCTGAAACTTTACTCTAGTTGGGAAAAGGTTAAAGAGGGAACATATCTATATCTATATCTAGAAGAGTATAAAAGTCTTCTAAAATCAAAAAGAAATAAGAGGGGAAGGGGATAGAATAGGGAAAGAAGATAAGGGAAAAATTACTGGAGGGAGTAGGCCAAAGGGAATAGGGTAAGAAGGATAGAGAGGAAAAATAGGAAGGAAGAAAATATACAAGTAATTACACTTTAGAATTTGGGATAGAGAGAGGGATTCTTAGAGGGGGTAGGTTAAGTAACAAGAGCACAAAGTAACAGGTAGTAATAGATCCTGTAGGAATAGGAAAAGGGTGAGGGGATGGAAACAAAGCAGAACAATGAGAAGGGATAGAATGAGAAGGCTAGTGAAGAAAATAAGCAACAAATAATTATAGCTTAGAATGTGAATTGGATGAACTCACCCATGAAATGAAAACAGTTACATTAAAAATTTGAACTCCCGAAAAATGTTGTAAAAAAATGAAAGATACACACAATAAAGTTTAGGAATAGAATTTGTTATGTAAAAAAAGCAGCAGCAGTAGTAGTAAGATCTCAGACAAAGTTAAAGCTAAACTAGATTTAATCAAAAAAGAAAGAGAAACTACCGTATGTCATATAAATCAATATTATTTTCTATTATGTAAAATAACTAAATACTATAAGGCTGGAATATTGCTGTGGCACAGAAAATTATGATCTGGTGGATTCTGGAAAATACTCTATGTGTGTGTCTACTTATATAAGAATCAAGCAAAAAGAAAATTGAATTAATAAAAAGGGTGAAATAGCCAAAATAGCCAAAACCTATCAGGAAGCTAGCCATCTTTCCTTTTACTGATCTTTCTCTACCTACTTTTTACTTTCAAGTTGTATATTTTTCATTTTTAAGCTACACCTTTTCCTAGAATTTTAGATCCATTATTCTATCTATCTAGGGAAGCAATTACAAGTAACTTATATGGGAACTCTTGGATCTACTAATGCAGCAATTATTACCAAAACACATAATTATATCAGGTGTAATATAAATATTAAAGCTTAAAATGCTTAAAATTCTAGTTCTTTAGGACTGAAGAGAGGGATAAGTATAGAGTAAAATTTAGAGTATTTTAAAGAGCTATCAATAAAAAATAAAAAGATTTTTACTTGTCTATATTCTTAATGTTCTATTTTGATAAACAGGATATTCTACATAAGTCCAGTGTAAAAAGAGACCAGTTTAATAAGTTATTTTCCAAATATATCTTTGTTAATGCAAAACAACTATAGATTATCTGTGTACTAAGCTATGAGTAAACACTGCTAGGGAGAATTAACACAAAAGTTATTTTCTAATGATTTCAGAAGAGAATTTAATATGAAAAAAACATTTAAATTAAGAATCATCTTAAGACCAAAAATATCTTCATAACAAAAGCATTGAAAAAGCAAATGATACCTTAAATTTTGAAGACTACAGATGACAATAAATCAAGAAAATTAAGGCAGACAGAAATTACTAGCATCTTCATTTGGATGTTAAATTGTCTCTAACTTATAAGATCTGTATACTAACATAACAGTGGCCGGGGAGGATCAAATCCTCAAGCATATAGTCTCCTTTGCTTGGCAGTAACCCATGTTAATATTTGGAGGGGCCCTACCTACAAAATAGTGGAATGGTACCTGCCCCCCACTTCATATTACCATATGATAGCAGAAATACTAATTAGTAGTCAGAAATGAGTGGATATTCAAAGGAAGTAAATAGGCCAAATATCTCTTTCTTTTCTATTGGCCACTAGATGCAAACACTATTTTGAGCTCCAAAAAGCTAAGGGCTGACACAGAAGTACATGGTCTTCCAAGCAAGCCTGTGTCTAAAATAGAGCTGTTTCCTCTTTATTCTTCTTTTCCATTGAACAGGACCAAGTGGAATCTCAAAAAAAACCCTACCTCCTAAGATGGGATAATTCTGAGAAATAGTTCGTTTTGCCAGTCAGCTGTATCACATTCAGAAATAAACTTGATGGTAAGAATAATCACCTTAAAATTTTAAGTTTCAGCCCACTCTCTCCAAAAAATAATATGCTAATAAGAGAGAGTTTGCCCCAATTCAATGGGGAAATTTCACAGTTTGGTTTTTTATATACTTTTATAATAAATATTTTTATAAAACTAAATGATACTAATTGGTTAAGTAATATTCTGGAGATATTAATTGATAAACTGATAATAGGGAGATAACCAGTGCTGAATGATATCAAGGAACAAAACAGAATAGGAAGTCAATATTACTAAGAAGACACCAACAACCTTTCAGGGGGAGATATTAAGAAATTTTAAATTGATCCTGCATCATGTTCTTATTGATCCTAGTAACAATTAATTAATTTTGTCCTGTGACTGCATAAGTCATAGTTCTTCGTCTCTGACCTTAGTTTAGGTTTTAGCTTACCTGTAATAGGTTAAGTTTAAAAATACAGCCTTCTTACCTCAAGGAATGTAACTGACTTTGGAGAATGTATGTAAAAGAAAGGGAGTTGGGCCTGATATCTTTACTCCGCCAAATTATCCTTCAAAGATGTCTAATTTCCTGCTATCCTGCACTTGGACTTCAAACAATGAGCACTTCTTAGTTTCATGAAGAGAGGGAAGGGAGGGAATCACTGCTAAACCCCATTACCAAACTTCCAACCAATCATGTTACCCTGTGTTTCAGCTTTGTAATAAATCATGCTGTTCTTAACCCTGTGACATCATCTAGTTTGATGTGTTCTGTACTCCCCAAAACCTACATAAGGGGAATTATCCTCTTGCTTAGGGCTTTGGCATATGGAGGCAAACCACTGACTCATTTGATGACAGATAATAACAGATAATAATAATGACAAATAATCCTTGCTAACAAATGGTTATCTTATCAATAGATTCTAATTGTGAAAGTACCTCTAATAAAATCCTGAGGGGGAGATATCTGCCACTGGAAAACTGACTTGTCAGTGTAAGAGGGAGTTAGAATAAGAGCCCATATAGTTTTCATGGGCTTCACTAAACAAATTGGTTTCAAGTTTAAAATTTGTATGGCCCAGTTAGCTTTACTTTGTTTTATGATTATAAGTAATTCACAATCATTTTCTGAGTACCTAATACATACAAGTAGCTGATAAAGACATTGCCCCCTTAAGGACATTATAATATAGTTGAGAAAGCTAGGTATACAAATGAAAAAACAAACAAGAAATGCTAATGTCTTTATAAATAAGTAGTGCAAAGAGTAATTCCTTTAAGGGTTTGAGCAAAAGAAATTCTTCAGAGAAGAATGAGCTTGAAGAATTGGCTCTCTATTGAGGGGAAGAAAAAAGGCTTTCTAAAATGGATGTCAAAGATAATGAAAAAGATAGTAAAGAAATTTAAATGCTTAAGAGTCTTGACCATATAACTAAGGAATTTGTGGGGAGTCACTGAAAGTTTTTAACAAGGGAATGATATGAAAAAAAAATGATTACATTAAGGTGAAAATGAAGTTTTGACAACATTCATGAGTCAGCAATATGAGAGCCAGGAAATGTTAAAATGAAATTATTTATGAGACTACATAAGGAACCATAGCATTAAAATGAATATGGATCTGAATTAGGAAAAACACTGTAGGAATGATAAAACCGGAATATAACACCAAAAAATTACTTACTATGCTTTTTCTTCAAATCTTTATACAACTTTGCACTTAATAGATTTCTTATTACATCTGCTTTTTTTCTGTGAATAGCAAGAAATGAAAACTATGAAAAAGTAACAGTTTATTTTTTTCATATTAACAATATCAAATTTCTATTGCAGGGTAGTCATGTTGGAAAAATTCTGTGTAATCAACTTATAATCATTAAAAATGTAGCAATTATATTTTTAAATCTCTCTGATGAAAGAACATCTTTATACTTAAATAACATATTTCAACTTAATTTAATCACTATGTTGGCCTATTACCACCAATATAACAGTTAACAACCATTATACTATGTGCCATTTTATGGATTAAAAATATCATATTGTTGAGACTACTGAGAAGTGCAATATCATTTCAATTTGAACACACGAAAAAAGTAATTACATTCATGGGTCATATGAAGAAAACTATATACCAAAAGGAGTACATGGAATAGATTAGCTCACATTGTGGTACCTAATATAAAAAAAGAACTTTGAAAGTAAAATTCAGGACTGATCAGACTAAGTAGAAAGTCCATTCCCACTTCTAAGTAGTCCATTATCATGAAAAAAATAAATAAATAAATAAATAAATAAATAAATAAATAAATAAATAAATAAATAAATAAATAAAAGAAAATCTGTAAATTTTGCCATAAATATCCTGTGGAATATCCTCAGCTGATTTTACCTTTGGTTATAATTACCTTTTGTTGTCAAAGACAATGAGGATATTTCTACCTACCTGTTAAGGTTACAGGTAATATTTCTTTAAAATATTAAGTGGTTAAAAACATTTTTTTAAAAGCTGGATAATGCCTAAACCAACCTTTTCTAAACACACTTACTTGTAGAAACATTCTAACTAGGTTTCTATTTTTGCAGTTTATCACTGACCTCATACAGCTTTTAATATATACAGAACAGGAGTCCTGCTTCTTAAAGGAGCTTTCATTTTTCTTATCATCTGTTTCTTTTAATTGTCTTTCTACTCGAACCTATGAAGAAAATCAAATTTATAGCATTAGAATTTAACATGATAAAAATAAAGTGCTTAAGTTTGTCTATTCCAAAATACCGAAATATATGAAAACTAGCATTCTCATTGAAATACCCAAATACTGACTTAATGGTATGACTTGTTATCAACAATTGGGAAATGGAAATAGATTTTAGAGGATTCACATGCTGCCCCGATATGAAAGATGCTTTTGGAAATGAGTTACCCATCTAAAAACAGAAAATATTTGGCTTTAAATACTTAGAAAAATCTTTAACTAATTGTTCACACCACGACAATTCTCCCCAATATTATGTGATTTAACAGAATGTAAAATTCCTACCAAACTAATTTCCCTCATAGGCTAATTGTACACTATTTCAAAGTGCGATTCTTTTTGGGCAGCAAAACAAGTGTTTAGACATGTATACATATATTATATTTAATTTATACTTTAACATATTGAACATGTATTGGTCAACCTGCCATCTGGGAGGAGGAGGGGGGGAAGGAGGAGAAAAATTAGAACAAAAGGTTTGGCAATTGTCAATGTTGTGAAATTACCCATGCATATATCTGGTTAATAAAAACTATTAAAAAACAACAACAAATATTTTTGCACATGTGGGTCCCTTTCCCTCCTTTATGATCTCTTTGGGATATAAACACATCAGAGACACTGCTGGATCAAAGGTTATACACAATTTGATAGCCATTTGGCCATAGTTCCAAATTGCTCTTCAGAATGGTTAGATCATTTCACAACTCCACCAACAATCCATTAGTGTCCCAATATTCCCACATTCCCTCCAACATTCATCATTATCTTTTCCTGTCATTTTAGCCAATCTGCAAGGTGTGTAAAGGTAACTCGGAGTTATCTTAAATTACATTTCTCTGATCAGTACTGATTTAGAGCACCTTTTTATATGACTGAACATGGTTTCAATTTCTTGATCTGAAAAGTGTCTGTTCATTTACTTTGATCAAAGAATGAAGTTTAAAAAGCCACTCCTTGCAGGAAGAAAAACTGATATGGAAAATAGATTCAGGAGAGACAATTATCAGAATTATTGGAATATTTGAAAGCAATAATCAAAAAGAGTACCTGGGCAGCATTTTTCAAGAAATTATCAAGAAAAACTATCCTGATGTCCTTGACTCAGAAAGCATTCAAAGAATCCATCAATAACCTCAGGAAAGAGATTCCCAAATAAAAACTCTAAGGAACCTTAAATTAAAATTTAAGAAATACAAAGTCAAGGAAAAAACACTTAGTGCCCAGAGAGAAAAAAATTAAAAATTCAGGGAATCATAATCAAAATTATCACACAAGACTTGACAGCTTCAACATTAAAAGATCGGAGGGAATACAACATGATATTACAGAAGGCAAACCAAGAATAACTTACTCAGCAAAATTAAGCATATATATATATATATATATATCAAGCGGAAAAAAGGTCATTCAAAGAAACACAAGGATTTTAGGTTTTCATAAGATGATGAAAGTAAACCAAAAATTTGACCTCCAACATCAAGACCCAAGTGAAGCATAAACAGGTAAAAAGGAAAAAGTAGACATTAAGAGATTCAAAAGAACCAAACTGTTTACGCACCTACATGGGGAAGATGAGAGTTGTAATTCTTTTTTTTTTTTTTTTAAATTTATTTATATATATATATATTTTCACAGTATATATGCATGAATAATTTTTTTTAATAATATTATCCCTTGTATTCATTTTTCTAAATTATCCCCTCCCTCCCTCTACTCCCTCCCCTTGATGACAGGCAATCCCATAAATTTTACATGTGTTACAATATAACCTAGATACAATATATGTGTGTAAATACCATTTTCTTGTTGCACATTAAGTATTAGATTCCAAAGGTATAAGTAACCTGAGTAGATAGACAGTAGTGCTAACACTTTACATTCACTTCCCAGTGTTCCTTCTCTGGGTATAGTTATTTCTGTCCATTATTGATCAACTGGAAGTGAGTTGGATCTTCTTTATGTTGAAGATATCCACTTCCATCAGAATACATCCTCATACAGTATTGTTGTTGAAGTGTATAGTGATCTTCTGGTTCTGCTCATTTCACTCAGCAACAGTTCATGTAAGTCTCTCCAGGCCTCTCTGTATTCCTCCTGTTGGTCATTTCTTACAGAGCAATAATATTCCATAACCTTCATATACCATAATTTACCCAACCATTCTCCAATTGATGGACATCCATTCATCTTCCAGTTTCTAGCCACTACAAAAAGAGCTGCCACAAACATTTTGGCACATACAGGTCCCTTTCCGCTCTTTAGTATTTCTTTGGGATATAATCCCAATAACAGCAATGCTGGGTCAAAGGGCATGCACAGTTTGACAACTTTTTGGGCATAGTTCCAAATTGCTCTCCAGAATGGCTGGATTCATCCACAACTCCACCAACAATGTATCAGTGTCCCAGTTTTCCCACATCCCCTCCAACATTCATCATTATTTGTTCCTGTCATCTTAGCCAATCTGACAGGTGTGTAGTGGTATCTCAGAGTTGTCTTAATTTGCATTTCTCTGATCAGTAGTGATTTGGAACACTCTTTCATATGAGTGGATATAATTTCAATTTCATCATCTGAGAATTGAGACTTGTAATTCTTAAAAATTGTATCACTAATACTTGTTATTTATCCTTTGTTCTCAAAAAGAACCATGTCATCAGAGAGATGATCCCAAGACATGCAAGTAAGCTGGATTTAAGTGAGGATGGGCTATGCAAAGTCATCAAGTTCACTCCTCCAGTCAAGTGGATCCAATGGCAAAATATAGATCAGGACCACTAGAGGTAGCTCTGGACACAGTAAGAGACTTTGGCTTTTTAAGCTAAGATCTTTAACATGTCTCAGTCTGTCTGAGGGAAGGCCCAATCAGGTATTAAGGCTAGGTAAAGAAATGAGGCAGAGAATGACCTCTTCTATCTAATCACAAAAATCCAAAACTATAGTCTGAGAAAGGACTCTCAGGGTTTTTGGACAAAATAGAAACAATTGCTATTACACTCACTCTGAGTCAATCCAAAAAATGAAACTGAGAGCAGCCTGGAGCCTATTGTTTATCAATCAGTGAGAGCCAGAGTAATCTGAGTTTATGGTATGAGGATTAAGAAAGAAATCTAGCCAAAAACCAGGGAGACTTTTGGGATCAAAGAGGACCATGACATCAAGGAAGGTGAAACCAAGACAGGCAAATGAACTGGATTTAAGTGAGGGAGGACTGTGCAAAGTCAGCCCTCCCTTTTTCCTCCAGAGCCATCTGCGTCCAGTGGCAAGATATGGATCAGAACCACTGGAGATGGCCCCAGATGCAGGGGGAGACCTTGGCCTTTTTAACTTGAGATCTTCAACATGTCTCAGTGTGACTGAAATATGCTTGAAGCAGAGAGGCACATAAAGAATAACAGGGGATAGAACAGAAGCCATTCAGCTAGGGGGTGGGGGTGGGGGAGAAAGCAGGGACAATAATCTTGATCTCTACAAAGCAAAAGCAAAAATAGATCTAATTAGAAAAGGAAAGAAACTACATCTTAATAAAAGGTACTATTGTGTTTTATATTTTTAAAACCATTATACATTTTCAGGCTTAAAATGGAAGCATGACAGTTTTAATTATATGAAAGTCAGTATGCTTTTGAAGATGGACTTTTGATTAGACCTTTATTGAGTCAAGCTTAATTGATTCTCAAACTCCAGATACTTTCAAACTTTTCCCTCAACCACTATTATCTAATGCAAACGGTATTTTAGACCAAATTTTCAGAAATTGTCACTGAGTTTTTTTTTTTTTAAATGGGGGCACACTCAGCATCCTTCTAGTTCTTTGATTTTTTTTTTTTTTTAAATTTTGGATATTGACATAGGTCTCTCTAATGGCTTCCTCCAAGTCATATTGATGACAGTATGCTCTCTTCCTAATGTTTTATTTTCCAAATTTATTGTATATTTTAAATATACAATCTAAATTAAAATATATTTTAAATATTAAAAAAAAAGATACTGTAGATAATGAAGTTTAAAATCAATACTAAACAACATACATTCAACAAGTGAACACATCCAAATAAACAACAAGTGAATACATCCAAATTCTTAAAGGAGAAGTTAAGCAAGTTACAGCTTTATGACCAATCAAGATATATAGAGTATTATGAAATGTAAAATACATAATTTTGATTTTATTAAACCTTTTGCACAACAAAACTAATGTAACCAAGATTAGAGAAACAAGGTAAAAAGCTGGGAAATAGTCTTTACTGAAAGTGACTCTGAAAATCACCTCATTTCTTAACTTAAGAAAAATGAGTCAAATTTATAAAAATACAGGTTATTCTCCAATTGATAAATGGCCAGTTTTCAGATGAAAAAATTAAATACTATCTACAAGCATATGAAAAAGTGCTCTAAATCAAAGCTTCTTAATCTGTGGGTCACAATCCCATATGGAACTATGTAACTGAATGTGGGGTTTGCAAAAAATGTGGCTACAGTAAAAGGTGTCAAATATTTTTGCCAAGATTTAATTCTTCATGTAAAAGTAAGAAGCACATCTATCTCATTATTATGTATATTTGATTTTGTCTTTAATAAATGGCAAAATCTACAGAAACACATCAAAGAACTATTTTAAAATAAATTTCTTTATGATTTATTTTCATCAAATATTTGGTCTGTATGTCTATTTTATATATCTATATATTTATGTATATCTTTACAGATATGTAAATAGATAAATATTTGTATTTAATTGTAATTTTCTATGGGATGGGGGGAAGAGAGAAAAATAAAATAAAATAAGAATGCACAGCAGAGAACGAAAGAAAACCTTAGAAGGATGTAGAGAAAAACTGGGCAGCTTTGAAAATAATGTGTAGTAATTATTTCATAAGCTTTCTTGAAATGGAAATTTATTGCTTTATACTGATTCCTCTCATTTTCCACTATGTACATGGAAATGTCTTTTTTCCCCCTCCTTTTGTATTTAAATTTAAAATTAGTAAAGGGGGGAAGAGGAAAAAAAAGAATAGGGAGGAGGGATCTGGGGAGGAGGCATAAAAACTAGCCAGGAGCATGCCATTTGGTGCTAGGACTAAAAAGGGCACACCTGTGGCCATGCAGAAGATGACCCCAGATATGACATTGAGGGTCCTGACCTTGAATAAAGGGAGCATGAACATATGCCATTTGGCTGTTCTGTTGCTTATTATCCACTTAGTAATCTAGTGAGGAAAGAGACCTGCCTCTTCAGGTGGTGGTTCAGAAAAAGGAATAATTGCAAACTCTAGGTTGTATACTGAGAGAGGAACAAATATAAAAGCAAACATTAGTTGTGTGATTTTGACCTGAAGAATAGTTATTGATCTCAGGGTTAGTCACTAACCCAATTTGAAACCTAAAAAGGCCATTATATTTGTTGTATTAACAACAATGCTAATAATAAGGAATTAACACTCAAAGCTTCAGCTAAGCTATTTGAGCAAGTGTTTTGGAAGACAAGTAAGTCATTACTAAAGTATTTGAAAAACAATTTAAACTATTTAAATACCCAGCATAAATAAACTGTGGTAAAAGGAAGTAAGTGTAACAAGCTGAATCTGACTAAGTTGAAAGCCACTCTTCTAACGGATAACTTTCTGTTCAAGAAGACAACAGTCAGGGCATTTGAAAAACATCAGAGGTTCCTATAAAGCAGGTGAGGAGCTAGATGCTCCTGAAGAAGTCAGCAAACCAGTAGGTAAAAAAGAGGTATTTTCAAAGGATAGTCATCTATTCAAATACATTTTAAATGTCAAGAAAGGAGTGAATGATGCCCTGAGATAGACACACTAAATTTAGGGACAGAACATGGATTTGATAAACCAGATTTGTACATATTTACACAACAGGATTTTCAGACTTATTGCTAGCCAGTAATAATTCCTGGGGTAACGTGGAATAATGGAAAGAATAACTCACTTTTTGTAATCTTTTTTTTTCAGGGGAAAATCCCAGCACTTTTTTTGTTGTTTTCTCCCCCCCCCCCCCCCCCCCACCCAATAGAGTTCCACTGAGCCAACTTGGGAACTAATGTGGTATTAGTGGTATAGAGATTATGATGAAAATAGGACAATTGATAGATTTAAATGTGAGCAACTTAAATTGTTTGAAGTGTAAACTTTAATTGGCTAAGCTGATTCTTTAGACTAAGGGATTGTTTCTATAAGATATGCTATTTGAATTTAGGCATTTCTCTTTGATTGAGAGGACACATTTTCCTTCAAGTACATCTTCAACTTAAAGGCAGTTCAAAATCAGGTCAAAAGGCTATCTTCAGAAGTCAATATATAAGACTGAAGTTACTTTAATCATGTTATAATTGAGCACATGTTTCACAACCTATAATTGCAAATACCCTTATTATTGAATGTATCAGGAGACAGTAGAAACAAAGAGCTTCAAATGCATTCCCAAGAAGTTAAGTCAACCCTTGTAATTAATTAGAATTGACAAGAGTCATGTATTTAATGAGCAATGAAAAAGTCATAAATCAGGCCCCTGTCCCCTGGTCAGGTCATATAAAACAAAGCAATACCTCTTCTTCCAATTATGTCTAATGTGCTCTAATTTCACTGAATCCATATGAGCTCTGATGTTTTAAAATCTTAACCAAAATTTTATTATATGTGTGTATACACAGGAATGCTTACCTGTTTATATATGCACAAGAATATAATATTTAGAAATGAAAAGGACCAATCCTGTTTCTTAAGGGAGAGAGAAGCAATGGTTGATTTGAAGGCAAAAAACAAGTATTTGCTAAAATATTCGATTACTATCCAGGTACTGGTCCAAAAATGTTCACTTGTTGACAAATTGATACTAATTTTAATACTGTAATTTAAAAGTGTCTAAAACATAGTGGTATAATATGTAAGTACTGATTATTATGATTATTTCTTATACTTACTGCATATTATAGTCATTTCAATCTTATAGTATAACCCAAGAGAAAAGCAGCACAGTACCTGGTACACAGTACATACTGAAATGTTTACTGACTAATTAAAGTGTACTTTACTTAAACTTTCTATCTTAGCCACTGCCTGCTACCAAAATACCTTAAATATTATAGACCCTTAATGTTATAAAGCATTTCATGAAATGTGATTACAATTAACATTATAGCTTTTGTGAATAGCCTAGAACTCAAAAAAAAAATATTTATAACTGTTTCTGTGAAGTTACATGCCAAGTTACTCTGTTCTAGCCATCCTTTCAACAGCAGGGGAAAAAAGGAAAATAGTCTCTTCTAGCTTGCTTCCACTGCACTCATTCTTGCTAAAGTTTCCTAAAGTCACAAAATGTTAATTAAGTATATTCAAACTTAAAAGAAAATTAATCTCCTTATGAAAAAACTAGATGGAGGAGCAGATATAGTGCTGGATCTGGAATCAGGAAATCTTTAAATTGAATGAAGCCTCAGAAACTAAACTTGTATCTGCCTCAAACAAGTTTTTTCATTTATAAAATAGGAGTAATAATAGCATCTACCTATGAGGATAAAATAAGAACAAAGCAATTTGCAAGGACTATATAAATGCTAGGCTACTATTATGAATATTCTGTTTAAAATATATATACATATATATATATATTTATATTTATTTATTTACACATAACCGTCCTTCCCCCCCATGCCCAGGTATTCTCAGACCTACCTTTACACAACCTTCCAATGCACTGAATTTACATACTGCCTGAAAAGGTTTTCGATCAATGGGACATGAAGGCAGAGTCTGAAATGAAATTAATGAATTAAAAATTTTTCATTTTTTTAAACATCTCTTGTATTAAGTTTTTTACAAAAACTAGAAATGAAACATTGTTTTTCCCCAAATTTCATTACTATTATTTTTCCCCCTGTAATTCTTCCCTACTTTCTTTAAAAAAAAAAAAAAAAAAAAAAAAAAAAAAATTATTACAACTTTTTATTGACAAAACATATGCATGGGTAATTTTTCAACATTGACCCTTGCAAAAACTTGTTTTAACTTTCCCCCTCCTTCTTTCTCCCCTAGATGGCAGGTAATCCCATACATGTTAAATATATTAAAGTATATGTTAAATACAATATATGTATACATTATTTATACAGTTGTCTTGCTACACAAGAAAAATTGTGTTTATAGAAAGAAGGCAAAAATAACCTGGGAAGAAAAACAAAAATGCAAGCAAACAATAACAGAAAGAGTATAAATGCTATGTTGTGATTCACATGCATTTCCCAGTGTTCTTTCACTGGGTGTAGCTGGTTCTGTTCATTACTGATCAATTGGAATTAATTTGGATCCTCTCATTGTTGAAGAGAGCCACTTTCATCAGAACTGATCCTCATACAGTATTGTTGTTGAAATATATAATGCTCTCCTGGTAATACTCATTTCACTTAGCATCAGTTCATTTAAGTCTCTCCAGGCCTCTCTGAAATCATCTTGCTGATCGTTTCTTACAGAACAATAATATTCCATAACATTCATATACCACAATTTACCCAACCATTCTCCAATTGATGGACATCCGTTCATTTTCCACTTTCTAGCCACTACAAAAAGGGCTGTCATAAATATTTTTGCACAAACAGGTCCCTTTACCTTCTTTAGTATTTCTTTGGGATATAAGCCCAATAGCAGCAATGCTGGATCAAAGGGTATGCACAGTTTGATAACTTTTTGGACATAATTCCAAATTGCTCTCCAGAATGGTTGGATTCTTTCACAACTCCACCAACAATGCATCAGTGTCCCAGTTTTCCCACATCCCCTCCAACATTCGTCATTATCTTTTCCTGTCATCTTAGCCAATCTGACAGGTGTGTAGTGGTATCTCAGAGTTGTCTTAATTTACATTTCTCTGATCAATAATGATTTGGAACATCTTTTTATATGGGTAGGAATAGTTTCAATTTCATCATTTGAAAATTGTCTGTTCATATCCTTTGACCATTTATCAACCGGAGAATGGCTTGATTTCTTATAAATTTGAATCAATTCTCTACATATTTTGGAAATAAGATCTATCATCACTATTATCAGCTTTATCTCCTGCTGCTGATGGCATAATATATATAACCACTTTTGACAAATACATATCCATGAACAACACAGTGTCAAGAAACTTTTCAAGACCTTAATTATAGTAAAATTGCTGACCTAACAATTTTCTCACAAGGAACTCACTATAATTAATAAAATCACAAATCTGAACATGAAAAAAGTTTTTTAAAGACCTTTTTGGTTGATAAGAAACAGAAATAAATTTCCACTTGATAAACTGGAAACATAAATTAAATCATTGAACTAGGCATCAAAACTATGACCCCTTAAAAATGTACCTTCCAGCTCTAAAATTAATAAAGTAATTCAAGTCTATAACAAACATAATAAAGAAAATGTTCAGCAGAATAAATACCACACAAAGATGTGAGTATGTATACATATACATGCATATACATACGTGTATATGCACATGCATATATTTCTTAGAGTAACTTGAAGCACTATGTAGTTATCTAACCTGCCTATGTGTATAGTCACAGAGAGAGTGTCTGTTACAAGTTAAGACTTGAACATCAACCATCTAGATACTGTGATATCCTGCCTTTCATTTGCAACCTTAAAAAGATTGAATTTTATTCAAAAAAAGCTGAGAATGGCTTTCTGGCCACTTTCCTCTCAAAATAACTAAGTTCAAAATGGCAAATGAAAGAATATACTTCATTTATAAATTAAAATTTTTTCAGCAAGGTGATAAAAAGTACTCAAGAGTATAAAATTTATTCAATGTGCATGTTATCCCCATCAAAACAATCTTTTTACAATTAACTGACTGGTTTTCTAAAGCTACAGTAGTCCCAAAATTCATTCAGTCAATCTGATAATCCCCTTTCTCCCCCCAAAAAAGCTTCTTTGGCCTAACAAACAAAGTTCACATAAAAGTAAGGCTGAAATAGGACATATAGATATATCAAAATATATATATTACACACACACACACACACACACACACACACACACACACACACACACACACACACACACGACAGAGCATAAGCACAATAGCAGCTTTTGAGCTGAATGTGAAAGTAAACAGAAAAAGTTAAGGCAGTGGAAAGTCTAGGGAGAACACTCCAGGCATAAGGACAGTCAGTGCAAATGTATGAAAATAGGAGATGGTGAATTAGGGTGTTAGGGACCAGCAACTAGTTACTATATGTAGAGAGAAGTCAAATGTAAGAGTAGAGATGAAAAGAGTCCTGCAGGCTGAGAAGAGCTTTAGATGACAGAGGCATTTATATTTGATTTTCTCTATATATTTTTTACAAAGGAAAATTTACAGAGTAGAGAGTGATAAAGTAAGAAAAATGATTTAGGAAAACCACTAAGCTGTGTGAAAGAAGGGAACAAGGAGAAGATTTTTGCAATAGTCAAGACAAGAAGAAATGAGGGCAGAAACAAGACAAGAAGAAATGAGGGCAGAAACAAGAAGACAAATAGGAGAGAAGCTAGGAAAGTAGAAATGGTAAGATGG
This sequence comes from Sminthopsis crassicaudata, assembly GCF_048593235.1. NCBI lineage: Eukaryota > Metazoa > Chordata > Mammalia > Dasyuromorphia > Dasyuridae > Sminthopsis > Sminthopsis crassicaudata. The sequence continues at coordinate 201,322,412 of NC_133621.1, read as the reverse complement.
CTACTGATTGAATATGAGGTAAAAGATTATGAGTAAAGATTAAGTGGTAATACCAAGGTTATAAATATAGGTGTCTGTGAAGATAGTAATGATTTCAACAATAATGAAAAAGTTAAGAAGAAAAAGAGTTTAAGAGTAAGTATAATGCTGAGTTTAATAGGACTACAAGAAAAGAGTGGAGTCAAGACAACAGAGCAACCTAGTACTCCATTAAATCTTTTCCACAAAGATCTAAAAGATAAATTAGACTAAAAACTGATCAGAAGATTCAAAGAAAATAGCACAGGAGTCATTTTTCCAGCCCAGAATGGCTAAAGGATATGAAGAAAGGTGACCAGAAGACTCTAACATGCAGGCATTGAGAGAAGGCAGAGCCTGGGCACCAAAAGCAGGATGAGAACAGAAAGATGCCAGGGTGTCCACATGCCAGCAGAGAGTGTGAGAACACATGCCATCTGTAATTCATAGCTCAGTTCTAGTGAGGAGAGGAGGTGGCACATGGTGAGACCCTTGTTGTACATGGAGGAAGCCCACAGAACCTGTGAGGCTCCAACTGTAACAACAAAGCAGTGTGACCTAGTCCACTGTGGAATTTTGCAGTGGGGTAATCAAGGCAAAAGTCCCAGGGCTATCAGTCACTCTGAAGCTCTCAACCCTCAGTAGTGTAACCATAGAGGATTCCAGGAGTTATCTACTGAAAGTGACTAATAGGGATAAGCTAACAGACCTAAATATGGATCAGGAAAGTGCAGAACTCATGCCAGAAGGACAGTGAGAACATTTCATCAGAAATGATATGACTTTGGGAACACTGAAAGCTTACTCCCTCAGCTACCCCCACACACGAATTGCGTCTGAGTTGTGAACGCAACAAGACAGTAGAAACAAGTTAGCTATCCCCACCATAAGTAGACAGAGTTCAGCACAAACATAAAATCTAAAGTGAAGAATTAGGCTGGAAGAATGAGCAAATAACAATGAATCTTAACATAAATACTTACATATATTCATTCCATATTGCAACTTTCCCCATCATAGTTTCAATAAACTTTAAGTAGGAATAAGAAATTACTATATAAATTGGAATTTGGGGGGAGTTTTACAGAAGGCAAAGTGTTTTTACTTAACACTGACGTACATAAAGCCAAAAAAATTTAAGCAGATTTTCCAGATCATGAAGGCCTTGAATCCTTTAAGCCCTTACCCTCTTCCATCAATTGTAGAAGGTATAACTATATTGTGTCAAAGGGAAGCTCAAGAAGAAGAGAATTGCTACAAAACATCTATGGGCAAAGAGCCTCAAAGAAAAATGCAGCCTGTAAAAAAAATTTTTATAGAACAGTTAAAACAGAAATTAAAAAAAAAGACTAGATAATGATTCTAAAAACCAGATGAGAAGAGTAAATGAAAAAGTAGGGAAAGAAGCAAGAATTAAGAAAAGAATACATGAAAAGTCACTTAAGAGTTGAAAAAAGAGTTATAAACCCTAATCCAAGAGAATGATATCTTGAAAATTAGAATTGGTCAAATAGAAACAAATGTCACAATGAAACATCAAGGGACCAGGACCATGGGTGGGAAGGGAACAGAGTGAAAAAAATAAAAATCAGAAAATAAGGAATATTTCATAAGAAAAACAACTAATATGGAAAATAGTTTGAAAGATAATATATGAATCAATAAGAATTATCTGAAAGCTATGAACCAAAAGAAAAAGTGCAACAACATTAGATTTTGGGGAAAAAAATCATAAAATTATACAGAAATCCTAGAACTAGAGAACAAAGGAGAGATTGAAAAAATATACCAGTCTCCTCCTGAAAGGCCAAAATGAAAACTCCCAGAATAATAACCAAAATCCAGTACCCCAAAATCAAAAGAAAAAAGACTGAAAGGAGCTAGAAAAAGAAGAATTCAAATGCAAAGGAGCTCTAATTAAGCTCATACAAGATTTAGCAGCCACCACTAAAAAGAAGAGAGCTTGGTATACTCTACAAACAGTCCTTGTTTTATAAAAATTCTACTCAACTCTCTGGCAAGGTCCTGTCAAGACCCTGCTAAGGGCTCAGGTCTGGCTCCCAGCAGGTGGCAACAGAAGCAGACTCCTTAACTCCTTACCAGGGGTCCTCTTTATAGGCATTAAAACCACTCTACTGGGAGAGCAGCAAGCACTAAAGCCAAGTCAGCTGCAGGACCTGTAGAGTCAAAGACAACAGAAGTGCCCTGAAGAACAGTCCATTTACATTAAGTGAGAATTAGCTAAATTACAAAATAGTGGTGAAAAACTCAAAACAAAAACAAATCTCTGAAGGATATATGCTAAGGGATATATTTTTATCTGGATGGGGATACATTCAGAACTTTTGTAGGCCACTTGGCTTATGGACACAAGTTTGAAATCTCTATGTAAAAGCAAAGGATTTAGACTTAAAACTAAGAAACTCAGTCCCTGATTTATAGGAAACCAAACCATTCTCCAATTGATAAATGGTCAAGGGATATGAACAGACAATTCTCAGATGATGAAATTGAAACTATTTCCACTCATATGAAAGTGTTCCAAATCACTATTGATCAGAGAAATGCAAATTAAGACAACTCTGAGATACCACTACACACCTGTCAGATTGGCTAAGATGACAGGAACAAATAATGAGGAATGTTGGAGGGGATGTGGGAAAACTGGGACACTGAGGCATTGTTGGTGGAGTTGTGAAAGAATCCAGCCATTCTGGAGAGCAATTTGGAACTATGCCCAAAAAGTTGTCAAACTGTGCATACCCTTTGACCCAGCATTGCTGCTATTGGGATTATATCCCAAAGAAATACTAAAGAGCGGAAAGGGACCTGTATGTGCCAAAATGTTTGTGGCAGCTCTTTTTGTTGTAGCTAGAAACTGGAAGTTGAATGGATGTCCATCAATTGGAGAATGGTTGGGTAAATTGTGGTATATGAAGGTTATGGAATATTATTGCTCTGTAAGAAATGACCAGCAGGAGGAATACAGAGAGGCTTGGAGAGACTTAAATCAATTGTTGCTGAGTGAAATGAGCAGAACCAGAAGATCACTATACACTTCAACAACAATACTGTATGAGGATGTATTCTGATGGAAGTGGAAATCTTCAACATAAAGAAGATCCAACTCACTTCCAGTTGATCAATGATGGACAGAAATGACTATACCCAGAGAAGGAACACTGGGAAGCGAATGTAAATTGTTAGCACCACTGTCTATCTACCCAGGTTACTTATACCTTCGGAAGCTAATAATTAATGTGCAACAAGAAAATGGTATTTACACACATATATTGTATCTAGGTTATATTGTAACACATGTAAAATGTATGGGATTACCTGCCATCAGGGGGAGGGAGTGGAAGGAGGGAGGGGATAATTTGGAAAAATGAATAAAAAATAAAAGAAAAAGAAAAAGAATAACTACTCAGTAAGCCTGAGTAGAGTCTACTATAGGGATAGAACTTTACCAAAATAAGAGACTTCCAAGCTTTTCTGATGAAAAGACCAGAGAAGAAGGAAAATCTTATGGGAAAACACAAGAGTCCAAAGGTCAAAAAAAGGATAAACATAAGTGTGCAATTTTAAGGGACTAATAAACAAAGTTAAATTATTTACATTATTGTATAAGGAATGAATATATAAAATTCCACAGAGTACTATCATCATTGGGGTCAGAGTCTAGTTAGACAGAAGACCTGAAAGTGACAGTTATGTTTGGTGATGTCAAAAAGAATAGAAAAAAGATGGCAGAGAGAAGCCAGAAAGTTGCCTCCACTCTTCCTAATTTATCTCAGAAACAATGCTAAATCAATCCTGTAAACTGAATGTGAAGGGACAGAACCCACAAAAGATTGTACTGAAACAATTTTACAATTTAACATAACTTAGTAGGACTTCAAGAAAAACTTGTCTCACATGGGAAAAGGCAAGCATATCCCAATGCAGGAAATCTAGGAAGACTCTTAGCCACAGCACAGATCAGTAGCAAAAGCCTTTTAGTCCTGGCACATCATGCCAATGTGTAGTCTCCAGCTCAGTGCAGAAAGAAAATTGTGAGCCCTCAAACCCAGGCATAACAGGCTTAACTCTCGATTACCAGGCCAACCCAGCAGAGTGGGAAAGCCAGAAGCATTTGCAGCCCCAGAACAGAAAGCCAGTGAGAGGTCCATGTCACCCTGAAAAAAAAGCTTGTGTCTCCTGTATTTAATGAGCAGAGCTAAATTTTTAAAAAATGAACAAAAAACCAAAAGAGTCCTGACCATACAAAGCTACTATGGTGACAGAAAAAATCAGAACACAAACCCAGACAAAGACAGCAACAGCAGCATGCCTATAAGTGAAGCCTCAAAGGGGAATATGAACTGGTAATAAGTTCAAAAGCTTATCTTAGAAGATACCAAAAATAATTTAAAAAATTAAGAAGAAGAAGAAAAGCTGGGAAAAGAAATGAGAGCTATGTCGAAAATTATTTAAAAAAAAAAAGTCAACATCTTGGAAAAGCACAAAAATTGACTGAAAGACATAAGCAAACAGATTTGGTGAAATGGGAAAAAGAAAAGTAATGATGAAAACTCCTTAAAAAAAATCAGAATTGGCAAAATGAAAATTGAAATGAATGAAAATTTACAAAATTATAAATTGCACTAATGATTAACAGAAAAGGAACTAAAAAACAACCGCATTTTGGAAAAAGTAATTGAACAAGTCATCAATGAACTCCTTAAGAAAAAATCTCTAGGACTAGATGGATTTACAAGTGAATTCTATTAAACATTTAAAGAACAATTTATTCTAATACTATATTAACACTGAAAAAAATAGGAGAAAGAAGAGTCCTACCAAATTCCTTTTATGACACAGACATGGTGCTGATATCTAAACCAGAAAGAGCTAGAGAAAGAAAATTATGGACCAATTTCTCTAATGACTACTGATGCAAAATTTTTAAATAAAATATTAACAAAGAGATTACAACCAACTTATCACCAGAACAATATATTACAACCAAATGGGATTTGGCCACAAAAATCCCAAAAGAGGCTATGAAGAAGAGACTGAAATGAGTGGACAACAGAGAAAAATATTTTGCTAAAAGCAGTAGCTTACTATAACAATGAATATCATTACGAACAAATCTGAACCTAGAAACATTATAAGAGGAAAAGATAAGACTATATTAACGGAGGATATTTCAGGCCTAGGTAGCTGGTTGTTCAATTGTAATTCTAGTTAGAATTCAAAAAGATGAACAGAAGAGTAGCTAGATGGTACAGTGAATAGGGCCTCTGCTCTGGAATCAAGAGGACTTTAGCTCAAATCTAGTCTCAGATATATAATACAAGCTGTGTGACCCTAGGCAAGTCACTTAACCTCAATTGTTTCACCAAAAACAACAACAAAAAAACCATGAAAATAGAAAGGAGCATAACGATTTTATACATTGTGCATGGCACATTCATAAAAATAAATTAAAAAAAAAAAAAAAAGAACTTTGTGTGAGGGCATAAAAATCCCAAAAATAAATGCAGAGAAGTGAAAATATTACATCCATTTATTTCTGACCATGAAACAAAATAAAATTAAATGAAAATCATGCTTAACGAAGGACTTTTGAAGCAAAGATTAAGCTAATCCTAAAGAATGAGTGGTTAAAAGAACAATTAAAAATTAATAATTTTATTAAAGATAATGATGAGATGTGCCAAAATGTGTAATGCAACCAAAATATATGTATGGAAAATTTATGTATCTAAATGTTTACATCAATAAAAAAAATTAATAACAAAAACATCAATATGGGTCTTTGTTTCTAAAAAAAGGAAAAATTAATAACTTCCAATTAAAATAGTTTCCAATCAAAATAATTCAAAAAATTGTAAGTTTAAAAAATTGAATAAATAAAGCTAGCAACTAGATTTATGAGCAAAAAAAATAGACAAACCACTGGCTAATTTGATTACAAATAAGAAAGCTAAATCATATCAAAAATGGAAAGTATGTATGTACCACTACCAATGAAGATGAAATTAAAACAATTATTAAGAGCTATATTGCCCAATTATGTTCTAATGAAACTGACCATTTAAATGAAATGTGTGAAAATTTACAAAACACACAAGTTGCCCAGATAAGAAAATAAAATATTCAAATAGCCTATCTTAGAAATTGAACAAGATATATTATTATTCTAAAGGAAAAAAACAAAAAACCACAAGACTGAATGGAGTTACAAATTCTACCAACATTTAAAAAACAATTCATTCCAATAATGCAAAAACTCTTTGAAAAGGAATAGGTAAAGAAAGAGTGCTGCCAAGTATTTCCTATAATAAATATAAGTAAATTATCTATCAGATTTACAGACACAGCAGGAGTCCATGATCCAACAATTCAAAGCGTCTACATGTAGGCTCAAATATAAGGGTAAATGCCAAAACAAAATGTATAAAAATCTATAACGAGCTGTCGTCTCTAGAAGCTGCCGGATCACTCTCTGGGAAGAGATCTGCTGTGTCTTCTACTCAAATCTCTCCAACAGATTCTTCTTCCTGTAACGAACCGTTGTCTCCAGGCAGTTGCTGTTAACTCTTGTCCAGAGAAGTGACTTCCCTTCCTGCAGGGAGCCCCGTCAAGCCTGATGCAATGCAGAGTCTTCTTCTATCTCTGGGAGTCCTCTCTTTTATTCTCCCAGAGAATGGGCGTGGGATAATTCAAGGGCTTCTGGGAAGAACCACCTCAGCCAATGAGCCTGCTCCTTCCATCAAGTCAACCTGAGTTCTCACCTTGTAATTGTCCAACCTGAATTCTCACCTTGTCACTATCCAGACAACCCGAGTTCTCACCTAGTAATCCCAACATCTCCCCCTTTCTTTTGATTTAGAACATAGGACAGTCATGATCTTGAAACATAAATCCATCAATATGGGAAGTATTACACATAATTACATAAATTACATAAGCACATAGTAACATAATACATGCTAGAAGTATATGACAAATAACATAATCAAATAATCATAAATTGAAAATTTATAAATGTCCATAAGTCCATTGTCCATTAGTCTCATCTTGTGTGAGGAAGTCCAATGATTCCTGTTGGTTTTTAAAGTTCTTTAACAGTCTTCTTATTATCCATGCTCTTTCAGTGTCAGATGTTTCTTAGATCTTCTCCTTTATTTTGAGGTCTTTCTCTTTTTCTGTCTCTCTCTGATGGACAAGGCGAATACGACTCGTTGGCACCCATCTGATTCCTTCTCCTGCTGAAGAAATACAAGCAAACCCTCTCCCCCAGGCAGTTAACCTATCTGGTCCCTTCCATTCACCACTTTCTGGGTCTCTCCACATCACCTGGTGATTATCTACAGACAATGGAGCTGCTCGCACTGGACACTGCTCTTCTGGTGGGTTATAAAACCTGTCTGCCGGAGCCAGTGCATCTTTGTCAAAAATTAGAAAATTAATGGTATAGAGAACTAAATTTAGAAGTTCCCTAGGGCTACCTGTGGCTCCCCCTTTCTTTTGTTTTTGGAGGAGTGTCTTAATATCTCTGTTTCTTCTCTCTACTATTGCCTGCCCTTGAGGATTAAAGGGTATGCCCGTGGTATGTAAAATCTTATACTGTGCACAAAAGTGTGTAAAATGTTTGGACGTATATGCAGGTCCATTGTCTGTTTTTATTGCTTGTGGCACACCCATAATTGCAAAAGCTTGTATAAGGAATTCAGTGACCACTCGGGCTGTCTCTTTTGCTGCTGGCATTGCAAATGTGAATCCTGAAAAGGTGTCTACCACGACATGAATAAAAGATAGACGACCAAAAGATTTATAATGGGTCACATCCATTTGCCAGATTTCATTGGGTCTCAAACCACGAGGATTCTTCCCTGGAGGGAGTGTAGGAGCATGGAAAGGAAGACAAGCTGTACAGCTTTTTACTATGCTCCTAGCTTCCTCTCTTGTGATTCCAAATTGTAAACGTAAAGCTCGAGCAGCCTGATGATATTTAGAATGAGATTCTTGTGCTTCCTGAAATAAAGGACTACTGGCTAACATGGTTAGAAGGCTATCTGCCTTTGAATTTCCATTAAAAATGGGACCTGGAAGTCCACTATGTGAGTGGACATGCAAGATATAAATCTTGCCTGGATGTTTTCTCACTTGCTCTTGAAGTTCCTTAAAGAGCTGATAAATATTGGAAGCTGCAAATTTTATTTGGGCTGTGGCAATTCTTTGTACTACACCTACTGAATAGGCTGAATCAGTAATTATATTTACGTCTCCTGGGTAATAAGTTAATATGCCTGTTTTTTCTGCTTAGTCATAATTAAGCAGATACAGAATAAGAAACAAACATCTGACAAACCTCTTTTCACTATCAAAAAATAACTTCTGAAAGGTTCTTATATTGAGAAGTTAGTTGACTGCTGAAAAATGGAATTTGCATGTCATGCTCAGCTTTATGTCAGCTAATATCAAATAGGTTGTCACTAACAAGATGATCCAGTAAGTGCTCCCAAATTGCTTCCAAAGTCCATGCACTATAGAAACTGCTTCAAACTTCTAATTTCTTTAACACTACTTGCTTTGCATCCCACTGCTGAAAAATGTTGCTTCAGAGTATGACAAACTTATTAAGGTCATTCAGTGAATTCCTTTTCTTATCTCCTTATCTTACATTTCTTTAATATAACCCTAAAAATTGAGAGAATCAGAAAGATTCTATTCTGTAAGAGTCTGGTTTGTTAAAAAAGAACTTTGTGTGAGGGCATAAAAATCCCAAAAATAAATGCAGAGAAGTGAAAATATTACATCCATTTATTTTTGACCATGAAACAAAATAAAATTAAATGAAAATCATGCTTAACGAAGGACTTTTGAAGCAAAGATTAAGCTAATCCTAACTGCCCATCCAGATGGACATCATCAATGAGCTTTCACAACAAGATGGAAAAAAGGATTGTTGCTACCCCTGTATTCCAAATTTCCAGCCAATCATAGTGTTACCCACATCTATAAAGCTTTTTAACAAGCCATAGTGTATTACCCATTTATGATGCTATTTTCCAGTTTTTGTACTCTCCTGCTTTTTGTCCATAAAACTTATCTGTCAGGGTAGGGTTGTTGTTGTTTTTGGGAGGGTGGCTTGCTGAGGAGCTAGGAATTGTTTTTAATTCATTCTCATATCACTATTCATTGATTAATAATCTAATTCATTCCTTGACTAAAGTCTCTCCTCTAATCTATCATTCACTCAAGTTGATTTTTGTAAAGGATAGGTCATGTTGCCCCCTACTCAATAAACTCTAGTGGCTGCCTATTACCGCAAGAATCTAGAGTCCTTTGTTGGGCCTTTAAGCTCTTCTCAACTTGGCTCTTTTCTACTTTTCCTATCTACTTACATCCTACAGTTCTCTACACTATGACCAAACCATTCTGACTACTTATTATTCCTCAAAAATGGCTCTCCACCTCCCATCTACCCATTTGCTTTGACTATTTTTTTCCTTATCTGGTATACTCTCTCCCAACCTTCAACCCTGGCATTTCCTTTAAGATTCAGGCCAAATACTACTACTAAATAATCTTTCCTATTAAAGGTGAATTCCATCTCCTCTGGATTTATGTTGTATCTTATTATTTAGAACATATATTATTTAATTCTCCTTTAGGAGAGGGCTGATCTTGGTTTTTTGTGTGCATCCCCTAGTTTGTAGCTAATATTTAATGAATGCTTTGCTGCCTGAAGAAAATAGAAAGGTAGACACTGGAATAATTTTATATTCTATGTGTACTTAGAAAAGCTACTTAATTACTCTGAACCTCAGTTTTCTCATTTGCAAAATCATTATCACAACATGTACTGGGTCAACCTCAGAGAATTGTTGAAATAACTAAACTAATGTAAACATTTTTAAAAACTAAATTTTATATATTTTGTTGAAAAGATTCTTCCATGTTAGATGAATATTTTATACTGAAGATACTTTTACTATTACTTTCACCAGAGGTAATATTTGATGTCTATATATACAATTCCATTGAAGACTTACATAATCAAAAAAACTAAAAAGTTTTGCAACAAAAGAAAATTTGGAAAATCACATTTAAACAAGGAGACATAAATGAAAAAGCAAACAAAAAAACCCTCAAAAACCTGAAAAGCAACATCTTTTTTTTGTAAATGTAGAAAAATAGACCTAGATGGTGGAGAAGGCACACATGACTGTAAGCTCCTCTCATGCCCTCACTACCAATCTTTGAATTCAGCCTCAAAAATAGCACTTGAATGCTGAAATTCACAAAGATTAAAGGTACAAGCCGAAAATAATCTGGAGGACTGCCAGAGCAGATTTGTGCTGAGAGGCGGGAACAGACCAGCCGCAGGCAAGGAATAGAAAAGTCTAGCAACCTTAGGGGACCAGGGACAGGAATAACCTCTGTGACTAGAAGAGTCTTGGAAATGACTCTGCCATAGGCTGATTGCTTTGCCTTGATTGTAAAGCAGTGGACCAGCAGAGAGACTAGAGTCAAAGGTATAGGATACTCTAAAAAAACGCCAAAACCTAATAGGATCTGATTTACCTCCCCCCCCCCCCCAACCAGAAGTGACTCAGCAAAGACCAGTGCAACTGTGCAGCTGTATGCTGAAGCAGGGCCAGGGCAGCTACAAATCTACACTGCAGGGGGGGTGCAGCCTGGGCATCCTCTAATCTGCACAGTAGGGGGCTCAGCTTGGGGCAACAGAACTTCCACAGTGAGACCCTGCTTGGGGCAGAGACACTTCCAATCCATACCGGATTATTGGCTGGTCAACTGCTAATACCCACAGCCCAGCAGCAGGTTTTGGATTGGGTAGTGACACTTTCACTGCTCAAACTCTTGCCTCAGGGCAGTCGTTAATCCCCACAGAGGGGTTCTTCACAGGGCACCTCCCCTTCCCAAGCTCAGCCTTGCAGGCCAGAGTCACTTCTGTTGGGGAAGTATTTCTCAGAGCATTCATGCAACTGGTCACTCTTATAGCTGGTTGGCAGGCGGTCCATACACCTATCCCAGTTCTGTAGAGGAAGCTGGTAACCTCCTGGCCCTGAAGGCAGACCCTACAGGCTTTAAAAAAATGAGTAAAAAAAATTAAAAGGCCGATTGATAGCTTCTATACAGAAAGAGAGCAGGTTTTCAAACCCAAGGAGACTAATAGCAGACAGTCTCCAGACAATTGTTGCTCCCCAACACAAAAGGTTCTGCTAGAGAGCTAGAAGAAAAATGGGGAAAGAAAAGAGAAGCTATAGAAGAGGGTAACAACAACCTGAAATGTGAATTGGAAAAGGTAAAAAACTCCCAGGAAGTGCAGGGAAACAGAATTTGTGAATTGGAAAAGATAAAGAACTCCCAGGAAAGTAAGATTAGCAAATTAGAAAAAGAAAATAACTCAAAAAAAAAAAAAAATTAGTGAAATGGAAAAAAATTCCATAGAGCAAAAACAACTTATTTAAAAACTCAATTGGACATATACAAAAAGAAGTAAAAAAACTAATAAAGAAAATAACTCATTAAAAATCAGATGTGAACAAATAAAAACGAATGATTACTTGAGACATCAAGAATCAGTCAAGCAAAACCAAAAAAATGAAAAAGCAGAAAGAAATATTTCATATCGATTTGAAAAAACAAAAGACCTGGAAAATAAATCTAGGAGAGATAATCTGAGGATTATTGGACTTCCAGAAAAATATGATGAAAAAAAGAGCCTAGATACTATTTTATAGGAAATCATCAAAGAGAACTGCCCAGAAGTAACAGAATCAGAAGGGAAAATAGGCATCGAAAGAATTCAAACACCTTCTGAAAAAGACCCTAAAAAAAAAAAAAAAACACTCCACAGAACATTGTGGCCAAATTTCAGAACTATCAGACTAAGGAAAAAGTATTACAAGCAGCCAGGAAAAAACAATTCAAATACCAAGGTGCCACAATAAGGGTCACTCAAGATCTGACTACATCCACATTAAAGGATCAAAGGGCCTGGAATCTAATATTCAAAAAGGTAAAAGAACTTGGAATGCAGCCAAGAATAAACTACCCAGCTAAGCTGAGCATTTTCTTCCATGGAAGAAGATGGACATTTAATGAAACATGAATTTCATTTGTTTCTAAGGAAAAAACCAGATCTTAACAAAAAATTTGATCTCCAACCATAGGACTCAAGTGAAGCAGAAAAAGGTAAAAGGAACTCTTGAGAACTGTATTTCTGTTGTGGATATACATAAAGTGCGCATGTATAATTTGATTTTACTGATATAACATAAAAAAAGTGAAGTAGAAATGGAAAGGGGATAGTGTAAGAAAAAAAGGAAAACTACATCCTACGAAGAGGCAAAGAAAACCTATCATATCTGAGGGAATTTAGAGAGGGGGAGGAACACTGTGTGAATCTTACTCTCATCAGAGTGGGCTCAAAGAGTAAATAATTGACATATTTGTTTTATAGAGAATTCTTTCACCTGATTAAAAAGTGGGAGAGGAAAAGGGAAAAGGAAAAGAGTAATAAGGGAAGGGTATAAGAAAGGGGAAGGGATTTAAAGGGAGGAGGGAAGGATACTAAAGAGGGAGGACTGCTTGACCACGGCAAGTGGGGCCCATAAGTTTAATACTGAGGAAGGGGTTCAGGGGGACAAGGGAAAAAAAAGCAGAATCTGGGGATAGTATGATGGCAGGAAATACAGAATTAATAATTATAATTGTAAATGTGAATGGGATGAACTCTCCCATTAAGCAGAGGCAGATAGCAGACTGGATCAAAAGTCAGAACCCTACAATACGTTGTTTACAGGAAACACATTTAAAGCAGGGAGATACATACAGAGTAAAGGTAAAAGGCTGGAGGACAATCTATTATGCTTCAGATGAAGTCAAAAAAGCAGGGGTAGCCATCCTTATCTCAGATTAAGCAAAAACAAAAATTGATCTAATTAAAAGAGACAAGGAAGAAAACTATATCCTGCTAAAGGGTAGCATAGACAATGAAGCAATATCAATACTAAACATATATGCACCAAGTAGCATAACATCTAACTTCCTAAAGGAGAAGTTAAGAGAGTTGCAAGAAGAAATAGACAGCAAAACTATAATAGTGGGAGATCTCAACCTTGCACTCTCAGAATTAGATAAATCAAACCACAAAACAAGAAAGAAATTAAAGAGGTAAATAGAGTAGTAGAAAAATTAGGTATGATAGATCTTTGGAAAAAACTGAATGGTGATAGAAAGGAATATACTTTCTTCTCAGCAGTTCATGGAACCTATACAAAAATTGACCATATATTAGGACATAAAGATCTCAAAATTAAATGTAGTAAGGCATAAATAATAAATGCTTTCTTTTCAGATCACGATGCAATAGAAACTACATTCAACAAAAAGTTAAGGGTAAATAGACTAAAAAGTAATTGGAAACTAAATAATCTCATCTTAAAGAATGACTGGGTGAAACAGCAAATTATAGAACATAATTAATAATTTCACTCAAGATAATAACAATAATGAGACAGCATACCAAAATTTGTGGATTGCAGCTAAAATGGTAATAAGGGGAAATTTTATATCTTTGGAGGCTTACTTAAATAAAATAGAGCAAGAGAAGATCAATGAATTGGGCTTGCAACTTAAAAAGCTAGAAAAAGACCAAATTAAAAACCCCCAATCAAATACTGAAGTTGAAATTCTAAAATTTAAAGGAGAAATCAATAATATTGAAAGTAAAAAAAATATTGAATTAATAAATAAAACTAAGAGTTGGTTTTATGAAAAAGCTAATAAAACAGATAAACCTTTGGTAAATCTGATCAGAAAAAGGAAAGAGGAAAATCAAATTGTTTGAGTTAAAAATGAAAAGGTGGATCTTTCCACCACTGAAGAGCAAATTAGAGCAATAATAAGGAGTTACTTTGCCCAACTTTATGCCAATAAATTTAATAACTTAAGTGAAATGGATTCCCAGATTAACAGAGGAGGAGATAAATTGCTTAAATAGTCCCATTTCAGAAAAAGAAATAGAACAAGCTATTAATCAACTCCCTAAGAAAAAATCCCCAGGACCAGATGTGACTTCTACCAAACATTTAAAGAACAATTAGCCCCAGTGTTATATAAACTATTTGAAAAAACAGGGAATGAAGGAGTCCTACCAAATTCCTTTTATGACACAGACACAGTACTGATTTCTAAACCAGGTAGGTTGAAAACTGAGAAAGAAAATTATAGACCAATCTCCTTAATGAATATTGATGCTAAAATCTTAAATAAAATATTAGCATAAAAACTACAGAAAATCATCCCCAGGATAATACACCATGATCAAGTAGGATTTATACCAGGAATGCAGGGCTGGTTTAATATTAGGAAAACTATTAGTATAATTGACCATATTAATAATCAAATTAACAAAAAGCACACAATGATTTCAATAGATGTAGAAAAAGCATTTGATAAAATCCAACATCCATTCCTACTTAAAACACTTCAGAATATAGGAATAAATGGACTATTCCTTAAAATAGTCAGGAGCAAATATTTAAAACCGTCAGTAAACATCATATGTAATGGCGATAAACTGGAACCTTTTCCTGTAAGATCAGGAGTGAAACAAGGTTGCCCATAATTATTCAATATTGTATTAGAAATCCTAGCTTTGGCAATAAGAGTTGAGAAAGAGATTAAAAAATTAGAGTAGGTAAGGAGGAAACCAAGCTATCACTCTTTGCAGATGATATGATGGTATACCCAGAGATTCTATGAAAAAGCTATTAGAAGTAATTCACACTTTAGCAAAGTTGCAGGATACAAAATAAATCCACATAAATCCTCAGCATTTTTATACATCATAACAAAATCCAACAGCAAGAGATACAAAAAGAAATTCCATTCAAAATAACTGTCGAAGGGGGCAGCTAGGTAGCGTAGTGGATAGAGCACCAGCCCTGAATTCAGGAGGACCCGAGTTCAAATCTGGACTCAGACACTTAACACTTTCTAGCTGTGTGACCCTGGGCAAGTCACATAACCCCAGACTCAAAAAACAAAAACAAAAATTGTCGATAGTATAAAATATTTGGGAATCTATCTACCAAAGGAAAGTCAGGAATTATATGAGCAAAATTACAGAACACTTGCCACAAAAATAAAGTCAGATTTAAATAATTGGAAAGACATTAAGTGCTCTTGAATAGTCTGAGCGAATATAATAAAGATGACAATACTCCCTAAAGTAATCTATTTATTTATTGCTATACCAATCTGACTCCCAAGAAACTATTTTAATGACCTAGAAAAAATAACAACAAAATTCATATGGAAGAACAAAAGGTCGAGAATTTCAAGGGAATTAATGAAAAAAAAAAAAAAAAAATCAAATGAAGGTGGCCTAGCTGTACCTGATCTAAAACTATATTATAAAGCAGCAGTCACGAAAACCATTTGGTGTTGGCTAAGAAATAAATCAGTCGATCACTGGAAAGTTGGGTTCACAGGACAAAACAGTAAACAACTATAGCAAGCTAGTGTTCGACAAGCCCAAAGATCCCAACTTTGGGGATAAGAATTCATTATTTGACAAAAACTGCTGGGAAAACTGGAAATTAATATGGCAAAAACTAGGCATAGACCCACACTTAACACCACATACCAAGATAAGATCAAAATGGGTCCATGATTTAGGCATAAAGAACGAGATTTGTGTCCAAAGGAGAACTAGAGATCATTATTGATCACAAAATAGAAAATGTTGATTACATCAAATTAAAAAGCTTTTGTACAAACAAAACTAATGCAAACAAGATTAGAAGGGAAGTAACAAACTGGGAAAATATTTTTTACAGTTAAAGGTACTGACAAAGGCCTCATCTCCAAAATATACAGAGAATTGACTCTAATTTATAAGAAATCAAGCCATTCTCCAATTGATAAATGGTCAAAGGATATGAACAGACAATTTTCAGATGATGAAATTGAAATGATTTCCACTCATGTGAAAGAGTGTTTCAAATCACTATTGATCAGAGAAATCAAATTAAGACAACTCTGATATACCACTACACACCTGTCAGATGACAAGAACAAATAATGATGAATATTGGAGGAGCTGTGGGAAAACTGGGACATTAATACATTGTTGGTGGAGTTGTGAAAGAATCCAACCATTCTGGAGAGCAATCTGGAACTATGCCCAAAAAGTTATCAAAATACGCATATCCTTTGATCCAGCAGTGCTATTACTGGGCTTATATCCCAAAGAAATACTAAAGAAGGGAAAGGGACCTGTATGTGCCAAAATGTTTGTGGCAGCCCTTTTTGTAGTGCCTAGAAACTGGAAAATGAATCAATGCCCATCAACTGGAGAATGGCTGGGTAAACTGTGATATATGAATGTTATAGAATATTATTGTTCTGTAAGAAATGACCAACAGGAGGAATACAGAGAGGTTTGGAGAGACTTGAATGAACTGATGCTGAGTGAAATGAGAACCAGGAGATCATTATACACTTCAACAACAATACTATATGAGGATGTATTCTGATGGAAGTGGATATCTTCAACATAGAGAAGATCTAATCCAATTCCAATTGATCAATGATGGACAGAATCAGCTACACCCAGAGAAGGAATACTGGGAAATGAGTGTCAACTGTTTGCATTTTTGTTTTTCTTCCCAGGTTATTTTTACCTTCTGAATCCAATTCTTCCTATGTAAAAAGAAATTCGGTTCTACACACACATATATATTGTATCTAGGATATACTATAACATATTTAACATGTATGGTACTGCCTGACATCTAGGGGAGGGGGTGGAGGGAAGGAGGGGAAAATTCAGAACAGAAATTAGTGCAAGGGATGATGTTGTAAAAAATTACCCATGCATATGTACTGTCAAAAAAAAAAAAAAGTTATAATTATAAAATTAATGAAAGAAAAAGAAAAGAAAAATAGACCTATATCAGAAGCATTAAGAAAAATTAAAATTGCTTTTTAAAACAAACTACTATCTAGAGAATAAGAGTTAACTAATTTATAATTTTAGTACAAGACAAATTTTAAGACTTACCTCTGCCCATTTAAGAATGCAGGTAATGCAGAAGATATGATTACAGTTTTCAGGAAAACCAACTTCTTTCTCTAACATGCAGGAAAGACATATTGGGCATTTATCAGCTTCTTCACGTGGAATGACAACAGAATGAGGATACACTCTATTTTCTTCACCTAATAATAAGAACACTGATGTGATCTCAAATTTCATATTATTTGTCAAAAGTCATATAAAAAGATTGCACTTTTAAAGACAGCAACATCTTGAAAAACTACTATATAAGCAAGCTTATCTTGATTTTGAAACCTAAGTTTTGGTAAGTAGGACGGAAATAAAAAAATACATACCTTCAATGTCTTCATGCTCTTCATCCCCCACATTTGAAATATTGTTATTTTTCTTCATCTCTTCTTAGAAAGGAGTTCCTAAAAGATCAATCAGAAGAGACAATTTTATTGCTACATTTTCTCATTTACAATTAAACCCCAACACAGCTTCAATCAATAAATAGCATGTGCAATTCCGACTTATAAGTTCATAATCTGACAGAGAAGAGAGAAAGAGGTTAAATATAAAGTAATCTGGAAGAGAGTAAGAAGAAAAAAAGAGAGAAACAGAGACTGAAAGGGAAAAAGGAAAGAATTTATATAAGAAAAACAAAACCCAGATGCAGGAAGCAAAGTTCAGAGGGAAAAAAAAAATGTGCACAAAGGGGGAAGCAAAACAGATGGAAAGGATAAAGAGAGGGACAAGAAGACTCTGGAGAGAACCTTGGAAAACACTCATAGTAAAGGGGAAAAATGTGGATAATTAGCCATATCAGTAAACTGAGGAGGGGATCAAACAAGGAGTCAAACTAAAAGAAAGGACAGTCATAAGAACTCAATAAAAACTCAAATGTCATATAGGAGGAGAAGAGAGCCAACAACATCAAACAGCAGATAAGGTCAAAAGGGATCAGGATTGAGACCAAATTTGGCAATTAAGAGAGCAATGGTAAATTTTGGGAGAACAGAATGATGACTTTGAAGACTAACTGTAAAAAGCTGAAGATTGAAAGAAGTGGAGGGGTAGTGAGGACAGAAAACTTTTTTATAGTGTTTGGGTGAAAAAAGGCAAAAGAGAGGTAGAAGAGATCACAGGATCTAATGAAGATTTTTTTTTAAGTACGGGGGAGAAATGAGAATGTTTTTACAGCAGTAAGCTATATTTCTTCACCTAATAATAACACTGATTTGATCTCAAATTTCATATTTATTTCACATCTAAATTTTTTACAAATCACATAAAAAGAATGAACTTTTCAGGACAGCAAACATTACTATTGCATAAGCAAGCTTACCTTGATTTTGAAGCAGTAAGCTAATATGGGGGGGGGCAGTTCAAAAGAAAAGAAATAGTTAATAATACAATGTGCTGGAGAAGACAAGAAATTCGGTTGGGAGACACCCTCTTGTCAGGGAGAGAGTGGCAAAAACAGAAGGTGGTGTCAAAGAGTTCTGAAATGAATAACATAGGAAAAGAATGAATTCATAGGAAATGGCTTCAATTTTTTTCATTAAAAGGATCTGGGTATGTATAGGAGGTTTTAGGAGAGAAGAAAAGATCTAGAAGTTTCTAAGGGGAGAAGAGGAGTCAGGGAATCATTAAAGAACTACTTTGCTTCAGTGAGGAGCCAGTTAAAGCTGGATAACATGAATTTGTAATACATCAGCCAGCACAGGTGTGAGACTTTCTCTACCTTCACATTTTATAGAAGATGGAACAAAGTCGGACAAGGGACTTAGGAAGAGAAGAGAAAAGGTCAAAGTGAAAGGAATACAAGTCTCATTAAGGATGAAAAATAGGGAAAAGAGAGACACAGAGTTAATTAACTATAGGAGGTTTTGGTAAGATAATGTAGTATCAGTGTACCTAAAGTAAACACCTGTGAGTAACAATAAAATCATTAGTGACTATCTCCATTTCTGTCTGAAGTGAAATGAAAGTGATACTCATGAAACTTGGAGAGTTTGAGGAAACAGGAAGTTTGGATAGTTAAGAGATAAAAAATATTAAAGTTCCTCCAGAAAAAGGCAGGAATTGGGAAATAGAGGAAAATGTTGATTGAGATACTAAAAAAGGAAGAATGATTTGAGGGTTATACAAGATTGATTATATGCAAAATTTTTAACTTTACTTAAAAGGAGGAATGACTATTGAGTAATGACTGGTGAGTAAAGAGTGACAAAGGAAAAGTTTGGAAATGAAGCTAGGAAATAAGGAATATTACAATTTCCCCTCCAGAAACAATTAAGGGAGGAGAAGTGGTACAGAACAAAGGTGTTAAAAGAAGCTGGTTAGTGAGGGGGAGGAAAGCAGAGTGGCAGGAAGAATCCAGGTCTCTATGAAGACTAAAAGATGGAAAGTGTATGAGAGAAAGAAGTTTTAGATGAAGGGAAACATCATAACAGGGAATCAATAGTAAACACAGTAAGAGTTTAAAAAAAGAGAAAATATATACAGGCTGGAGTTATCAGGGAAGAATAATTTAAAATGAACCTCCAAGAACTAGTAGGACTTTATAAAGTAGAGACTGAGGAGGTTGGATGAGCAGAAATGAGAATCACTAAGCAACTATTTTGAAGAATAGAGGGCAGAAGGGAAGATTCTAGAAAGATGGCAGAGTAGAGCAGAAAACTTTCAACTTTTCAAATGTCCTTCCACAACATTGCTTCAGGTGGCTCTCCTCTCTTTGGCTGAAACCAAGGCCCATTTGAAGGACCTCCAGAGAGCTAGCCAGAACATTACATAACAGTAAGAAAGACCCCCACAGTAAGAATTATTCCCCACTGCATGGGACTAGAACTAATAGTTCACACTAATAGTTGCTAAAAATATATTTTTAAAAAAGAACAAAGGACAAAGAACCCAAATATAGATAGCAACTATGGAACAGATAGAGAAGATCAGGATTCCTATTCAAAAGATAATAAAGCTAAAAAAAAAAAAAAAAAATCACTCCTATTTAAATGAGAAACATCAAATGGTCCCAAGACCAAAAAGATTTCTTAGAAGAATTTTAAAAGGATTTTAAAAACTAAATAAGAGAGATTGAGGAAAAAATCAGGAAAAAAAAAGACCAATCCAGGAAAATTACAAAAAAGAAATCAATTAACTTGAAATAAGAGAACCAAAAACTTAAGGAAAAAAAATAATTCCTTGGAAATTAGAATTGGGCAAAGGGAAATTAATAATGTTATTAAGACACAGAGAAATAACAAAACAAAATAAAAAGAATAAAAAAATAGAAGAGCATATGAAACATCAGAAAAACAACTGATCTGGGAAACAGACTAAGAAATAATATAATAGTTGTACTGCCTGAAAATTATGATTTAAAAAGGATATATATTATTAGGAACTATTAAGAAATATTGCTCTGAATTCAAAAAACAAAAAGGCAAGAAAGTGATAGAAAAAAACCTACCATGACCACCTGAAAGGGATCCCAGAAAGAAAACATAATAATAATACCACCGCCAAGTTTCAAAGCTCCCATGTTAAGGAAAAAATACTGGTAGCAACAAAGGAAAAAGAAAAAAAAAAAAAAAAAACCACAACAAAAAACCAACACAATTTAAGTATCATGGATCTACAATAATAATTACAAAAGGCCTGGCAGTTAACTACACTCACTGAAGGACCATCAGTGAGATTTCATAGATCAAAAGAGCTGAAGTCTCAACCAAAGGTAACTTAGCAAGGAAAATACATAATCCTGAATAGGAAGAAGAAAAAAAAAGGCATTAACTTAAAATTAATGATTTTCAGATATTTCTGATCAAAAGAGCAAAACTTAAGTGAAAATTCAATATATAACATCCAAAAGAAATATAAACACTAAGGATGAAAATTATAAGGGACTCAAATAATTTACTTTATACAAAAATATTATTAGTTCTTTTATTACTATCATTTTTATTTGGGTAGTTTGAAAGAAAGACAAGCTGAGCTGACTATGTTGAATAATTCTAAAAAAAAAAATAAACTTTGAGGAGAGAAAAAAGGAGCAATTATTTCATACAAATGGATAAAAAAGGAAAACTTGACATATAAGAAGTTAGCAGGGGGAAGATGGGTAGTGTTGAAAACCTTATTTTCTTCAGGAATGGGTTAAAGAGGGAACAACATATATCTAGAATTCAGAAAGAAATAAGTCAAAGAGATAAGGGTGGGGAGGGAGAGTACAAAGGAGGGATGGAATAACTATTAGGAATGGGTTTATGGAGGGAAAAGCATATATATTTAGAAGGGTATACAAATCTTCTAAATTGATTTTTAAAAATTACAAAGGCAAAAAAGAAAAGAAAAAAAAGAAAGAGAACAGGAAAGGATGAGGGCAAGGACAAGGGAGGAATTCTTAGAGGGGTGTCTCAGTTAAGGAATAGGAGGGCCAGGTAGTAGAGAAGAAGAGGAGGGATGGAAATAGATGAGAAGGACAGTGAGAAAAAACAGGAAAGATAAAAATATACAACAAATAATTACAGCTTAGAATGTGGTTGGGATGAACTTATAAAATGGAAACAGTAGATTAAAAATTTGAATCCAATGATATGTTGCTTTCAGGAATAAAAATGCGAAATATGTAGAAACATAGAGATCAGGAATAGAATTTATTATGTTAAAAAAAAAAAAAAGCACAAGTAGTAATCATAATCTCAAAGTTGAAGTTAAAATAAATTTAACCAAAAGAGAAAAATAGGGAAACCACACTACATGCCATATTAATCAATATTTTTAAGGCCATTTAAAATAGTACAAAATTGGAATATTGCTGTGATATAGGAAATGAGCTGGTAGATTTAGAAAAACATCTTAAGACTTGACTTATAAAGGAAGGTGCTAACTTCAGAGAACAGAGGACAACTAGAAATAATCATAGTATACTCTTACAAAAAGAAATTCATCTATGCTTAACTGTAATCTTGGGGATAGGAGAAAAGGAGTGAAAAAATAAAAGTAAAAAAGTGCACAACAGAACAGCTGTGAGCATAATGTTTATTACATAGGATTTCTTATAGTGAAAATTTAATGGTTTTTATTTTGAATGCTCTCATATTCTATCTACTGTGCAGTAAGTACACATGCTATGTCTTTTTTTTCTTTATCTTCTTAAGGTACATAACTGAAATGAATTATTTGACTATTTCTAGGTACTTCTTGAAATAGGAAAGCCCTAATTCTACCACTCTTCTCCTAGACTCCCTTGCCTTGGCAGAAGGTCTTGAAGCATGAGATATGCCATAAAGAATTACCCAAGACAGGTCACAGTGGAAAGAGTTCTGACAAATATGATCTACCAGAGAAGGAAATGGTAAATTACTCCAGGATCTTTGCCAAGAAAACTTCATGGATGATTAGGGGCAGTACCAATTATCTTGTGATAAAGAGAGCCATTAACACCTAGAGAGAGGGCTGTGATGACTAAGTGTGGACCACAATACAGCATTTACACTTTTTGTTGTTAGCTTGCATTTTATTTTCTTTCTCATTTTTCTCCCTTTTTAATCTGATTTTTTCTTGTGCAGCAAGATAATTGTATACATATATTAGATTTAACTATTTTTTAAAAAACCATATTTAACATATATTAGATTGCTTGCCATCTGGGCAGAGTGTAAAGGGATGGGGGGAAAATTGGAACGCAAGGTTTTACAGGGCCCAATGTTGAAAAATTATCCAAGCATGTTTTGGAAATGAAAAGCTTTAATAAAAAACAAAAAAGGTATGCTATCAGAAAATAAGCTTCCTCAAGTCATAAGGTATCCAACACCCTACTAGGAAAGAACAGAAGACTACTAAGTATTTCCAGCACTAATAAAAAAAAAAAATCGCTATTATTGTACACATTGTTCTCCAAATTCTTATCACTTTACTTTGCATCAGTTCACATTATTTTTTGAGGTTTTTCTGAAACCGTGCTACTCATCATTTCTATAGCATAATAGTATTTCATCACAATCGTATACCTCAACTTTTTTTAGCTATTCCTCAACTGATGAGCATTCAGGCAATCCAAGAAAGCCATTTTCTGTTTGTATGTACTAAAGAGAAATTTCTCAAGACCCATGATGTATTGAGGTAGTTCTACATGTCTTGAAATTTTTTCTAATTTTCTGTACCACACTCACAATGAATCAATTATATTCATTGACAAACTGATTCACTACTAAAGGGCAAATTCATTAATGACTATCTCTCATGATGTTCTAGCTCCTTTATTTAGCCACTTCAAAAAATAAATATCAGACCACTAGTTGAGAGCTCCTTCTTTTCCTCTCCTTAGCTCATCTCACTCAGACATTTATCTTTCCCAACTTATTCTTCTTTCACTCTGGTCTCACCTAAAGAGGTGGCATTTTTTTGTTGAGAACAGCCCTTTTACATGCACTTTTGATTCTATCACTCTTCCTATCTCCTCCAGCAGACTGTCCCCCTATCTTCACTAAACTTATCTCTCTAAATTTTCATCTCTTGCTAACCATTGGCTTCTTTCCTATAACGGAAAAACTGCTCATATACCCTCCATCCTTTAAAAGACAAAACAAAATCCTAACTAGATTCCTTATAGGTGCCTCTCCAGTTGTCTCTTTTTCTTTGTTAAACTCCTTGAAAAATATATCTACATTTAATACTTCTATTTCCTTATACCTTCTTTTAAATCCTTTACAACCTTACTTGTGAACTCATCTTTGAAAGGAAACTACTTTCTCCTCCCTATACAGTAGACATAGCTACAGAAAATCTAGGGGGAAAAAAAGTTTTCAATAAGAACGAGCATTTTTAATCAATGGAAATGATATGAAAGATATAGTCAACAAGCTTTGCCACTGTATCCTAAGGACCATAGGGCTTTTAAACTACCCTGCAAATGAGAATTCCTATTAGTTACCTACCCCTATTAGAAAGTGAGTTCCTTAACAAGCAGACTCCTATTTTTTTCTATTGGTATCCCCTCCCCAATATTTAATATTTTTTGTTCATTCCTTCATTAATTTACAAATGCTGACTAAGTGATTGCTTGAAAAACTAATCAAACAAAAATTCCTAAACTGTCAAGAAATCATAAATAAAAATTGCCATAAAACAATCAGAATGTTACCTCCCTCCTTCCCTCCCTCCCTCCCCCCTCTCTCTCCTGATCATCTCCTGAAAAAAATTCCAAAATGAAAATTCTCAGGAATGCTTAGTCAAAATCTTAGGATTATAGATCAAAACCAAAAACAAGAAAAAACAAAACCACTACAAGTAGACTGAAAGAAACAGTTGAAGTAACAAGGGACCAGAGTTAGAATCACACACCACTATGTCATAACTACATTCAAAGTGAGAAAATTTTATTGTATTAAAATTTGAAAAAAGGAAGATAAAAAGTTTACAGCCAATAACTTTTCCATTACTTATATAGTCTGAAACTTCTCTGCTCAAGTCCAATTTCACATCTCTAATTGCATGTATGTTCTAGTGATATCTTAAATTCATCATTTCCAAAACTTAATTAGCTTTCTCATCAATTTTCCTTCCTTCCAAACTTTACCATCAAGGGCCCCACCATGAAATACCTTGTCACAAATCTTTCTCCACACAGTTGCCGGAGTGCAGTTCTGATCATGTCACCTTCCTATTTATAAGCTCCAGGTACTACCTATCACTTTTTGGATCAAATATAAAATCTTCTATTTGACTTTCAAAGACTTTCACAAACTTTCCCCAAATCTTTTTTACATCTTACAATCCCTTTTTGTTCCCACACATTCTTCTAGTGATACTGGCCTAGAATGGTCTCCTAATTTTCTCCATCCTCATCTTCACCTTCAGACTTTTTGCCTTTTTTCAAGTTCCAACTAAAAATGCTACCTCTTACATGACGTCTTTTTGATTCTTCTTAATTCTAGTGCCTTCCCTTTGTTGATTATTTCACATTTATCCTGTACCATAACTTGTTTGTATATAATTGATTCTTGCTCAACAAGGGCTTTTCTGCAACATGGCAGAAAGCTTATTGTGCACCAGTGATTGAGGCGGTCTCAATACTCCCTCTTGGTAGAATCCCATAGCTTAGCAGAGAGTAATGTTTAAACTAGGGCTTCTTAAATTTTTTCCACTTGCAAACCCTATTTGTTTGAGAAATTTTTATGCAATCCAGGGTATACAGATATAAAATCTGTATACAAATAAAACATTAATATCATCACATCAAAGTCATCTACGCACACCCTCTATGTGCACTTCTTTTAATTGTCCCAATAGAGAAATAGTTCTCAAAAGTTATGTCATCTTCCTGTGTCAGGTTGTGAATAGTTTAATCATATTGAATAAAATGAGTTTTTCCCCCCCTTTTCTCTTTGATCCTCTTTCCAACTCTCACAGTAATGATGAAATCCAGCCTCTGATTTAGCTCTGGACAGGTAGAACCCACAAATATTGGGAGTGCAACAAATTATCAGCAGAAGATAACTTCAGATTGCCAAAAAAAGGTCTGTTTCAATTGGAAACAGGAGTGAGGCAGGCAGGGCAATCAGTACAAACACCAGCACAGACAGCTCAGAATCCCGGGGGCAGAGAATTTATGGGAGGAAACAAACCAGTAAAGATCTGTTTCAATCAGAAATGGGAAAGAGAGGCAGCGAAGCACAAACAACTGACCACAAACGTCAGCCCTAACAGCTCAGAGTCTTGGAGCAGTGCAGTATCAGGGTGGCTGAGCAGACTATAAGCACAACACCAGGGCAGACAGGACAGAGCCCTGGGGCATTGCTAATGACTCCCATGTGGCAGACCCAGCAGCAGAAATTGAGGCAGCACTGCAAACCTCTCCAGCCCTAGAGACAGACCTTAACTGGGAGAAAAAAAAAAAAAAAAAACTTAAGAAAAAAAATTAGTAAAAAAGTAAAGAGGACTCTACCAATTGACAACTTTTATGGAGAAAGAGAAGAACAGATTTCAAACCCTGTGGAGACTAAAGGCAGAATGTCTTCAGATGAAGCTCCCAAAAGTGAAATAACCTGATCCCTATCACACAAGGCTCTCCTAGAAGGACTTAAAAATGATCTTAAAAAAGAGCTAGAAAAAAAATGGGGAAAGGAAATGAAAGCCTTGCAAGAGAGTCTGGAAAAGACAACACAAAATAGACATAGAGAAATAGAAAAAAGCATATAACTCATTAAAAGATAGATTAGATAAAGTGGGGGGGGAAAAAAAAGCAACTCCCAGAAAAACAGAATTTGTGAAACAGAAAAAGAAAATAACTTCTTAAAAAACAGAATTTGTGAAATGGAAAAAAATTCCATAGAACAAAACAACTCATTCTAAAATTCAATTGGACAAATGCAAAAAGAAGTTTAAAAAAGTAAATGAAGAAAATAACACTAAAATTCAGAATTGAACAAATGGAAACAAATGTCTCAATAAGGCAACAAGAATCAGTCAAGCAAAACCAAAATAAATGAAATAATAAGAAAAAATGTAAAATATCTAATGGGGAAAACAACTAACCTGGAAAATAGATCTAGGAGAGACAATCTAAGGATTACTGACTCCCTGAAATACATTATGAAAAAAAGAGCCTAGTAGACACTATTTTTCAGGAAATCATTAGAGAACTGCCCAGATGTCATAGAATCAGAAGATAAAATAGACATTGAATAGAATTCATCAATCACCTACAGAAAAAGATCCCAAAATTAAAGCTCCAAGAAATATTGTGGCTAAATTCCAGGATTATCAGAACAAGGAAAAAATACTACAAGCAGCCAGGGAAAAAAAAAAAAATTCAAATACAGAGGAACCACAATAAGATCACTCGGGATCTAGCAGCTTCTGCATTAAAGGATCGAAGGGCCTGGAATCTGATATACCAACAGGCAAAGGAACTTGGTATGCAGCCAAGAATAATTTACCCAGACAAATTGAGCATTTTCTTCCAGGGAAGAAGATGGACATTCAATGAAATAGATGAATTCCATTTATTTATGACAAAAAAACCAGAGT
Organism: Sminthopsis crassicaudata; assembly: GCF_048593235.1. Classification (NCBI taxonomy): domain Eukaryota; kingdom Metazoa; phylum Chordata; class Mammalia; order Dasyuromorphia; family Dasyuridae; genus Sminthopsis; species Sminthopsis crassicaudata. Next base: position 201,295,279 of record NC_133621.1, on the reverse strand, counting down.
TAAACAAAAAGTTTTATTTCCAAATATTGGACTTGAGAGAAGCATTAAAAAAAAAAAAAAAAAAAAAAAAAAAAAAAAAAAGGTAAAAAGAATTTTTGAGAACTGTATTTCTGTTATGAGTATACATAAAGAGTAATGTATAATTTGGTTTACTGTTATACTATAAAAAAGGATCTAGAGGTGGAAAGGAAATTGTACTAGAAAAAGAGAAAAGTGGAGGTCCTACATCTCACAAAGAGGCAAAGGAAACCTATTATATCTGAGGGAAAGAAGGGAGTAGGATGATCATACTGTGAATCTCTCATCAGCATTAACTCAAAGAAAAAATATTGGACATATTCGATTTACAGAGAATCTTTTCCCACCTCATTGAAAAGTGGGAAGGGAAAAGCAAAAAGGGAAGGGGTAGGATAAATAGAAGGGAATGCAAAAATTGAAAGGGAAAAGTTTAAGAAAGGGGAGAGACTCTAAGGGGGAGGGAAGAATACTAAAGAGGGAGGGCTGCATGAGGCAAGTGGTGTTCATTAAGTTTAATACTGGGGAGGGGGGGAAAGGGAAAAGAAAAGAGAGAAGTATAATCTGGGGTCAACAAGATGGCAAGAAATCAGAATTAGTAATTTTAACCATAAATATGAATGGGGTAAACTCCCCCCTAAAGTGGAGGCAGATAGGAGACTGGATTAAAAGCCAGAATCCTACTATATGTTGTTTACAAGAAACACACTTGAAGCAGGGCAATACATATAGAGTAAAAATAAAAGGCTGGAAGAGAATTTACTAAGCTTCAGGTAAAGTCAAAAAAGCAGAGGTAGTCATCCTGATCTAAGATCAAACAAAAGCAAAAATTGATCTAATTAAAAGAGATAAAGGATGGGCACTATATCTTGCTAAAGGGCAGAATAATGAAGCAATAGCAATACTAAACATGCACCAAGTGGTATAGCATCTAAATTCTTAAAGGAGAAGTTAAGAGAGCTGCAAGAAGAAATAGACAACAAAACTATAATAGTGGGAGATCTTAACCTTACACTCTCAGAACTAGATAAACCAAACCACAAAAAAATAAATAAGGAAGAAATTAAAGAGGTAAATAGAACACTAGAAAAGTTAGATATGACAGATTGTTGGAGAAAACTAAATGGAGACAGAAAGGAGTACACTTTCTTCTTGGCAGTTCATGGAACCTATACAAAAACTGATCATATATTAGGACATAAAGACCTCAAATTCAAATGCAGAAAGGCAGGAATAGTAAATGCATCTTTTTCAGATCATGATGCAATAAAAATTACATTCAATAAAAAGCCAGGGGAAATAGACTAAAAAGTAATTGGAAACTAAATAATCTAATCCTAAAGAATGAATGGGTGAACCAGCAAATCATAGACACAATTAATAATTTCATCCAAGATAATGACAATAATGAGACAACATACCAAAATGTGTGGGATGCAGCCAAAGTAGTAATAAGGGGAAATTTTTATCTCTAGAGGCCTACTTCCATAAAAAAAGAGAAAATCAATGAATTAGGCTTGCAATTAAAAAAGCTAGAAAAAGAACAAATTAAAAACCCCTAATCATACACTAAACTTGAAATTCTAAAAGTAAAAGGAGAGATTAATAAAATTGAAAGTAAAAACCTATTGAATTAATAAATGAAAGTAAGAGTTGGTTCTATGAAAAAACCAACAAAATAGATAAACCCTTGGTAAATTTGATTAGAAAAAGAAGAGAGGAAAATAAAGTTGTTAGTCTTAAAAATGAAAAGGAAATTAGAGCAATAACTCGGAATTATTTTGCCCAATTTTATGCCAGTAAATTTGATAACTTAAATGAAATGGATGAATACCTTCAAAAATATAGCTTGCCCAGATTAACAGAGGAAGAAGTAAATTGGTTAACTAGTCCCATTTTAGAAAAAGAAATAGAACAAGCTATTAATCAACTCCCTAAGAAAAGATCCCCAGGACCAGATGGATTATTTACATGTGAATTCTACCAAACATTTAAAGAACAATTAACTCCAATGCTATATAAACTATTTGAAAAAAAAAATAGGGAATGAAGGAGTCCTACCAAATCCTTTTTATGACACAGACATGGTACTGATACCTAAACCAAGTAGGACGAAAACAAAAAAAAAAAAAAAGAAAGAAAGAAAATTATAGACCAATCTCCCTGATGAACATTGATGCAAAAATCTTAAATAACATATTAGCAAAAAAAAAAAAAAAAAAAATTACAGAAAAACTTAAAGACCCTAATTTTTGGGATAACACACTATTTGACATAAACTGCTGGGAAAATTGGAAATTAGTATGGCAGAACCTAGGCATTGACCCATACTTAACACCGTACAACAAGATAAGATCAAAATGGGTTCATGTTAGAAATAATTCAGAATTTTAGCAAAGTTGCAGGATACAAAATAAATCCACATAAATCCTCAGCATTTTTATACATTAACAACACAATCCAACAGCAAGAGATACAAAGAGAAATTCCATTCAAAATAACGGTCGATAGTATAAAATATTTGGGAATATATCTACCAAAGGAGAGTCAGGAATTATATGAGCAAAATTACAAAACACTTGCCACAAAAATAAAGTCAGATTTAAATAATTGGAAAGACATTCAGTGCTCTTGGATAGGCCGAGCGAATATAATTAAGATGACAATACTCCCTAAACTAATCTATTTATTTAGTGCTATACCAATCAGACTTCCAAGAAACTATTTAAATAACCTAGAAAAAATAACAACAGAATTCATATGGAACAACAAAAGGTCGAGAATTTCAAGGGAAGTAATGAAAAAAAAATTAAATGAAGGTGGTCTAGCTGCACCTGATCTAGAACTATATTATAAAGCAACAGTCACCAAAACCATTTGGTATTGGCTAAGAAATAGACTAGTTGATCAGTGGCATAGGTTAGGTTCACAGGGCAAGACAGTGAATAAAAATAGCAATCTAGTGTTTGACAAACCCAAAGATCCCAAATTTTGGGATAAGAATTCATTATTTGACAAAAACTGCTGGGAAAACTGGAAATTAGTATGGCAGAAACTAGGCATGGACCCACATTTAACACCACATACTAAGATTAGATCAAAATGGGTCCAAGATTTAGGCATAAAGAACGAAATTATAAATAAAGTGGAAGAACATGGGATGGTTTACCTCTCAGACTTGTGGAGGAGGAAGGAGTTTGTGTCCAAGGGAGAACTAGAGACCATTATTGATCAAAAAATAGAAAAATTTGATTACACCAAATTAAAAAGTTTCTGCACAAACAAAACTAATGCAAACAAGATTAGAAGGGAAGTAACAAATTGGGAAAACATTTTTACAGTTAAAGGTTCTGATAAAGGCCTCATCTCCAAAATATACAGAGAATTGACTTTAATTTATAAGAAATCAAGCCATTCTCCAATTGATAAATGGTCAAAGGATATGAACAGACAATTTTCAGATGATGAAATTAAAACTATTTCCGCTCATATGAAAGTGTTCCAAATCACTACTGATCAGAGAAATGCAAATTAAGACAACTCTGAGATATCATTACACACCTGTTAGATTGGCTAAGATGACAGGAACAAATAACAATGAATGTTGGAAGGGATGTGGGAAAACTGGGACACTGATGCATTGTTGGTGGAGTTGTGAAAGAATCCAACCATTCTGGAGAGCAATCTGGAATTATGCCCAAAAAGTTATCAAAATGTGCATACCCTTTGACCCAGCCATACTACTACTGGGCTTATATCCCAAGGAAATACTAAAGAAGGGAAAGGGACCTATATGTGCCAAAATGTTTGTGGCAGCCCTTTTTGTAGTGGCTAGAAGCTGGAAGATGAATGGATGTCTTATCAATTGGAGAATGGTTGGGTAAATTATGGTATATGAATGTTATGGAATATTATTGTTCTATAAGAAATGACCAACAGGAGAAATACAGAGAGGCTTGGAGAGACTTACATCAACTGATGCTAAGTGAAACGAGCAGAACCAGAAGATCATTATACACTTCAACAATGATACTGTACGAGGATGTATGCTGATGGAAGTGGATTTCTTCAACATAGAGAAGAGCTAATCCAATTCCAATTAATTGATGATGGACAGAATCAGCTACATCCAGAAAAGGAACACTGGGAAATGAGTGTAAACTGTTATTTTTACCTTCTGAATCCAATTCTTCCTGTGCAACAAGAAATTCGGTTCTACACACATATATTGTATCTAGAATATATTGTAATATATTTAATATGTATGAGACTGCCTGCCATCTGGGGGAGGTGGTTGGGGGAGGAAGGGAAAAAAATCTGAATACAAGTAAGTGCAAGGGATAATGTTGTAAAAAATTACCCATGCATATGTACTGTTAAAAAAAAAAAAGTTATAATTATAAAATAAAATAAAAATTAAATTTAAAAAAAAATGGGTTCATGATCTAGGCATAAAAAATGAGATTATAAATCAATTAGAAGAACATAGGATAGTTTATCTCTCAGACTATAGAGGAAGAAGGAATTTGTGACCAAAGGAAAACTACAGATCCTTATTGATCACAAAATAAAAATTTTTGATTATATCAACTTAAAAAGCTTTTGTTTGTACAAAACTAATGCAGACAAAATTAGAAGGGAAGCAATAAACTGGGAAAACATCTTTATAGTTAAAGGTTTTGATAAAGGCCTCATTTCCAAAATATATAAAGAAATGACTCTTAATTCATAAGAAATCAAGCCATTCTCCAATTGATAAATGGTCAAAGGATATGAACAGACAATTCTCAGATGAAGAAATTGAAACTATTTCTAGCCATATGAAAAGATGCTCCAAGTCATTATTAATCAAAGAAATGCAAATTAAGACAACTCTGAGATACTACTACACACCTGTCAGATTGGCTAGAATGACAGGAAAAAATAATGCACAATGTTGGAGGGGATGTGGGAAAACAGTGACACTGATACATTGTTGGTGGAATTGTGAATACATTCAACCATTCTGGAGAGCGATTTGGAACTATGCTCAAAGAGTTATCAAACTGTGCATACCCTTTGTTCCAGCAGTGTCACTATATATATAAAATAAGAGATAATGTGAAAACAGAAACCGAAGGATTTATTGACTTATTTTTGGATATATGGGAAAATATGTGTATCAGAAAATGGCTCTGACTTGCCTGAATGATTGGGAGAATGGTGGTAACATCATCAGTAATAGAAAAGTTGGCAAGGGGGAAGAGGATAATGAGTTCTGTTTTGCTGTTTGGTCATAGTTTTAAATATTCGAATAGTAGTTTGTGATGCGAAAATGAAGCCCTAGAGATAAACTAAGGTTCAGTCTGTTGATCTAAGAATTATTGGCATAGAAATGACATGGGATAACAACATGGGAACTGATGAGATTATTAAGCAACAGAAAAGAAAAGACCCTAGTACCAAGATTTAGGGAACACCTATAGTTATGGTAGAAAAGAGCCCTGGACCAAATTTTAGCAAACAAATACACAGTTAATGAGTGACAAAAATGAAGATCAACAACAAAACAAAAAGTCTAAAAAGGAATGATCAGATTTATAAGAGGACATTATCTTGAAGATTGAAAGAGGACAAAGTATCTAAGAAAAAAATCCACATTTTATAACCCTCTCAAAGACTGAAAAGTGTTCAGGAAGAATACTTATTGAGAAGAGGATTCCTGAGTATAAATTTATCACACTGTCTACTGCAACATCTTTTACAAATGTCATGCAGTCCAACTATTTCATTTTACATTTGAGGATACCAGGGCCCAGAATGTGAAATAATTTCTTCAAAAGTCACTGAGTTTACAAGATTACAGCTTAACCTCTGAGCCTCAGTATCTACATCTGTAAAACAAGACTTATAGTACCTATCTCATAAAGTTATTATGAGGTCCAAATGAGATTATGTCTTACTTTGTATATGTTAAATCACTATATATGTCAATTGCTATTATTTTGTCTTATTCTTTCATTTAAATAAACTTAAATATAATCAGGGGGAAAAAAAAGAACAAATTGAAAATCTCTAATTAAATACCAAATCAGAAAGTCTGACAAACAAGAGATTAATAACACTGAAAATAGGAAAACTACTGGACTAGTAAATAAAATTAAGAAATGGTTTTATGAAAAAAAAATAGATAAGAACTTTTGGTTAATTTGATTAGAAAAAAGAAAATCAAACTACCATTATCAAAAATGAAAAGGGTAAATTCACAACCAGTGAAGGAAAAATTAAAGCAATAATTAGGAGTTTTGCCCAATTGTATGCCAATAAATCTGACAATCTAAGAGAAATGGATAAATATTTAGAAAAAAATAAATTGCCCAGATTAACAAAAAAAAAAAAGAAAAGAAAAAAAATGCTAAAATAATTCCATCTTGGAAAAAGAAATTGAACAAGGCATCAATGAACTCCCTAAGAAAAAATGGATTTACAAGTGAATCCTACCAAACATTTAAAAAACAATTAATTCCAGTGCTATTTTTATTATTTAGAAAAATAGGCAAAGGAGTCCTATCAAATTTCTTTAATGGGCTGATACCCAAAACAGAAAGAAAATTATAGACCAATTTCTCTAATGAATATTGATGCAAAAAATTTAATATATTAGCCCAAGAGGTTACAGCAATTAACTAGGTGGGATTTATATAAGGAATGCAGGGCTGGTCTAATATTAGAAAAACTATTAGAATAATGGACAATAACAAAACCAACAGAAATCATGATTATCTCAATAGATACAGAAGAAGCTTTTGACTAAACACAGCACCCATTTCTATTAAAAACACTAGAGAACACAGGAATAAATGGATTTTTCTTCAAATGATAACAAATAGCTATCTGAAGTCATCAGAAAATATTATGTAATGGGGACAAGCTAGAAGCATTCCCAATAAGAACAGGGGTGAAATAAGGATGCCCATTATCTATATTACTCAATATTGTAATAAAAATGCTAGTTAAAAGAAAGGTAAAGAAATTGAAGGAATTAAAATAGGTCATGAGGAAACACAACTATCAATCTTTGCAGATGTTGTGATGGTATACTTAAAGAGAATCCTAGAGACTCAACTAAAAAGCTACTTGAAACAATTAACAAGTTTAACAAAATGACAGGATTTATAATAAATCTAAATAAATCATCAGCATTTAAACATATTGCCAACAAAGCCCAGCAGCAAGAGGTAGAAGAAGAATAATTGTAGATAATATAAAATATCTGGGAGTCTACCTGCCAAGACAATCCCAAGAACTATCTGAAAACAATTAAAAAACAATTTTCACATAAATAAAAAGCCAGAGCTAAACAACCAGAAAAATATCAATTATTTATGAGAAAGGTGACAATTCTACCTATGTTAATTTACTTATTCAGTGTCTTTTCATACAAAATACCAAAAAATTATTTAATACAGCTACCAAAAAATGACAGCAAAATTCATCTAGAAGAATATCAAAGGAATTAATGAAAAAAAAATGCAAAGGAAGGTGACCTAGCTGTATCAGATCTAAACCTGTAAAGAAGCAATCATCAGAACCATTTGGTACTGGCTAAAAATAAAGTGATGGATCTGTAATAAGATGGGTACACAAGATGTAATATCATTGACTAAAGCAATCAACTGTTTGCTTAAAGCAAAAGGCACCAGCTTCTGGGATAAGAACTCACTATTTAACAAAAACGGCTGGGAAAATTGGAAATTTGTATGGCAGAAACTAGACACTAGCCCACAAGCAACTAATCACAACTAATACCCCAAGCCAAGATAAGATCGAAACAGGTTCATAATTTAGACATAAAGAGTGAAACTATAAGCAAATTAAAAGAACAAAGGATAGTCTATTTCTCAGATTTGTAGAGAAGGAAAGAATTTAGGGCCAAAGAAGAAATAGAGTATATTATGGAATGCAAACTGGATAATTTTGATTAAATTAAGTTTAAAAGTTTCTGTACAAACAAAACCAATGTAGACAAGAACAGAAGAGAAACAGTAAACTAGGGGAAAAAAAATTACATCCTAGGGTTCTGACAAAAGTCTTCATTTCTAAAATATACAAAGAATTGACTCAGATTTATAATACAAGACATTCTCCAATTAGTCAATGCTAAAAGGATAGGAACAGACAATTTTCAGATGAAGAAATGAAAACCATTTCTAGTCATATGAAAAAATGCAAATTAAGACAACAATGCTGAATTACCACTATACACCTCTCAGGTTAGCTAAGATAACAGGAAAATATAATGATAAATGTCAGAGGGGATACTGAAAAACTGAGACACTAATACATTGTTGGTGGAGTTATGAAATGATCCAACCATTCTAGAGAGCAATTTGGAACTATGTTCAAAGGGCTATCAAGCTGTGTACCCTTTGAATCTAGTAGTATTTATACCAGGCTTATATCCAAAAGAGATCATAAAAAAGGGAAAAGAACCCATATGTGAAAAAATGTTTGAGGCAGCTCTTTTTGCAATGGCAAGAAACTGGAAACTGAGTGGATGGATGCCCATCATTTGGATAATGGCTGAATAAGTTATGGCATTTGAATGTAATAGAATATTGTTGTTCCATAAGAAATGATCAGCCAGATAATTTCAGAAAGGTCTGGAGAAACTTACATGAACTGATGGTAAATGAAGTGAGTAGAACTAGGAGAACATTGTAAACAGCACCAAGAAGACTGTGCCATGATCAATTCTGACTGAAGTGGCTCTTTTCAACAATGAGGAGATTCAGGCCAGTTTGATAGAGAACCTAGATCTGCACCCAGAGAGAGGATTGTGGGAACTGAGTGTGAATCACAACATAGTATTTTCACTTTTTTTTATTGTTGTTTGCTTGCATTTTGTTTTCTTTTTGATCTGATTTTTCTTGTGCAACATAATTGTGAAAACACGTATAGAAGAATTGCACATGTTTAACATATATTGGATTTCTTGCTGTCTAGGGGAGAAGGTAGGAGGGAGGGAGAAAAAAAATTTGGAACACAAGGTTTTGCAAGGGTGAATGTTGAAAACTATCTATGCATGTGTTTAAAAGGCCGTGATTTAGATATAAAGGGTGATACCATAAGCAAATTAAGAGAGCAAGAAACAGTTTTCCTGTCAGTTCTATGGTGAAGGGAAGAATTTATGAACAAATAAGAGATAGAGAACATTATGAAATGCAAAATAGATAATTTTAGTTAAATTTGGCAAATTAAAAAGGTTTTGCACAAACAATACAAATGCAGCCAAGTTAGAAGGAAAGTAGAAAGCTGGCAAACATTTTATAGCCAGTGTTTCTGATCAAGGCCTCATTTCTAAAATATATAGAGAACTGAAACAAATTTATAAGAATCCAATTCATTCATAAATTGATATATGGTCAAATAATATAAACAGCTTTTAGATGAAAAATTAAAGCTCCCTATAGTTATATGAAGAAATGTTCCAAATCACTATTGATTAGAGAAATGCAATTTAAAACAAGTCTAAGGTACCATCTCATACCTATCAGACTTGCTAATATGAGAAAAAAGGAAAATGATAAATGTAGGAAAATTGGGACACTAATGCATTGTTGATGGAGTTGAAAGAATATAATTTGGAACTATGTCTAAAGAGCTACAAAACTACACACACTCTGATGCATTGTTGATGGAGTTGAAAGAATATAATTTGGAACTATGTCTAAAGAGCTACAAAACTACACACACTCTGATCCAACAATACCACTACTGGGTCTATATCCCAAAGAGATCATAAAAAAGGAAAAAGGACCCACATGTACAAAAATATTTATAATAGTTTCTTCTAATGGCAAAGAATGGGAAATAGAGGAAATGCTCATCAACTGCAGAACTGCTGAACAATCTTACAGACATCGTTCATATCCCTGATCAATTTTATCAATAAAAGTCAAAGATCAGAAAGAGGAAGGAAGAACAGGAAAAAGGAAAAAAGTACCCACAAAGTAAAAAATTCCAATTAAATACTAAAACAAATCTGAGAAATAAAGTAACAAAAATAAAAGCCAAAAATAAAAAATGAATAAAATTAGTAGCTAGTTAAAGGGAAAAACAAGTAAGTCATTTATTTTTACAAAAAAAGAAAAAAAATCAAATCACTAGAATAACAATTGAAAAGGAAAATGCAATACAAATGAAATAAAAGAAATAATTAGGAATTATTTTGCCAAACTACATACCAACAATCATAAATATATTCCAAAAGAAAAAAAGTATATAAAAAAGTGGAAAACAAGTAGACTTACAAATTCCATCAACAATTCAATGATATAAAATATTTGCAAAAGGGTTGTTTTACCAAATGCCTTTTACATAAGAGACAAATATTAGATCTTAACATGTACAACAAGGAGAGACAGAACAAAGGTAAAAATTTGTGTCAATTTCCTAATTAGCACCAAAGTAAATTTTAATATTAGCAATATTAGCAAAAGAGGCTATAGAAAGCTATCGATAAGATCATATATTAATGCCAGCTGGGATGTGGGATTTGTTCAATATTACAAAAACCACAAACAAAATAGAAGTTATAAATAAGAACAAAAATTATGATTATAAACATAACAAAAACAACAACAAAAAAACCAAACCCTTTTTTGACAAAATCTAATACCCATTTCTACTAAAAAAAAAAAAAAAAAACCCACTAGAACACATCAGTAAAAATGGAACTTTCCTTCATAGGATAAATAACATGTCTGAAAATAAGAAGCTTCATCATATATACACTAAGGGTAAGCTAGACATTTTTAAATAAAAATAAATGTCAGAGTAAAGCAATGATGTTCAGCATCATTATAAATTGAAATAGGTTTAGAAATTCTGCATATAGTGATAAGAAAAATAGGAGAATAAACATAGGTAAAGAGGAAATAAAACACCATTTTTGAGGATATGAAGGTTCAATTAGAGAATATTAAATTATTTGAAACAGTAACTTTTAGTAAAGTTGCAGGATAAATGATGAAGAAACTCCTTTGGAGGAACAAAAAGTGAAAAATCTCAAGAAATAATCAGAAAAAGGAAAGAAGGGGCCTAGCCATTTCAAGATCTCCAACTATAAAATAAATAAATAATCATGGAAATTATTTGGTATTAGTTTAAAAATAAGAATTTGACTAGTGGAACAGATCAGGTACACAATATATGCAAGCAAACAAACCCAGTAACCTAGTATTTCATAAACCTAAAGATCCCAGCTATTGGGGCAAGGACTAGTATTTAATAAAGCTCATCAGAAAAACCAGAAAGTATTCTAACAAGATTTAGATTTGAGAAGTGCCTCATACAAATATCAAAATAACTAAACAAAGTCACAACTAAACCAGAAAAAACGGAAAAATAAATGTAAGCTTCTTTTTACCACTATATGCTATTAAAAAACAAACAACAAAAACAAAATACAGGACTACTTTCGAAAAATAAGACTAGAGAGATCTTAAAACATTCTAACCTTGGATTACAAGAAGGGCAGAGGTTGGGAAGAGGATCCAGGATCAATATGAATATTCAAGGAGTAGTTAGTATATTATACCAGGCACAGGATACTTATGATCCCCTTTGTTAATAAGCTCAAGATAATTACTAATCCATGGGGCTCCCAATCTGTCCCCCAATGAGAAAAATGGAACTTTTTCCCATATCAGGATAAGAGTTCTGACAATACTGATGAAAAGTTGTATCATTACACAGCTGACTACCCATAATAGTGGGCAACCTCTCAGAAGCTATATATACACGATAAGTCGAGGCTACCCTGAAAAGAAGAAAGACATTTCCTTCTCTAGTGATTTCCTAGATCCAGTCTCCAGGAAGATTTATCTGCTAAGAATAAAGTGTTTCTGGACTTTGTTCCAGCTAATCCTCTCCAGCCCTTCTTAATTCCTTTCCTGGAACAGATTTGCAGCAGGTCTCCAGAATAGCTGCTTATGCCTATAGTGCACTTTCTCAGATCCGGATTGATGCAAAAGAGGAGTTGGTTGTGCAGTTTGGGGTCCCATGAGATCAATTTCTGGAGCTCTCTCCCCTGTTCCTGCCCTCCTGTCCTCTTATTTCTTCCTGCTTGTACAAAAACCTAACTTACTACTAATCACAGAGGAAAAACCACCACAGAAGTCCAGAAGTGTTTGGGGACCTTAATGTTGACACATAACAAGTTCCCAAGAAACCTTTGTACCATGTAGCCCTGGCTGAATTCTTTGTGAGGAGGGGAGAGGATCTATGATGGTCTTGCCACTTGGGTTGGGGAACTAGAGGAGTGGGAAGTTAGGGATTTGGATATGAATTATTTCATGATTGGGTGTAGTGGGTCGGAAGAGATTTTGGACTTAGCTTCAAGGTCCTTGCTCTTTTATAGGTCTCTATACATCTTGGAAAAGTAGTTCAGGTCTCTCTCAACTGGCATATTTTGGTATAGTTTGAGATGGTTTAGGGAACTTCTTTCCACAAAAAGATACAGCACTGTTGGGAAGCATCTAACAGGATGGAAGAAGTAAAAGTACAACTAAATAATTATGTTGGATATGTACTCATAAAAAAGGAGAACTCTTAGTTGACTTGGTGACTGATCTGAGTTGCTGAATGAGATGAGAAAGAGTATTTATTTAGCCGCTGTGGAAGAAGGGGCAGCTGTCCTACAGAAAGAGGCCTAAGAAGCCAAGAGTTTCTATTAGCTCTCTGAGTGAGGGAGGTTTTGGTTGTTGGACCAAGGAATAGTTTGGGAAGAGCCTCAGTTTCAACTTAGAACCCAAAATGGACTGGGTATAAGAAAAAGGCTGTTAGAACCTATTAAGTCACTTTACTATAGATTAACCTGTGGCAGGATAAGTGTTAGGGAATCACCACCTGTGCTGTAGTTCTGATGTTTCTTGGTGCTGCTCTTGTTCATCAATCCCACTCTGAACGTGGCAGCATTCATCACATAGAATTAGATTAGAGTTATAATTAAGATTAGATTAGAATTCCTTTTGAAGGGGGCAGTTAGGTGGCGCAGTGGATAGAGCACCAGCCTTGAATTCAGGAGGACCTGAGTTCAAAATTGGTCTCAGACACTTAACACTTCCTAGCTGTGTGACCCTGGGCAAGTCACTTAACCCCAGCCTCAAAATTAATTAATTAATTGATTAATTTTAAAAAAAAAGAATTCCTTTTGAAGAAGGAAAGAAAAGTTGGATATCCAGCTTTTTGTATGCCTCACCATTTCACACACTCTCCCCTTCCCCCTCCCCCCAGGCCTTAGTACTGACTATGAACTGTCCTGTAAAACAGTGGTGGCACACTCAATTAGAAACAGGGGTCACTGAAGTGTACATAAGGATCCTTGCAGGCTACATGCTGACTTTTTAAGATGCAATATTACTAAAGTTTTACCATATTTTAAGTTCTTTTGTTAAATAGTTTCCAATTAGATTTTAATCAGGTTTGAGCCACACTGGAGAGTGCATTGCAACTCTTGGAGCCACATGTCTGACGCCTCCAAAGAAAGGGAGAAAGCTTAGACTCCACATTTTTTATTTTTCCCTCTAATTTCCTTTTTCTTACCTATGACAGGAAAACTGTCTAGTCATTTAAATGGCTGAAAGTCCTCCAGAGGACTATTAATAGAACTTTGCCACCAAAGGGTAGCATATGCTAGGATTAGTGATTTTCTGATTCAGTTTTCCTGACCCTGATAACAACTTCCTCCCTATCCACAACACAACCTGATTGGCTCTAACTTCCCTGTCCCAGCTTCTTGAATCTGGGAGCAAAAAAAAGTGCCTCTCAAGGGTGGATAGGTTGCTTAGGATTACATAAATTGCTGTATCCTGTTGACTGACCAGATAAATTTCCAGATGAAGATGAGGGAAACTGTGTTCAAAAACACTAACGGTCCCTATATTCTTACTGCACACTGTTTTGTATTGGGCAAAAAATTTTAGCAATATATACTCAACAACCTTTTTTTTTTTTTCATACATATGCTGATAAGTACAGAAAGCTTTATCTACAATCTCTAAAAATTTATATGTTCACATTTTTATACAGCAAATCAGATATTATTGGATGACCTGAGGAATTATCTGAAATCAGTACTGCTTTAAACATGATACTGTTGTCCTTGCAACACTTCCTAAAAGTTGTGCTAAAATAACTTAAAAACAAGTTGGATCATCCAGAACTAAAAGTGACCAATAATTATATGCTCTCAAAATAGATTTTTTGAGAACAATAAACAAAGTAATAGTTGTTTGTAAAAAAACTTGAAAAAAAAGTTTTCCTTATTCTTGATTATTTTATTTTAATAAACAGAAAAACCTACTTATTTTTTTTAAAAATTGTCATTGTTTATCTCCATAGAGCTGAAACCAATGACATTTTTACACATGTAATTATAATTTCAAATAGAGCAAATTCAAATGTAACTTCATGGGATGCATTATTCAGATCAATAGACCTAGCTGTACATTCTATCCATACCCACCACCAATCTTTCCATTTTCCTCTGTGTAATAATGACTTAATGAGAATAACAGAGGTAGCAGTTGTGACCTTACTGCTACAAAAGCAATAGAAGCAGAATGTTAATATTAAACACATAGATAGGCCTTTGCTTTTATGGAAAGTTTGGTATAAGTTAAGGATTTGTCCAAATTCCCAAAGGCAATTTAGCTCTTTTTTTCTTCTCTTCAACTTCTCTGTACAATTTTTGGCCCAACTGGTCCATCTATACTATCTGTCTCAGGCATCCAAGTACTATAAGATGTTTGTACAAAAGTATGTTGAAATCTGGGAACCACACTTCAACCACTTGGTCATTCCTATGTGGATGATCAGGTCAAATTTTTTTCAGTGATTACAAGTATTTTATAGGAGGATCTGCAACTTTCTAGGACTTAACGCCATTAGCTCAATGTCATCCACAAACAATTATCTGGAGGACCTTACTATTCACAGAAATTCATTCTTCAACCTCAACTTTGTATTAGATCTCCTACATCACAAAAGCATATGTATTCCTATTTGATGATGCCTTATCTAATGTGCATCAGAAGTTTGTTGGATACCATTATTTCTGTTGCCATCTCTTCCAAGGAAATCTACGAATACCTTTGAGGATGCTCTTTATTTGACTAATAAAGAGAAGACTAAAAGATTTTGTATAGATGGGAAAGATGACAAAACAAGTTGAGAGTTATTAGATGTTTTTCTGATCACCTTTTTTTGGTATTGATAAGGCATGAGATTTTTCTATAAGACTTATCTTGTATTTTCCCCTTCAGATACCTTCAAGCTCACAAATGACCTTTTAGCATTGAGCTCCATATATAATTAGTGCAAATAAGCTGCTTTCCTTGTATCTGATCTCTTTAGTACCATTTGTACTTCAATAAGAAACTCAAGGACACCCCCAAATGTGGGGATTCTATAGCCTCCTTAATACAGGTAACAGTTTTGCTATAATGATCTTAGAAATCTTTTTTTTTCCATTTGTCTCATATTAGTAATCTTTCTTACAGTTTTATTCCTGAATGTGCTTGGGATAAAAACCTTTACTTAAGTGACTATCTTGCCAACCTATTTCTTAACTAAATTACCCACCATTGATTTCTCCAACTTTGTAACATAATATTGTTCTTTAATAGTACACTCATGAGTTTACAAATAAGTTTATATTCTAATCTAGAGTTGCCTTGAACCATCATCTCTCTTTGTTTGGTGAATATATTAGATTTTTACTGACTAAGCCACTTCTTCAGTTCTTTTTCTCCAGAAAGTTAGGTGGTATAGTAGATAGAATACTGGGTCTTAGTGAAGAAGATCTGAATTGAAAATCAACTTCAGACACTTTCTAGCTGTGTTAGCTTAGGCAAGTTATTTAATCTCTGCTTACCTCGGTTTCTTCAATAGTGAAATAGGGATGATAATAGCATCTATCTTTCAAGTCTGCTATGAGTTCTATAATAAGTGCCTAGCACAGAGTATAACATTTTATAAATGTTAATGCTCTTCCTCTTGAACTACTTTATATTTAAATGATTTGTATTTTTTCCTCTTTATTTTTTTATACATGCTTCTATAAGTGCTTGGATGCTTCATTTACTGTACATGGAATCCCAGTACTTATAACAGTGCCTGGCACTCAGCAGGAACTATTATATCTTATTTATAGTGGGTAAACTAACTGCTAGATACATTATGTTGGTATCAATATTATTTTTGAGATCTGTTTTCCATTTTTAAATCATTTGCTTAAATAATTCAAGGTTTATGTTTCAATTGTATATTATATACTTTTCTCATTGTTCTTGTTTTAAAAGAATTCTATTATTAGCTCTGACAAATCAATGAAAATTATTCACAACTACTGATTCAGGGCTAACTCTCAAATAAATAAGTCTCTTCCTATCAGTTAATATATGTTTTATTTCTTATGGTGTTATCTTGTGCTCACCATGTGTGGCACATAGCAATTTTCCCCAAGAAAGTGTTCATAATATAGAGAAATGAGGTTTCTGGGAAATCAATGAGACTTTGGCATCTCTGAGTCCTTTTTTCCAGAAACATTTTTTTCCTCATATTACCATACTCAACATTCCCCCCCCACCTTTGTATTAAAATAACCAAGTATCAGAGCATACATTGATTTAATGTGACAATTCTGTTTCAGCAACTGGTACAAAAGCTACACATAAGGTGGTCTTTTGGAAATACAACATTACTACTACTAAAATATCAGTTCTGAAATATATATGATGAACAAATATTGAAGAAATGTGTCTTCTTGCCATTGAACATAGAATAAAAACCATTGACAAGTTCTTTCTTAGTCTCAGTTGTACCCATGACCCATACTTTGGGATAAACTTCTTTCTTCTGCTATTATTTATTTCAAGCATGTCAAGATAGATATGATTCAGTTCCTCTAGCATATGTTCACTTACTGATCATTAGACAAGTTCACATTCAGAATACCAATGATCAAACTAAAGTCAAAATACATGTAAAGCTTTACCATCCTCTACCCTTTGCAATTAGTCTGGCAACTTCACCATACAAATTCTTTGCATAGCATATTATTTTTGTTGCCATCTCTTCCAAGAAAATCTACTAATACCTTTGAGGATGTTTTTTATTAGAGAAGACTAAGAGCTTTTGTATATTTGGGAAAGAACACAAACAAGTCATTAGAATTACTAGATGTTTTTAGGTAGGGAGAGAAAATGAAAAGTAAAAGAGGGCCAATGATTTTCATCTACCCCAAACTAAGAACTGTTTTCTCCCCAGTCACAAAACTGCTCCATCAAAAACAAAATTCTCAGTCACAATAGAGAGAAAACAAAATTTCCCCATAGTCAAGATCTTTAGAAAAATTATAAAGAGCTTCCCAACAATAGCAAAATTAACTAACTAGCCCTAGTTTCACCCTTTATTTCCTCACTGGCCATGTAAAAGAAATATTAATGCGCATTGAAATAGCAAAAAGAATAGACATCAAAGAGGCCTAGATAAATAACTATCTTCCTTTTTTGAAAACTGGAATCTGATAGTTATATTCTATAAATAACAACAAATTCCAAGTAATAATTTTTACACATACAGTACACCAGTTTCATTCAGATCAATTACTAAATTCTCTGCAATTTTACTATCTTTGAAAAATCTGATGTCCCCTGATTCTATTAATCAATAAATGGTTCTAGTTAACACTAGAGGTTAAGGGTAGGGAATATTTACTTGCAACATAGACAACATATTAAAGTCTCAATCATACTGAAAATGGCTTCATTTCAATTTCTATTTCTATTCAAGGTAACTCAAGTTAAATAACAATGTAAAAATCACTTAATCTTTCTCTTTCTGAAGAACAGAAGCAAGCAAACAAGAGAAAAGAGAAACCAAAGACCTAGAAAAATACTCAGGTCAATTCAGTAAGAAAGAACAAACTGAAATGAAAACTAATATTTACAAAAACAATTCCTGTTGATTTCCATCTGCTTAGTTTTTTTTTTTTTTAACAAGGAAACAAAAAAATCAAAGCAAATATCTATCTTCATGGGATTAAGTTGTTAAACATCTCATCTATATGGTGAGAAAATCTAAGAAAAAGTCAAGATTCATAGCTTACTTCATTTTCTATTGATTCTACTTCACTTGATTATAAGAGACTATTTAGCTACTTTAATTTAACAAATTTGGCAAAATTAACTTTAATAATTACTAAACCCATAAAGTTGTTCAAGTTCAACTTTTCCAGTCTGGCCACTGAATTCTAGCATCACAAACATCACAAAAAACATAGAATTCAACATCTTGACTCTCAAGTAACTGAAAATTAGCAAATTTAACTCACCATGCCTTACAACAAAATTAACTTCACATAAATAACACCTAAAATGGTTATCAGATTGTTAAGAATATTACCATGCTGAAAAACTTAAGATTGAAAATCTTCGGGCATAAAGTAATCTTAGAAGCTTTGACTAATACTGTACCCTTACTTCAATGTATTAATCTATTAATAACCAGCAGCTATAAAAGCTATACTTTGAAAGAGAAGTAAATGTTTCCAGTCTTTAGGTATTAAAAAATATTTCTTCAATACCATTATCTCTACTTCATATAAGGAGACATTTGCTTAAAGATTTTAGAAACTAAATTGTAAACATAAAACTTTCAAACACCTAGAATATATATATATATATATATATATATATATATATATATATATATATATATATATATATATATATATATATATATATATATATATATATATATATATATATATATATATACATTTTTTTTTTTTTTTTTTTTTTTTTGGCTAAGGCAATTGGGGTTAAGTGACTTCCCCACAGCTAGGAAGTGTTAAATGTCTGAGACCATATTTGAACTCAGGTCCTCCTGACTTTAGGGTTGGTGCTCTATCCATGCAACCACTCAGCTCCCCCACACCTACCATCTTCTTAAGGTGGCAGGTCTAATAGGAAAAAAATTCCTATACTAGATTAAAATAAAGAAAATATAAAAAAATTTCACTTTTTTTTTCCTTCCTGACAAAGGTAAGCAGCAACTCTATGGCCCAAACTATTTCAGGTTCAAAGAATAAATATCAATTTTATATTGCTACCACTATTTTCCAGCACTTCCATTACTTAGCAACGAAGGATTGGATCTAATATAGGCTACATTCAACCCCTGCTTCTTAAAATTCCAAAAATAAAGCAAGAGGCAAGCCTGATGAGTAAAGTTGTCTCCTCAATACAATATAAATTCCTTAAAGGCAGAGGCATTTTTATCTTTCTCTTTACATCCCCAGTATTAAGCCCAGTACTGACAAATAGAAGGCACTTAATTTCTGCTGATTAATGAATAGATTGATATGACAAGTTGGCTATAATCAGGGCATTGCCTCTGTGCTATGATAAAATATAAGACTTATACATAAAAGGCTGTTCCTTTGTAAAATGGAATAATACATTGTCTAGTTTAAAAGTTGTTTAAAGGGAATTGGTCTATAAAACACAAAACGCCATATAATTAATCTCACATCAATATTTATTTTTAAAAATCTAACAATTAGAGCATCCAAAAATTTAAAAGTGCTATATTGTATGAGTTAGGTGTTTGGTCACTAAATATTCAGCTAAAGAATATGATTTGAATGCTGTAGAACAGATTTTAGATTGGGCATGGCAATTTATTAAAAATTTATTAAGTTCCTATTATGTGCCAGGCACTATGTATACTAAACAATAGGTAAAAAACAGCAACAACAACAAAAAAAAAAAAAAAAAAAACCCAGCTCCTCCTCTTAAGAAGCTTAATGGGAGAAATTATATTAAAACAACTGTGTACTACATACATATAAATATATGTGTATATATAGATATATATATATGATAAATGGGAGAAATTTTCAAGACATAATCAAAATAAATAACTGAATTCAAAGAGGGGATAGGGAAAAGACACTCAAAATGAAAAGAAAGGATAAGAACCTATGATATGGATTTGGATGAGGGTAAGAAAAGAGAAAGAGTGGAAACTGCTGTTCTGGAGGATAGATGGAAAAGAATGCTACCCACCTGTTATAGAGAAGTGACAGACTTATATGTAAAATCCAAAAGGCAGTTGCAGTTGAGTGACATGTTTGGAAGCCAGACTGAAAAGGGTTGAAGAGATAAGAGAATTAAAATGCTTAACAAATTAGGCTAGCATCAACTCCTATGAAAATATTAAGCTAATATGCTGCCCTTTAATTCATGTCATGCTATCATTAACTACCCTCTTAAAGTACTACTCTTCAAGGCAGCTGATCATCCCCTAACTAGAATTTAATTTTCTGTGAATACTAATATGAGAAAGAATCAGAATTTTCCCAAAAATCAAGAAAAATGTAGCCACATCAATAATATAATATCTACATATCATTTTTATTATAAAAGCAAATTAAATTGTGCATGACTGTTTCCTCGCAAAACCATAGTGACCACTCTAATATTTTTATGCTTTAGCAAGTGACTCAAGGTTTTTAATCTGCCTAGATAAAACTCAGCAGTCTAATTTCAAGGCTCATTTTTCCCCTTAAATTTCACTAACCAAACAAGTCAAAATAGATCTATTACAAAAGAAACATACACATAAAAATTTTAATTAACACTCAAACTAAAATTTCAGTAAGCATGTTTTGACTGTTATTCATCAATAGTAACACAGAACTATTTAAGTCTTAGGTTTGGAAGGAAACTTAGGGGTCACTTAGTTAAAGTTCCTTCCCAATGAAGGAAATAGATCTGACATATGAGTTATCCATACGCTTACCTAATTTTAGCAGCTCACTACTTCTCTATTTCACCATTCTTAGAGTTTCCTAGCATTATTCCAAATTCTTTTATTTCCTTCCCCATACAGATGCCAAATATTGCCATTTTGAGTTCTACAACATCTCTTGCATCCAAATCTTTCTTTCCACTCACAGAGCTTTCACCTCTTGTCAAC
Source organism: Sminthopsis crassicaudata (assembly GCF_048593235.1). NCBI lineage: Eukaryota > Metazoa > Chordata > Mammalia > Dasyuromorphia > Dasyuridae > Sminthopsis > Sminthopsis crassicaudata. The sequence goes on along the minus strand of NC_133621.1, from coordinate 201,274,234 downwards.
TGGAATTTTATAACAGCCTCCTAATTGGTTTTAGGACCCCAAGTATCTCACTACAGTAGTCCATTCTATACACTACTGCAAAGGTAATTTTGATTAAGCATGGACTCTCCTCTTCAAATCAATTCTAATGGTTTTCTCTTATCTCTAGGATAAAATGCTCTGTCTTTGTACACAAACTAACCCCAAGCTCTCATCAACTTCACTGGACATTTCTCCTACTTCTACTCAGATCCAGTTAAACAACCCTTTTCTTTATCCTCCATATGACAGGCTATCTCCTCTCTCACTCTTTGTACCAGACATCCCCCCAAGTATAGAATGCACACATGCCTCCTTACTTTTGTCTTCAACCTCTCCTCCTTTAAGATATAACTGAAGCATCTTCTGCATGTTTTTCCATATACCCCAAGTGATAGTACTATCTTGTTCAAACTACCTTATATTTTATTACTCTCTCTATATTTGTATTTATTCACCTTAATTTTTTACCCCCTAGCACAAAGCAGGTATAATAAATGCTTTATTGAGACATGGTAGAGAACTCAAATGGTCATAAATTGAGCCTAAATCTATCTCCCTATAACTTTCATTGAACTTCAAAACTGAAAGTAACCTCATGGAGCCAAACCACAGAAAAAGAACCTAATCTATAAACAAAAACACCTATATATTAAACCAAACTGGTGTACTTACATTTGAATAAAAACACATCTAATGTTCTGAGAATCTTCACATAATAGGAATTCAACAAGCATCTATTAAGCACTATGTGTAAAGTACTGAAGATACAAATCCAAAAATAAAAGTCCCTTCCCAAAAGGAGCTGACATCGTATTGAGGGGATATAACATGTACTTTTTGTGAAGGGAGCTCAAATTTGCAATTCATTTATGTTGGGAACTGCCACTTTGAAAACTTTTTCCACCAAAGCAGGTCCGAAATTTACTATGTTAGAATTGTCATGGTAAACTGAGAGCTTAAGTCACTTGTCCATGGTTACATAGCTGAACTATAGGTCTAGGATTTAAATCTAGGATTTAAATCCTCATATTCCTGACTCCATAGCTAGCCCTATTATTACTACCTATAAATATATAGTAATTTCAAGTGCAAGAGTCTACAATCTACAGTTTCTCTTATCATGTAGGCCAAGAAATTAAGCCTCTGTCCATAAGATAAATTTTCTCACTTTTAAGACTGGGATAATAAAATGTTTTAAGATAATCAAGTAACTTAACACTTCTCTTATTTAGGGAATACAGGATTTCATCAGTGTGGGTATTCTCTCCACAAAGTAGGATCTTGATGATGAAATACCCTAACAAATGTTCAATTACATTAATCAATAATCATTTATATAATAGTGTAAATTTGGTAAAACATTTTCTTCATAACAAAACTATGAAGAGCACACTTAGTCTTCTTTTACAGAAGAAAAAACTAAGGCTGAGAGACTTAAGTGATTTGTTCATGTTCATACAGCAAGTATGGGGAGAGTACTGAGACCCAGGTATCCTAAATAATGTTATTCAGACAATAAAGAGAGAAAACTAGGTTTATGTCTTCATCTATAGGAGACCGTGTTTTAGAACAGAAGAAAAACAAACCAGAAGGATTCAGGGATTAAGCTCAGTTAAAAAATATTAACTATTAAAAAATAGTGCCTTATTAATAAATTAATAAATTAAACAGCACACAAGAAATGTCAGATATAAGCAATAGACTTTACCTTCCAGGCCCTTAGTCCCCACATACTTTCTGACTTCATATCCCTCCATCTCATTATCCTAAACCCCCAAAGTATTCAATCTAATATTACTTACAGTAGAACTGAATCTAATTTGAGGGTAAAAATGAAATCCAATTTTCTCAGTAAATACTTTAAAATTTTATTTCTCCCACTTTACACCTGACTTTTCACTTCCATATTTTTTTGTACTTGAAAAAAAGGTAGAGCTTTAGAAATCTGAACAGAAATCACTGAACCTTTGAACATTAAACAAATAATTGCATTTGACTATTTGTAAATTATTTCATTGGAGTTGTAAAGTCTTGATGGTTACTAGATTTTGGTTATGATCAATTTGTTTACAGAAATCAGTTAAAATTACTGACCTTATTTAGAATATAGTGATGTTATGTCTTAAGAGAATAAAGAGGAGACTAACAGAAATGTTTACCCTAATGAGCTTATAGTCTGCAGTGTAAGATGAAAAGAATACTAAAGAGGGCTGTGATAGCTTCTTTGAAACATCTGACGGATTATCTTATAGAAAAAGGGGTCAGATTTTTTTTTTCTATGTCATCCCATGGGAGAAATGAGAAGTTATGAAGACTCAAGTTGAGGCTTTACTACTGGAAAAACTTTCTAACAATTAGAGCTGTATAAAACTGAAAGGAGCTATTACAACATTCCAAGCAGAAAATGGTTGATCATTTATCAAATAATTGTAATGAGGATTCCTTTAATATGAGTTGAACCAGATAGCTACTGAGTTCCCTTGCAACTGTCAAATTCTATGATTGTGATGACTTCTATAGTAGGTATTAAAGTTTAAATCTTAAAAACAATTTTACACAGTTAAATTAAATTCACTGAGGTTATCACAAAAAGTCACTACCCTCTGAAATTAAAGGACAATACATGATTATTAAAATATTTGATACATAACTAGTCTTTAGTTGAAATTAGACCCACTTCTCTATTTCTTTATATTGTCAATAAGATGTAGCAAAAGGGAAAAAATGCAGATAGGACATAACTAATCTTTAGCTGAAATTAGACCCATTTGTCTATTTCTCTATATTGCCAATAACAACGTAGCATAAGAAAAAAAATTCAGGGAGGACTCATTTCATTTAATCAGTAGTTTCACTTTTCTCCTACCAACCAAAATCAATTTCAGGAATAGTAAAACTCTGATAAATTTAAAATATTCTAATGGAAAATGCTAACAAATGCTGAATTTATCAGAAGGAAAATTCAAAGTAGTTGTACTAAAAAAAAGTTTTACAAAATTATCTAAAATTAGAAACCATTAAATTTAGGATGAAATTCTTTTCCTTCCAATAATCAGTTAAGATTTGGATTAATGTACAGCAATATATATATATAGATGTGTGTATACATATATACCCAACAAATTTTTTGAAATGAAAAAATTTACTTTTATAACATGCTTCTTCAATAACACGCTTTAAAGTTCATAAAGGATTTTCATATTAAAAATCTTTACTCTTAGTTTGGGATAACATTCTCCTTCATGCAAAAGCAAAAATTAAATTACAAACGAGAAATTAATTTCAAATATTTTGCATACTGGAAATTCCTAACAGGACCATTCACACTCTTTAAAGTGTTTGCAACCTCCAAAGGATATCAATTCTATTTTGCTCTAATGGGCTTTTTTTTTTCTTTAATATTGTTGGCTTTAACAAATTACAGTAATGTCTTAAAATCTTTCTTTAATCCAACTGCATAACATAAATGATAGTAGTGGCTTAGCCACAACCTTGAAAAAATAATCCATACCGATTTAGATATAAACTGATGAGCTTTAAAAAACAAAATATTTAATTTTGCAAATATGTTCAGCAATTAATTCAGAAGTTTTCGTTAAGAAGGCTATTAAAAAAAAAAAAAAAACTAATATGGATGAAAAACGAGAAGGAAGATTCTTTTTTTTTTTTCCTTTAAGAAAGGATAAGGCTTCCAGCTTGGAGGGGAAGCGGGGTATAGAGATCCCAGTAAGTTTAGCAATCTGGACCTTTTGTTATCACAGCAATGAATCAGCTAAGCAGTAGTTTGAGGTGGGGGGGATGAAAGGAAGGCAAATACACACTGATGCTTAAAAGTTCTTCGCCTACATGGAAAGGTCAATGCTTAAAAGTTTGGTTTCTCAGGAAAACTAGGAAAATATCGACGAATTCAGCATTAAAAGACCCAAAGTCAAACGCAAAAGCAGTCAGCTTCCAAGGAAAACGAGGAAATGGGGAGGGAAAGAGGTCCGACTTTGGACCCGCTTCTTCTTCATCCGTCCCCCCACACACAAATACCCCCCCCCCAGCTACAAACGCTGCAAGCTTGGGGAGGGGTAGGGGATGGATAGGCCACAAGAAGGAAATGGAAGGAAAAGGGTGCTGGACAGACTCCGCGTACCTGCAGGGGAGCCTGCAGCCCGCCTAGCGGGGGGGAAGGAGGGACGAAAGATAAATGGTCCAAGTTTTCTCTCCACTACCAGCAAGGTGCCCAGAGGGCCGCGCGTGGAGCAAAAACTTTGCCCCCGCCCCCCAATCAGCTTCTATTTCCTCGCTCCCTCCCCCTCGGCCGAGCCCCCGCAGATCCTAAGGCCTTCCGAGCGGCTCACTCTTTTCCTTCCCCCTCCCTCTCACTCCCCCTCCCCCCCCTCGAGCCCGATGTTTACCTCAGGCTGCAGGCTAGGCTCCCGCTCACAGCGGGGTGGCTAGGGTGTTTCCTCCACTCAAGTCTCCCGGTCACCGTCACTCGGTCACCAAGTTCCCCAACATGGACTCCTCCACTTCCACTGTCGTAAGGTATTCCGGGGACCGCCGAGTCTCCGGTACTAAAAGCTGCACGAACTGGGCCGCGCCGGAAGGAGGCGGCGGCGGGGTTAACAGGGACCAAAGCAATGCTAAACCTCTCAGCACCGCGGACGCCTCTGCCGCTGCCTCTCCTCGTCTTTCAGGGCTTTCCTTTCCTGGCTCTCCTTTCCCTCCCCCAGCCGATCCCCGCGGACTGCTCTCCGCTCAGCTAGATTACCACATGTCGGCACGCGGCAGCAACCGGACCTGGCTTCTGCCCACTCCGCGTTTGCTCTTGGCCTCCGTCTTCCCGTTCTGCTAGCTCTACGACACCCAAGGAGACCGCAGGGCGGCGCTGCGACCTCGACTAAGGATAGCGTGGCGAGCCAACGTCGTCGCGTCACCCAAACTGGGAGCGGAAGAGAAGGAGCGGCTGAGCGGAGGCTTCTGGGAACCGTCCGCGATAGGGGAGGGGGGAGAGGAGGGAGGAAAATCGCGCTTCCTGCAGCTACGTACGCTTCTGCCACTGAAGGGCCTTCTACGGATGCTGCACGTGTCTGTGTCTGGCCCTGGCGGACTGCTGGCTGGAGTGGATCTTCCAGACCCGAACGAGATGGTCCATGGGGGCAGGGAGGAGTTTAGGGAAACAAAGCTACTGGGAGTCTCTGAAAATGGGGAAAGTTAACTTCTGGTTACTTAGTAGCGACTTGGAAGGAGGAGCTCCAAAAAGGAGCTCGGGGTTTCTTGTCTTCATGCAAATACTGCAAGTAGATTACCAGCTGTCTCTTAGGTCTGCACGCTCCGTCCCCTGCGTTCCACTTCCTGTTACGGAGTTTTTACACAAACTCCCCTGGTGCCCGGAGGGGAATCTCCCCTTCCCTTCTAATTGTAAAATACCTAGTTGGGTTTTTTCCTCCCCAAATTCTCTTCATGCAAGCCTTGCATGTTACATTAGGGCTTTTTTTTTTTTTTTTTTTAATACCTCTGTTATCTTTATTTACTTTAATCCTTGCAGGAGAAAGGAGAAAGCACAGTAAAAAAGGGGACTGGATTCAAGTGTAATCCTAAACTAGTCACAATCTCTCAATCCACTAGGCAACTCCAAGAAGCCAGTTCCCTAAACTTAGTTTCCTCTTCCAGCAATTAGTCACTGAATTCACAAATCCAGTCCCTACCGCAGTTTTACTTGTAATTTTATACGTGCGATGTTGCCATCAAGGTGGCAAACAAATTGTTATGTGCCTGTTTGCATGCAGGGCTTTAATAAGTGCTTGTTGATAAATAGTCTTACATTTGCAAAACTGTAATAAAAGGTCTGATATGCAAGATATAAAGATGTTACTGTGTAACTGTGTAAGGTGCAACTGCCCAGTAAAGGATATAACAGATAGGCCTGAAAAGGAGGAAGGCAAATAAATGCTTCAAACAAGTTCGATGTGTTCACAGATTACGTAAATACAGGTTACAATGATGTGTTGATTCTCAAATCTATCTTTCCTGCTCCAAGCTCCCAGCTGAAATTGCGGACATTTCAGTAGTGATGTAAAACTTAACACGCCTAAAACGGAATTCTATCTCTTCACCTAACCCTCCTAACTTTTAACAAAACTTAAACTCTGTGTTGTGACCCCAGGTTGGGGGGGGGTCACTTAACTGGAGGGGGCGTCACGAAAAATCTGTAAACAGTAAAAGGTATCAAATATTCCGCCAAGATTTAATTCTTTATGTAAAAATAAACAAGGACATCCATCTCAGTATTCAAATTTGCTTTTGTTTAATAAATGATAAAATTATATGTATACCAAAGAATTGCTTTTAAATAAATTTCTTTACGATTTATTGGCAGTAAATGTTTGATTTGTATGCCTATTTTATATACCTATATATTTGGGATCGAGTAAAAATTTCTGGGGCCAAAAAGGGGTGTAAGTGGAAAAAGTTCAAGAAGTTCCCTTGTAAAGAGGACAATCATTTTCCAAGTCTTTTCAACTAAGCAACCTAGGAGTCCTTCCAGAACTGCTCTCTATTCTTCTCCCTCTCCTCCATCCCTTCCTATCCAAGATGTTGCCAAGGTCTGTGAATTTCATTGTACATTTCACAAATATATCGCTATCGCTTTTCTGATACTGAGCCACGAGGACACTTCTGTAGAAAAGTCGGTTGGCTTGTCTCAAATCTTTCCTCACTTCAACCCATCCTCCAACCACTAAAGTGATTTTACTTTTTACACAGATGGGACCCTATCACTTACACCTTAGTAAGTTTCAGTGACTCCCTATTGCTTCCAAGATCAGCTATGTTCTCTTTGGCTTTTAAGGCCCTTTGTAACCTATCCCCCTCCTACCTTTCCAATCTTCTTACACCTCACCCCCTTACCATATACTCTTTGATTCAATAACACTGGTCCTTCTGGGTGTTACTCCATGGTCTATCCTGCCCCTAACTCTCTGCTAAACTCCCATCTACAAATGCCTTACAGATATCTCAAATAGGAAGTCCAATAGACATTAGGAAGTTTCCCTAATCCATTTTAAATCCCTATTTCCGATTTATCACACACACACATATATATATACACATGTGTGTATATTTATAGCTTGCTTTAAATATTTGCTTTAGATTGTAATTGAATTTGTTTAATAATAGCATTTTATTTCAAAGTACATGCAGATAGTTTTCAACAATCATCCTTGCAAAACCTTGTGTTCCAAAATTTTCTCCCTCTTTTGCCCTCATCCCCTCTCCTAGACAGTAATCCAATATAGGTTAAATTTATGCAATTCTTCTAAACATATTTCCACATTTATCATGCTTCACAAGAAAAATCAGATCAAAGAGGGGGGGAAGATAAAGGAAAACAAAAACAAGCAAATAGCAATAAAAATGTGACAATATTATGTCCTGATGCACTTTCAGTCCCCATAGTTCTCTTTCTGGATGCAGATGGTTCTCTCCATCACATTTAGAGTAAATAAAACTAAAAGAGCTTTAAGAATAGTAGTGATTGAGTAGAACCGATCATTTATTTAGTAAATGTATCTTAATACTTCTGAGTGTTCTCTCTTAGCATCTTAATAATGGAAAACTTAGAGGGGAGGAAAGTACTTTCTCTTTGTGATCTCACCAGTTTTTTGTTTTTTGTTTTGGATTTAATTACCATTTAATTAATAGTTATGACCTGCATTGCCTCATTGTTGAAAAGAGCCACTTCCATCAGAGTTGATCATCACACAATCTTGTTGCAGTGTACAATGTTCTCTTGGTTCTACTCACTTCACTCAGCATCAGTTCATATAAGTCTCTCTAGGCGTTTATGGAATCATCCTACTCATCATCTCTTAAAGAACAATAATATTCCATAACATTCATATACCACAATTTATTCAGCAATTCTTCAACTGATGGGCATCCACTTAGTTTCCAGTTTCTTACCACTACAAAAAGGGCTGTCACAAACATTTTTTGCACATGTGGGATTACTATAATCATTGACTATTGTGTCTTCTTGTGAATATAACCTATTCCATTGATCCAGTACTCTATTTCATGGCCAGTGCTAAATGATTTTGATGACCACTACTTTATATGATTATTGTTGCTATATAATATAGTTTTAGATCTGGTACAGCAAGGCAAATCTTTGCAATTTTTTTTTTCATTAATTCCCTTGAAATTCTTGACCTTTTTTTTTTTCTTCCAGATGAATTTTGTTATTTTTTTCTAGCTCTATAAAGTAATTTCTTGCCAGTTTTATTGGTATGCAGTGAATAAGTAGATTAATTCAGATGGAATTATCATTTTTATTACATTACTTTGGCTTTCCCAGAAGTACTTGATATTCTTCCAATTGTTTAAATCTAATGTTATTTATATGGCAAGTGTTTTGTAATTATGGTCATATAATTCCTGACTTTGTCTTGGTATGTAGACCCCTAAATATTTTATATTATCTAGTTATTTTTAATGTAATTTCTCTTTCTATCTCTTGCTGCTGGACTTTATTGGCAACATATAGAAATTCTAATGATTTTCATGGATTTTTTTTTGTATCCTGCAACTTTGCTAAAGTTATTGTTTCTAGTAGTTTGTTGGTTCTTTAGAATTTTCTAAGTGTACCATCATATCATCTGCCAAAGTAATAATTTTATTTTATCATTACCTATTCTAATTCCTTCAATTTCTTTTTTCTTGTCTTATTGCTAACGGTAACATTTCTAATACAATATTGAATAGTAATGGTGATGGTGGGTGTAACATGCCCTCCTGGCAGTTACAATTACTAGTCTGTCCTAGGCCCAACAGAGTACCTTTGATCACTGACCTTTGCAGTGTCAACTCTACCCGGCTCGCCTCCTCTGAGGCCTTCAAAGGTCTCTGGCCACAATTTCTTGAATAGTAGTTTAATAACCAGTAGTGCACTCAAGGACAGCCATGTGTAATCTTAAAATCCTTTATTATACCTACTCACATAATGCCCTGACTTGATGCCCTGACTTGTTGGTTCCCTAGTGAACACCTGGTCAGAAGACCCACGTGTTCACTACCAAACTCCTTACCTCTCGGCTATCCATCAGCTTGGCTTGGCTTGGCTACCCCAGGTTAGGCAGCCAGGTTAAAGGGAGCGACTGCTGTCTGCAGTGGGCTTATAAAAGGCCTGTGAGGTCACACACACAGCCAATCAGTGAGAGAGTCACCCATTACGTAGCTATCTCAATATGGCCAGGATCCCACCCACAGGGCAGTCCTATATCCACAGAGAATACTTCTGGGACACTCAAATCTCCTGTTGCGATGTGCCTGCCCATTTAAAGGGCCCTTACAATTCCCTTCTCTTGTTTTGCGGGAACTGCATCCTTACAATTCCCTTCTCTTGTTTTGCGGGAATCGCACATCTCATCAAGCTAAACTTTTAGCACCAGTTATAGTTCACTTGATCCATGAGATGACAGAGTGTTATGCCCAAGGAGATACAAAGCAGCAGATCAGTAAACAGAAGTATGACAATGAGAACTAGGCTCAACAGTGGCCAAGTAGTCAACCCATTCATCAAAGTCATACTCAAGGAGATAATAAGCCAAAGAGGTTGGATGCCAATGAGGTAGGATGTCAACACTGAGGTGGGAAGTCAACAAGGTAAAGCATCACAATTCTAGTTAACAATTAAATATCAGTGAGGTAGGTTGTCACAATTCTAGTTACATTTATCACAATCCTAGAACAATTCTAGTTTCTCACAATTCTCTATTGCACTTTTCACAATCCTAGAACGATTCTAGCTTATCACAATTCTCTATTGCACTTTTCACAGTCCTAGAGCAATTCTAGTTTCACAGGTGCACATAAGCAAAGTCATGTCCAGTAACATTGTCTCAATAACAACGGCAGGTGGGTATGTTAGTTTTTCACCCACTAATTTAAAAGCATAATCCTTCAATAGAAAGCATAGGGCAAGCATATGGACCACCATATGGCAAGTAGCCATGGGAGGAGCAAGCAGGCCCATTGTCCATTTATAGTCTTTATATTGCATATTACCCAAAACAGTCCATTTCAGCTGCAACACTGGAACTGTCTGCTGTCTCTGGTGTCACGATCAGGAGGGACATTGTTGCCATCAGCGTCTGGAGGGCTGCTGACATCTGGCTGGTCCCTCTGGGCTGTTGTCTGGTCCTTCTCTTGGATCCCCAAGTTACAAATGTCTCTGGTGGGGATGAACTCTGCTCCTGGATCTGCACCTAGGAAAGAATGTACCCGGGGCCCAACTTGGGCCTTTCCAAATGCCATCCAGGCCTTTCCACATCACAGTGGAAACAAAGTTGTTGTCAAAAAGATTAAAAGTCTGACAAAAGTTAGTCAGTCTGTCACTTAGCTGGACTTTCTGTGTATGCCCGAAGTGCATTGTTAAGGTAAAATGCAAAGAATTTAAAAAATGTAAAACCAAAATAATTTAAAAGTGTAAAACCAAAATAGACTAAAAATGTAAAATCAAAATAACTTAGTAATGTAAAATCAAAATAACTTAAAACTATAAAATCAAAAGTGTTTAAAAATGTAAAATCAAAATTTAAAAATTGCAAGCAATCACATATATGTATTGCCACATCTTGTGCATATCCCAAAATTCCCTTTTCTTGTTTAGAAGAGAAGATCTTGGGGATATAGTCTGTGCAGTAATGACTTTACTAATAGGATTATAAGAAATGCCAATGGAATGGGCAAAGTCAAATTCAATGCAAAAGTACCTAAAGGCAAAATATTTGTAAGCCAATACATAAACTGTCTTAAATGCATGTGAAATTTCTACAATGGAAAAATGGTTGATCACATGTCTAGCTGCTTCTCCAGATTGGAATGAAGCCATAATGTCCATTGATCTTAAAACATTAAATTTCAAACCATAAAGGTTTTGTCCTATAGGGAGTATAGGAAAATGAAAGAAAGATAAGCTGTATAGCCTTCTGCCATGCTCTTAGCTTCCTCTTTAGTTATCACAATTTGCAAATATAAAACTCTAACAGCCTGATTATAAATGATTTGAAGGTCCACTCTGAAAATGGACATGTAGGGTATATTTATCTGAGCACCTTCTCACTCACTCTCAAAGTTCTTAAAAGAGCTGATATCTTTTCAGTGGTCTGCCACTCATACAGTTAATGAAAAAAGAACACTTGGCTATATCCCTGAATTCTTTTGCCTAAAAATCAAAGTTTGAGTTTCTGATACTGAATTGTACTTCAGGAGTGTGAATCAATACATCTGATATTACTTTTCCTCCTGGGTCACACGCTGTCTATTTATTCTAGTGATTAAAGCAGCAATTTTCCAAACCATTCTAAACATAAACACTGTTTTATAAGTATTCGTAAGGGGTTGGGAAATCAAGCCCACCTGTAGAATTGAAAAATCCACGAGGTAAGAGGAGTTCCAAGTCTCCAAAGACGATCCTAGCAGTTTTATAAGTATAAACTCCACTTTCTCTAACTGCAAGGTCTTCTCCTTGTAAGGTTTCTTAGAAATGTGTATTTTTAAAAATTTTTCTGAATATTATAGTCAATACCCCACAATTCCTTTTTGCCTTGGGCCATAAAGCCTACTCCTGTCTTTTAAAATGAAGACACTGGAGTTTGAATGGATTAATGGGCAATGCTGATGATATTATCGCCCTTCCTTTTCCTCCTCCTCCTCCTTTTCCCTTGGCCCAGGAAGGTGGGGCTGAGGGAAGAGGAATTGGAAAATTCCCCAAAGGCTGATTTAAAATCCAACTCCAGCTTTGCACATAAAAAGAACTAAACCTCTTCTCAAAGGAAGAGTAATCAATAAATTCCTTAAAACAATAATGCACAAAGTAAACTAACAAAACACTAAGAAGAATTTCTCCAACTGAAGTCCATGTGGTTCATTTATTTCCCTCCTTAGCTTCAGCCACTGGCTTGTGTAGTAACCTAGCTTTTGCTTCTTTCTCTATCTCAACCTGTAATTTAACCTGAAATTCTAGCAACTCTTTTAAAATTGTTTGTTGTTCTATTTTTAACTCAACTCTATACTGTCATACAAACACATTAGCTCTAGGTTGCTCCCTCTCTGAGCTATATTTAATGGGTGTGGGGATAGCCTTCTGAGAGCTTGATTACAAGCTTCCTGCTGTTCTTCAGTGGTGATCTTTGTTAAAAGATCTTCCATCTGGCTCTTTAACCTATTTATATAAGCATTATGTTCAGTTGTATCCTTGAGCCTGATCTCAGAGTTACCTGGGTCCATATTGCCTGCCTTCCCTCCTAAGTGGCGTTTCTATCAGATCTTTCAGAATCTTAATTCTGAATATTAAATATTTTCAAAACCTAATAATTCCTGATGCGTCCACCTTCAGGCGCCATTTGTAACATGCCCTCTTGGCAGTTACAATTACTAGTCTGTCTTAGGCCCAACAGAGCACCTTTGACCACTGACCTTTGCAGTGTCAACTCTACCCGGCTCACCTTCTCTGAGGCCTTCAAAGGTCTCTGGCCACAATTTCTTGAACAGTAGTTTAATAACTCAAGGACAGCCACATGTAATCCTAAAAGCCTTTATTATACCTACTCACATAATCAGCTGGAGTCAGGATCACTAAACATCTTTATTCTTGATCTTTTACAGCCTAGCAACGTCACACACACCTTCCTCCCTCAAATGCCCAGAGAGACTGAGTCAGCTTCTGAGTCTCAATTCCTCTTCTTCCTCCTACTCCTCCCACACACGTCACTTCCCCCTCTTTATCCCACCAATCAAGTCAGCACAGAACAGCTGGGAAGGGTCAACCTTCAAACAAGTTAATAGGGAACTGTCCCATTGGCAATTAGTCTCATGTGCTTCATTATCCAAGTGCATTGCTCAGTTCTAGCCCTTTACATCTCCCGCTTTCTTTTGTTTTAGACCATAGGTGGTCATGCCATCCCTGACTTTTCAGGGAGGAGAGAACTCCAAAAAGGAGGTGATCACACCCCCCCTGACTTCTCAGGAGGCGAGATGAAAGCACTAAAAAGGAGATAATCACGCCCTCCCTGACATCTCAGGAAGGGAGATGAAAAGCACCAAAGGGAAGTGGGTATTGCTACTGGGTTTCTGGGTTGAAGGGCCTTATTAAAGACAAGTATGCACAAACACATCAGCATGGGAGTTATTATACAAGCACATAGCAATAATGCAGAAGTTATTAGTGATGACTCTCCCCACAGTCAGTGCAGATTCAATGTGGTGTAACAAACAGGAATTGTACATGCAAGTAGTGATATAACAAACAATATAAATCAACATGGTTTTGTAAAAGATTTCCAGAAATCCTAGAAGGAGCGTATGTAAACATCAGTCACACATACACCTTCTTCAGCAACCAAGAGATAGTCTAAAACCAATCTATTGTCCATTGCTTCACGTATTAGGAAATCCAATGATCCCCACAAGTTTTGGAAGTCCCACATCAATCTTTTTATATGTTAGGGAATCCAATGATCCCTACAGGTTTTGAAGTCTTGCAACAGTCTTATGATGCCTCAAAGAATCCAATGATTCCTGAGGACTTTCAGTCCTACAATAGTCTTATGATGCCTCAGAGAATCCAGTGATTCCTGAGGGCTTTCAAGTCCTACAATAGTCTTATCATGTCTCAGAGAATCCAATGATTTCTGAGGATTTTCAAGTCCAACAGTTTTTGATGTCCATGAGTCAAACGCCATAACTGCCAAGTTCTTTCAGTGGTGGGCACAGTCAGCAACAGAACCACCTGATGTTTCTTGGGTCTTCTCCTTCATTTCAAGAGTCTGCTCCGTCTCTCTCTGATGGACAAGGTTGGCACCCATCTGATTCTTTCTCCATCTGTGGCAATACAACCAAACCCTCTCCCCCAAGCAGTTAACCTATCTGGTCCCTTCCATTCACCACTTTCTGGGTCTCTCCACATCACCTGGTGATTATCTACAGACAATGGAGCTGCTCGCACTGGACACTGCTCTTCTGGTGGGTTATAAAACCTGTCTGCTGGAGCCAGTGCATCTTTGTCAAAAATTAAAAAATTAATGGTATAGAGAACTAAATTTAGAAGTTCTCTAGGGTTACCCGTGGCTCCCCCTTTCTTTTGTTTTTGAAGGAGTGTCTTAATATCTCTGTTTCTTCTCTCTACTATTGCCTGCCCTTGAGGATTAAAGGGTATGCCTGTGGTATGTAAAATCTTATACTGTGCACAAAAGTGTGTAAAATGTTTAGACATATATGCAGGTCCATTGTCTGTTTTTATTGCTTGTGGCACACCCATAATTGCAAATGCTTGTATAAGGAATTCAGTGACCACTCGGGCTGTCTCTCATGCTACTGGCATTGCAAATGTGAATCCTGAAAAGGTGTCTACCACAACATGGATAAAAGATAGGCGACCAAAAGATTTATAATGGGTCACATTCATTTGCCAAATTTCATTAGGTCTCAAACCACGAGGGTTCTTTCCTGGAGGGAGTGTAGGAGCATGGAAAAGAAGGCAAGCTGTACAGGCGTTTACTATGCTCCTAGCTTCTTCTCTTGTTATTCCAAATTGTAAACATAAAGCTCGGGCAGCCTGATGATATTTAGAATGAGATTCTTGTGCTTCTTGAAATAAAGGAGTACTGGCCAACATGGTTAGAAGGCTATCTGCCTTTGAATTACCATCAAAAATAGGACCTGGAAGTCCACTATGGGAGTGGACATGCAAAATATAAATCTTACCTGGATGCTTTCTCATTCGCTCTTGAAGTTCCTTAAAGAGCTGATATATATTGGAGGTTACAAATTTTATTTAGGCTGTGGCAATTCTTTGTATCACACCTACTGAATAGGCCAAATCAGATATATTTATGTCTCCTGAATAATAAGCAAGAGCTAGAATAATTGCATATAATTCATTTTGCTGAGTGGACTAAAAAGGAGTTCTGATTACTCTCTTCATAGTTAAGTCACGAGAATATACAGCGCAAATATTATGTTTGGATGCATCTGTAAAGATATTTGGTCCTTACCTTCTGAATCCAATTCTTCCTGTGCAACAAAAAAATTCGGTTCTACACACATATATTGTATCTAAATTATACTGTAATATATTTAACATATATAAGACTGCTTGCCATCAGGGGGAGGGGGTTGGGGGAGGAAGGGAAAAAATCTGAATAGAAGTAAGTGCAAGGGATAATGTTGTAAAAAATTACCCATGCATATGTACTGTCAAAAAATGTTATAATTATAAAATAAAATAAAAAATTAAAAAAAAAAAAAAAAAAAAAAAAAAAGATATTTGGTCCTTTAAGAGGAACTTTAGAAACCTTTTCTTCAAGAATCCATTGCCAAGGACTTCCGGCCAAGATGGCGGTGTGGAGGCAGACAGCTGCTTGAGCTCCTCGTTTTCTCTCAGAACTTACTTCATGACAAGCCTCTGACTTAATGCTTGACCCAGAAAGAAATCCACAAATTATCACCAAGAGAAGACATCCTTGAAAGTCGCCAGAAAAGGTCTGTGTTTGTTCGGGGGAGGGTCAATCAGACTGGGCGCAGACTGAGGGCAGACAGCCAGAGCAAGACAGGCAGCTCACACAGCTCAGACCGGAGGGAGAGGGGTGTGATCTCCGCCGTTTCTGTGAAAGGGCTTTTGCCCCAGTGTGGATGCTCCGTCTTGGCAGCAAGCCAGGAGCAGAAGAGAGGGTGTAAACACCGGAGGTGAAGATTAAAACCCCAGAAAGCCAGCGTCTCTCAGAGCCCGGCCACCCCCAACCCCCACCTGGACTGACTCGGTGCGTTCTCAGAGCCTCAGAGCGCAGACTCAGTACAGTCATTGCTGTTCTGTTAGTGGCTCTCTGCTGCCCTACCCCCAGTCTGTAGAGGAAGCTCATTAATACCATCCAGCCCTATCCCCCGCAAAACAGACCAATTGTTTCTCTTGTCAGTTTGTTTTCTTTGATTCCTACTCTGACAAAATGAACAAAAAATTCAAAAGGGCTCTAACCATTGACAGCTTCTGTGTGGAGAGGGAGCAGACTTCAAATGCTGAGGAGACTAGGAACAGACTGTCCCCAGATGTATCCCCTGGGAGGGATATAAGCTGCTCCTCAATACAAAAGAACCTCATAGAGGAAATCAAAAAGGCTCTCACAAGAGAGCTGGAAGAGAAATGGGAAAAGGAAAGGGAAGCTTGGCAAGAGAGCCTGGAGAAGTCATCCCATGCATTCAAAGACAGAATGGATAAAGAAATCAAATCATTGAGAAACAAGATTAGTGAGCTGGAAAAGGTAAACAACTCCAAGGAAAACAGGATTAGAGAGCTGGAAAAAGAAATCAGCTCTCTAAAAAATAAAATGGATACAATGGAAAAACATTCCATAGAAGATAAAAACTCAATTGGACAATTACAAAGAGATATAAAAAAAGTGAGTGAAGAAAATACATCATTGAAAATTAGACTGGAACAAGTAGAAATGAATGACTCAAGGAGAAACCAAGAGGGAGTCAAGCAAAACCAGAGAAATGAAACAATTGAAAAGACTGTCAAGTACCTTACCAGAAAGACAACAGACCTGGAAAACAGATCCAGGAGAGACAATTTGAGAATAATCGGACTCCCTGAAAAATGGGAGGAAAAAAAGAGCTTGGACACCATTTTCGAGGAAATTATCAAAGAGAACTGCCCAGACGTTTTGGAAACAGAGGGTAAAATAGACATTGAGAAAATTCATCGATCACCTACTGAAAGGGACCCTAAAATCAAAACGCCAAGAAATATAGTGGCCAAGTTCAAGAACCATCAGACAAAGGAAAAGATATTGGAAGCTGCTAGAAAAAAACAATTCAGATATGGAGGATCCACAATAAGGATAACACAGGATCTAGCAGCGTCCACATTAAAAGAACGCAGGGCCTGGAACATGATATTCCGAAAGGCTAAGGAACTTGGTATGCAGCCAAGAATAACGTACCCAGCAAGAATGAGCATCGTTTTCCAGGGAAGAAGATGGACATTTAACGAAATAAATGAATTCCATCTATTTTTGATGAAAAAACCAGACCTACATAAAAGGTTTGATCTTCAAATACAGAACTCAAGAGACTTCTAAAAAAGGTAAAAAGAAATCTTGAGAACTATACTTCTGTCAAAAAAATATGTAAAGAACATATGTACAATTTGTCTTAGAAACTAGAGGTGGAAAGGAGATTATATCATAAAAAAAGTATAAAGTGGTGGTACTACATCTCATGAAGAGGCAAAGGTAACCTATTATATCTGAGAGAAAGAAAGGAGGGAGATGAACATAGCGTGTATCAATAGACATATTCGATTTATGGTGAAACTTCTTCCACTTCATTGAAAAGTGAAAGGGAAGGAGTAAGCTAAGGGGAAGGGAATACAGTAATTTCGAGGAAAAGGGATAAAATAAGGGGAGGATCTTTAAGGTGGGGGAGGGATCCTAAAAAGGGAGGGCTGTGAAAAGCAAGTGGTGTTTACCAGTTTAATACTGGATAGGAGGGTAAAAGGGAAGGAAAGGGGAAAAGCATAAGCAGGGGTTAATAGGATGGCAAGCAATATAGAATTAGTCCTTCTAACCATAAATGTGAATGGGGCAAACTGCCTCATAAAGAGGAAGCAGTTAGCAGACTGGATTAAAAGTCAGAATCCTACTATATGTTGTTTACAGGAAACACACCTGAAACAGGATGAGACATTCAAACTAAAAGTAAAAGGGTGGAGCAGAATCTATTATGCTTCAGGCAAAACCAAAAAAGCAGGAGTAGCCATCCTCATCTCAGATCAAGCAAAAACAAAAATTGATCTAATTAAAAGAGATAAGGAAGGTCATTATATCCTGCTAAAGGGAAGCATCAATAGTGAAGCAGTATCAATATTAAACATGTATGCACCAAGTGGTGCAGCATCTAAATTCTTAAAAGAGAAATTAAGAGAGCTGCAAGAGGAAATAGATAGCAAAACTATAATAGCGGGAGATCTCAACCTTGCACTATCAGAATTAGATAAATCAAACCACAAAATAAATAAGAAAGAAGTCAAAGAGGTAAATAGAATACTAGAAAAGTTTGATATGATAGATCTTTGGCGAAAGCTAAATGGAGACAGAAAGGAATATACTTTCTTCTCAGCAGTTCATGGAACCTATACAAAAATTGATCATATACTAGGGCATAAAAACCTCAAAATCAAATGCAGTAAGGCAGAAATAGTAAATGCATCCTTTTCAGACCATAATGCAATCAAAATAACATTTAATAAAAAGCCAGGGGAAAATAGACCAAAAAATAATTGGAAACTAAATAATCTTATACTAAAGAATGATTGGGTAAAACAGCAAATCATAGACATAATTAATAACTTCACCCAAGAAAATGACAATAATGAGACATCATACCAAAATGTGTGGGATACAGCCAAAGCAGTAATTAGGGGAAGTTTTATATCTCTACAGGCCTACCTGCATAAAATAGAGAAAGAGAGGGCCAATGAATTGGGCTTACAACTAAAATTGCTAGAAAAGGAACAAATTAAAAACCCCCAGACAAACACAAAACTTGAAATTCAAAAAATAAAAGGTGAGATTAATAAAATTGAAAGTAAAAAAACTATTGAATTAATTAATAAAACTAAGAGTTGGTTTTATGAAAAAACCAACAAAATAGACAAACCCTTAGTAAACCTGATTAAAAAAAGGAAAGAGAAAAAGCAAATTGATAGTCTTGAAAATGAAAAGGGTGAACTCACCACTAATGAAGAGGAAATTAGAACAATAGTTAGGAGCTACTTTGCTCAACTTTATGCCGATAAATTCGATAACTTAAATGAAATGGAAGAATACCTTCAAAAATATAGCTTGCCCAGATTAATAGAGGAAGAAGTAAGTAGTCTAAATAGTCCCATCTCAGAAAAAGAAATAGACCAAGCTATTAACCAACTTCCTAAGAAAAAGTCCCCAGGACCAGATGGATTTACAGGTGAATTCTACCAAACATTTAAAGAACAACTAACTCCAATGCTATGTAAACTATTTGAAAAAATAGGGATTGAAGGAGTCCTACCAAATTCCTTCTATGACACAGACATGGTACTGATACCTAAACCAGGTAGATCAAAAACTGAGAAAGAAAACTATAGACCAATTTCCTTAATGAATATTGATGCTAAAATCTTAAATAAGATATTAGCAAATAGACTTCAGAAAATCATCCCCAGGATAATACACTATGACCAAGTGGGATTTATACCAGGAATGCAGGGCTGGTTTAATATTAGGAAAACTATTAGTATAATTGACCATATTAATAATCAAATTAATAAAAACCATATGATCATCTCAATAGATGCAGAAAAGGCATTTGATAAAATCCAACATCCATTCCTACTAAAAACGCTTGAGAGTATAGGAATAAATGGACTATTCCTTAAAATAATAAGGAGTATATATTTAAAACCTTCAGTAAACATCATATGTAATGGTGATAAACTAGAACCTTTCCCTGTAAGATCAGGAGTGAAACAAGGTTGCCCACTATCACCATTACTATTCAATATAGTACTAGAAACTCTAGCCTTGGCAATAAGAGCCGAGAAAGAGATCCAAGGAATTAGAGTAGGAAATGAAGAAATCAAATTGTCACTTTTCGCAGATGACATGATGGTATACTTAGAGAACCCCAAAGACTCTGCTAAAAAGCTATTAGAAATAATTCAGAATTTTAGCAAAGTCGCAGGATACAAAATAAATCCACATAAATCCTCAGGATTTTTATACATTACCAACACAATCCAACAGCAAGAGATACAAAGAGAAATTCCATTCAAAATAACAGTCGATAGTATCAAATATTTGGGAATATATCTACCAAAGGAGAGTCAGGAATTATATGAGCAAAATTACAAAACACTTGCCACAAAAATAAAGTCAGATTTAAATAATTGGAAAGACATTCAATGTTCTTGGATAGGCCGAGCGAATATAATAAAGATGACAATACTCCCCAAACTAATCTATTTATTTAGTGCTATACCAATCAGACTCCCAAGAAACTATTTTAATGACCTAGAAAAAATAACAACAAAATTCATATGGAAGAATAAAAGGTCGAGAATTGCAAGGGAACTAATGAAAAAAAAGTCAGAGGAAGGTGGTCTAAGTGTACCTGATTTAAAGCTATATTATAAAGCAACAGTCACCAAAACCATTTGGTTTTGGCTAAGAAATAGACTAGTTGATCAGTGGCATAGGTTAGGTTCACAGGACAAGATAGTGAATAAAAATAGCAATCTAGTGTTTGACAAACCCAAAGATCCCAAATTTTGGGATAAGAATTCATTATTTGACAAAAACTGCTGGGAAAACTGGAAATTAGTATGGCAGAAACTAGGCATGGACCCACATTTAACACCACATACTAAGATTAGATCAAAATGGGTCCAAGATTTAGGCATAAAGAACGAAATCATAAATAAATTGGAGGAACATGGGATGGTTTACCTCTCAGACTTGTGGAGGAGGAAGGAGTTTGTGTCCAAGGGAGAACTAGAGACCATTATTGATTACAAAATAGAACATTTTGATTACACCAAATTAAAAAGTTTCTGCACAAACAAAACTAATGCAAACAAGATTAGAAGGGAAGTAACAAATTGGGAAAAAATTTTTACAGTTAAAGGTTCTGATAAAGGCCTCATCTCCAAAATATACAGAGAATTGACTTTAATTTATAAGAAATCAAGCCATTCTCCAATTGATAAATGGTCAAAGGATATGAACAGACAATTTTCAGATGATGAAATTAAAACTATTTCCACTCATATGAGAGAGTGTTCCAGGTCACTATTGATCAGAGAAATGCAAATTAAGACAACTCTGAGGTATCATTACACACCTGTCAGATTGGCTAAGATGGCAGGAACAGATGACGATGAATGTTGGAGGGGCTGTGGGAAAACTGGGACACTGATGCATTGTTGGTGGAGTTGTGAAAGAATCCAACCATTCTGGAGAGCAATCTGGAATTATGCCCAAAAAGTTATCAAAATGTGCATACCCTTTGACCCAGCCATACTACTACTGGGCTTATACCCCAAGGAACTACTAGAGAAGGGAAAGGGTCCTGTATGTGCCAAAATGTTTGTGGCAGCCCTTTTCATAGTGGCTAGAAGCTGGAAGATGAATGGATGTCCATCAATTGGAGAATGGTTGGGTAAACTATGGTATATGAATGTTATGGAATATTATTGTTCTATAAGAAATGACCAACAGGAGAAATACAGAGAGGCTTGGAGAGACTTACATCAACTGATGCTGAGTGAAACGAGCAGAACCAGAAGATCATTATACACTTCAACAATGATACTGTACGAGGATGTATGCTGATGGAAGTGGATTTCTTCAACATAGAGAAGAGCTAATCCAATTCCAATTGATTAATGATGGACAGAACCAGCTACACCCAGAAAAGGAACACTGGGAAATGAATGTAAACTGTTATTTTTACCTTCTGAATCCAATTCTTCCTGTGCAACAAAAAATTCGGTTCTACACACATATATTGTCTCTAAATTATACTGTAATATATTTAACATTTATAAGACTGCTTGCCATCTGGGGGAGGGGGTTGGGGGAAGAAGGGAAAAAATCTGAATAGAAGTAAGTGCAAGGGATAATGTTGTAAAAAATTACCCATGCATATGTACTGTCAAAAATGTTATAATTATAAAATAAAATAAAAAATTAAAAAAAAAATCCTGCCAGATGCATACTAAAAAAAAAAAAAAAAAAAAAAAAAAAAAAAAAAAAGAATCCATTGCCAATTATGTAACAGTCTGGTTATCTTTAATGGAGACCCATGTGTAAAATTTGGAGCCATGGCTAATAAAATTTGCCATTCTGGGATGCTTTCACAGCACACATTAATTTATGCATTAGAATAAAAGGTATATATCTTGTCAGGTCTTATCCCAGATAATCATTTAATGGCCTTTAATAAAATTCTAGCCACAAGCACTGGGTAAGGCTTTGTTCTGGTTGTGCTGGGAGGTTCACCCACTCTATCACACTGTCTCCTTGATGAAGGACTGCTGTGGGTGCCTCTTGTATAGGAAAAACTGATATTTCCAAGGGTTTTTGAGTGACTCTTTCAACCACATTGGATAAAGTCAGTTCAACTTGTCTCAAAGTCTTTTGAGCTTCTTTTGTAAGCTGGCGTGGTGAATTTAAAGCACTGTCTCCCCTTAAAATGTCATATAATGGTTGCAATTGACAGGTGGTCAAGCCTAGCACAGGACGCATCCATTGGATATCTCCTATCAATTTCTGGAAGTCATTTAAGGTGTTTAGCTTCTCTGTTTTTAAGGAGAGTTTTTGTACTATAAACACCTTAGGATATACTTCATATCCTAAATATTGAAAAGGAGCATGTCTTTGAATCTTTTCTGAAGCCATGTGCAATTTATAATTCCTTAGTGTTTCTATGGTTTTTTGTAGACATGCTTCTAACATTTGTCCTCAGGTGCACATCCCAATATATCATCCATGTAATGTAATAACATTACTTTTGGAAATGCTTTTCTTACTGGAGTAAGAGCAGCAACAACATACATTTGACACATAGTAGGGCTGTTTTTCATTGTTTCTAGTAGTTTGCTGGTTCTTTAGAATTTTCTAAGTGTGCCATCATATCATCTGCCGAGAGTAATAATTTTATTTTATCATTACCTATTTTAATTCCTTCAATTTCTTTTTTCTTGTCTTATTGCTAATGGTAACATTTCTAATACAATATTGAATAGTAATGGTTATGATGGGCAACCTTGTTTCACTTCCTGATCTTACTGGGAATGCTTCTAGTCTATCCCCATTACATAGGATGCTTGCTAGTGATTTTAGATAGATGCTACTGATGATTTTAAGGAAAACTCCATTTATTCCTATGCTCTCTAGTGTTTGTTTTTTTTTTAAATAGGAATGGTGTTGGATTTTGTCAGATGCTTTTTATGTATCTATTGATGCAATCATATGATTTCTGTTAGTTTGATTATTGATATATTCTAATTATTATTATTATATTTATTCTAATAGATTTCCTAATATCAAACCAGTCCTGCTTTTCTGGCATAAATCCTACTTGGTCATAGTGTATCATCCTAGTGATAAGTTGCTATAACCTCTTTGCTAAATTTTATTTAAGATTTTTTGCATAATATTCACCAGGGAAATTGGTCCATAATTTTCTTTCTCTGTTTTGATTTCTCTGTTTTAGGTATCTATGTCATAAAAGGAAATTGATAGTACTCCTTCTTCTCTTATTTTCCCAATAGTTTTTATAGCATTGGAATTAATTGTTCTTTCAATCTTTGGTAGAATTCACTTGTAAATCCCTCTGGTCCCAGAGATTTTTTCTTAGGGAATTCATTAATAGCTTATTCAATTTCTCTTTTTCTAAAAATGGCACTATTTAAATAATTTATTTCTTTCTCTGTTAATTTGGGCAATCTATATTTTTGCAAGAATTCATCCATTTCATTTAGATTATCAGGTTTACTGGATATGCAACTGGGCAAAAATAGCTTCTAATTATTGCTTTAATTTTCTCTTCATTGATAGTGATTTTTTTGTTTGTTTGTTTGTTTGTTTTTGAGGCTGGGATTAGGTGACTTGCCCAGGGTCACACAGCTAGGAAGTATTAAGTGTCTGAGATCAGATTTAAACTCAGATCCTCCTGAATTCAAGGCTGATGCTCTATCCACTGCGCCACCTAGCTGCCCTCCACTTTTTAAAAATGTTTTTAAATTTTTTAATTTTTTTTCTGAGGCTGGGGTTAAGTGACTTACCCAGGGTCACCCAGGTAGGAAGTGTTAAGTGTCTGAGACCAGATTTGAACTTTGGTCTTCCTGAATTCAGGGCTGGTGCTCTATCCACTGTGCCACCTAGCTACCCCCATTGATAGTGATTTTTGATACTAGCAATTAGATTTTCTTCTTTCTTTTTTCTAATCAAACTAATTAAAGGTTTACCTATTTTGTTGTTTTGTTCAGAAAGACAACTCTTAGTTTTGTTTATTAGTTCAATAGTTTTCTTACTTTCAATTTTATTAATCTCTCTTTTTATTTTCAGAATTTCAAATTTGGTATTTAATTGACAATTTTCCTACATGTTTTCCACAAAGATCTCTTTGAGGTGGTGATCAGTAGATTTTTCTATTTGTCACGATCTATCACTCGAGGATAATTTTCTTGGATTATTTATTACATTACTGTGTCTAGATTCTTTTTTTGGTCATAGCTTTCAGGTAGTCCAAATATATATTTTCTCTTCTTAATCTGTTGCTTTTCTTTAAAATGTTTCACATTCTGCTCTATTTTTTCATTTTTTAATATTGTTTTGTTATTTCTTGGTCTCTCATAGCTTCACTGATTTCCCCTTGCCCAATTCTAATTTTTAAAGAGCTGTTTTCATCTTTTAAATTCTGTATCTCCTTTTCCAATTGGATAACTTTTTTTTTTTCATAATTTTCTTGTTTGTCTTGGATTTTGATTTTTAGTTTTTCCTCAGGGTCTCTCATTTGATTTCTAAATTCTTTTTTTTTTTTTTTTTAATTTCTACAAATTCTTTCTGGGCAGAGAGCCATTTTTCTTACTCTTTGGTGTTGAAGAAGCTCTTTTTACTTCAGTATCCTCCTCTGAAGATGAACTCCAGTCTTCTCTCTATCTTTCTCTATGTCACTGTCTCTGTCTCTGTGTCTCTGTCTCTCTCTATCTCTGTCTATCTCTGTCTCTTCTCTTTCTCTGTCTCTCTCTGTTTCTCTGTCTCTGTCTCTGTATCTGTGTCTCTGTGTCTCTGTGTCTCTCTCTGTCTCTCTGTCTCTCTCTTTCTCTCTCTCTGTTTTTCTCTCTCTCTCTCTCAATATATATATATATATATATATATATGTATATATATATGTATAATAAATTTCTATGATTGGATTTTTCCTTCTTTGGCAGCTCATTTTTTAAAAATAAGAAGTATTAGTATAAACACTTTTAATTATAGGGTGAGAGGATGGTGCTTCTGCTTTCACCTCAGCTCTCCGCTCTGGCATGGAATCCCTAAACCAGGATCTCCCCCCTCCAGCAAATGCTGGCTGTCGGAAGCATCGATGCCCCACTGCTTCTGCACTCCCATGTTCTGGTTCCTTCCTGCCCAGGACCTCGGTTCTGCAGCACAGCTGGGCCTGGAGCTCCCCATCAGCCAGGGTTCCCTCAGTTTTTCCACTGAGACCCCAACCCTACAAGCCAAATCTCTGTGGTAACTGCTGGGACCCCACATGCCCAACTGGCCCCAGGACTTCCCACTTGGTGTTTGTGCGGAGCTGGCTGGAGGTATTTGTACTTCCCAAGGCTTCCACTTCTTCCTGTCTTTCTTTGTATCTTCTTCAGTTGTATGAGGAACTCCCTGTTCCATCCCAAGTCTTCTTGATCATTCATGGCACAAATTTTTTCTGTTTGTGAGGAAAATCTGGAGAGCTTAAAATTTACTGATCTACTCCACCATCTTTCCAGAATCCTCCCCAAGGAGTTGTTTTCTTTTTCCATTTCTCCAAATCTATTTTTGAAGAAGTGGTTTTCTTCAGACAATTTCTTTGCCTTTTCCAAATCCTCTTGCAAAGCTTTCATTTCCTTTCCCCATTTTTCTTCTCTCTTTTAAGATCCTTGTGAATTCTTCCAAGAAAGCCTTTTGAGTTGAAGAACAACTCATATCCCCTTTTGAGGGTTCATCTGAAGGTATTTTGCCTTTCCTCAGGATTTGAGGTCTATTCTTCCCTATCTCCATAATAGCTTTCTATGGTCGGAGCTCTTTTTGCCTTTTTGTTCATTTTTTAAAAGGTTGAGTCTGCTCCTAGGCTACAGGGGAGATTTTTCTGAGCTTCCTGGGGCCAGTGGTATTACAGATTTCCTTCCTGAGCTGGATGGGCCTGACCAAGTCCCACTTGTTATATTGGGGTTCAGGGGCTCACTATTTGAATTTATTGGAGGTCTCACAACTAGTCTGCTGATCCACCACTTTCTGAACCAGAGAGAGTAGCCACTGTTGCTGTATTTTGGCTAAGAACTTCCCACTATATTCCCAGTATGTAGAGCTTCTCTGCCCAGGGTTTCCCTGTTTCATCAGTGCTGGTCCACATAGGCCCCTGCTCAATTGAGACAGACTTTTTCTGAAGTCCTTCTGAGATATCTTCTGCTGGAAATTTGTTACTCTCCAAATATTTGCCATTCCAAAATCCATTCAGAGACTTAATCTGGTGTTGATTCTGAAGGAAGAATTCAGGCAAAATTCTGCCTACTCTCAGCCATCTTGGCTCTAACCTCCTGTAATTGCATTTCGAAAAATGGTGGTAGAGGGAGAAACCCTGGAAGTGATATTGAAGAGTGAAGGCTATTCCAACTTCTCTACCTTGACCTGGTTTCAGTGAAAACCAGAAGATGGCTGGAGTACAAAAAGAAAAATAATATATAAAGAAAATTTAAGGTAATATAACAGAGCACATATTCCAGAAAGTACAGTGGAAATGGTGAATAGTTTTTAGAGTAACACATTAAAGGGATTGGGATTGAAGGGAATGAGAATGAGGGGAATATTGGGGAGTTGGGTTTAAATGTGGATAGCCAGTGATTCAAAATCATTGGAATGGAGAGTTTGTTAATCTTTGCAAATTGAATTCAGATAGGTTACCAACATCCTCAGGGGTTTAGTCTCTTAGGATCTTCAGCATCTCAGGTGAATTGACAAGTGGTGATTGGGGAGATCAAGAAATTACTTTTCTACCCTTACCCTAAAGGCAGCAGATTCACTTGTAAGGAGGAAACTTGGAATGATGAAATGACATTTCTTCTCTTTCAGCAGAAATAAGAAATCAGTGCCCAAAGAATAATATTTCTCCTAATTGATCTCTCTGTATTCATATTTTCCCTTTTCCAATCCATTCTCCACATAACTGCCAAAGTGATATTACTAAAGCATGGATCTGAAAACAGAATTTTCCCTCTTGGTAGCTCCCTTTGCTTAGAATAAAATGCAAACCCCTCTCTTTAGCATTTAAAAATTTTTACAATCAGGCAGATTTTACATGACTTTCTCTTATACACTCTGCTTCTACTAACTTGGCCTGCTTAATAATAGCTAGCATTATATAGCACTCTGCAATTGCAAAGCACTTTATAATTATCTCATTTGGTCCTCACAACAATCCTGTGGAGCAATTACCATTTATTCCCACTTTACAGATTATAAGGAAACAGACTAAAAGGAATTAAGGGACTTGTCCATAATTACACAACTAAAAAGTGTCTAAAGTTTTAAATTGAAAGAAGGCTTTCTATCTCTAAGTCCAACATATTATTTACCAGACAATTGAGCTACTCTTTCTAGTAGGGAACATTTTAAATCCTACCTTCCTCATCATCACCTCTCAGAAATTCTTCAGTTCCTTCAAAAGGCCTTTCTGCATCCCATTAGTTGTTAGTGCTCCCCGTATCATTTTATTTTAGGTATAAAGGACATAATAACCTCCCCTCTTAGTCTGCTGTGCTAAATCATGTCCCATGGAATCTTTGAGAAGCTTTCCTGAATACTTTTTAGAATATATGTGCCCAATACTAAAGGAATTGTCATGGTGTAATAAACAATTTCTTCTAATTTCTGGGCAGTAAAATGGCAAAGAGTATCAGATTCAACCAGGAGAAATGGTCCACTTTTAATATGTCTTAAAAAGAATGATGTGACATTTCTCCCCTTTTCTTATTATGCTTTGAGCATATGGGACCTCAGGAGATTGAGAGTTCTTGGTCCCTCAACTAGATCTCACTGGCAATTATTAGAGTGAGCTGCAATTACATCCTTCCTGGAATTTATCATTCACACCATGAATAGCCATGTCCTGGCTTTTAGTTATTTAGTTATTTAGTAGTTATTTAGAGAGTAAAAGGCTAAGATAAAGAAAGATAAAGTGTGTTTTCAAAAGTCCCGTTAAGTATTCCCTATTTATGTATTAAGTATTAACCTCCTTAAAGATTATAGTACACAATAGGGATTGCTATTTTATGTTTCAAATCTTTGTCAATTCATATTTCTAAATATATTTTAAGTATTTATTTTGTATGAAGGAAATAGCTTTTCTATGCCTGATTTTTGTTGTATATTGAATACCTTTTTGATCCCTATTTTGAGGAGATCCTAGACAAGAGTCAAACCTATACTTTAAGTTATTTTCTTTAGGACTTTCTTAGAAGAGAATAAAGAATCATAACCTGATTTATTTCTTTAAGGACCAAGTTCCCAAGGACTTGAATCTGAGTGAGTCCAGAACAAGAAGAAAGTATACTAGTCCTTTAGGGTGAGTGGTCCTATTGCTACTTGCATATATCCTGTATTTGCCTATCTATGAATATGATGATTGCTTTAATAATGTTGATCAAACATTTCTGATCTTATTCAAAAAGATAAAGGAAAATCAAATTGCCAAAGTCAAAACTTAAAAAAGGTCAGAATAGTAAAGGGTGGGAGGAAGGAAATTAATAAAGGCTGTAAGTTAGAGGACTCAATCACTTTGTCCTTGTATCACTAGTGCTTAGCAAATTATCCCTCACACAGTAGTGATTAATAGATGATTGCT
Organism: Sminthopsis crassicaudata; assembly: GCF_048593235.1. Classification (NCBI taxonomy): domain Eukaryota; kingdom Metazoa; phylum Chordata; class Mammalia; order Dasyuromorphia; family Dasyuridae; genus Sminthopsis; species Sminthopsis crassicaudata. The sequence continues at coordinate 201,245,521 of NC_133621.1, read as the reverse complement.
AATTGATAACTTGGCTTTGATCTAGAAAAATGATTTAGAGGTTTCAAAGGAGTTATATACAATAGTATTTCTTTTTGAGATGTAATTAGGATTTAGGATTATGCACGTGTTCTTAGGTTGATATATGCAAGAGAAAAATGATTTCTGGATACCTGCCAATTTTTTTCTCAATGACATTTATTTCTTAAGTGTTCATTTTTCTTATTATGAACTTGAAAAACATCAATAGACATAAAAACTTATTTATACAAAGAAAAGAAAAGGAGTATAGATGACATCTCAAATCTTTATTATGTTCCAAGTCTTATGAGGTACCCTTTTTTGCCATAAAGTTGTCTATATGGGCATCTCTCTACCCCTGCAGATAAATTTGAACCGATTTTCCCCATAGCCTATGTACATATTTATATATGTTGACCATAGACTTTTGTTGAAATTATTTACAACCTTCTTAGCAAATAACCTTTTCTAAAAATTAATTGGGGATATTGACTTTTTTTGTTGAGAAACCTAAGATTGGAAACTTATAAGCTCCAGTGATGGAAGTGTAGATTTATAATAAGGTTACCTAAAATTCTGAGAACCAGTAGCAATAGCTGCCATCTGGGGACACAATTTGTCAGTGCAGTTGCTATTTGGCAGAGTGGGGTAGAGGGTAGGAAGGCAGGATTACAAATAGATTTGTGCAGAATTGCCTTTTCTTTCTTCGTTTGATTTTTTTCAGCATATGTAAAATGTAGTTTAGTGACTTCACTCAATTAATGCAAATTTATTAAATGCTTAATATTTGCCAGGCTCCATACTAAGTGCTAGGGATACAAAAAGAAGCAAAACACAGTTTCTGCCTTCAAGTATCTTATAGTCTAATGGGAAAGACAATATGCAACCAAACCTCCACATGATTTGCTATCAGGAAACTTTCCCCCCTCCACTTAGAATTATTAAAACATTTATTAAATAGATCAATCCTGCTACTGAATCTACTAGTCTCACAGTGTTGCTTTTGATTTTTCTTAATCTGAATAATTTCTTTGCAACAGATGCTAATATGACCCCTTTAAACAGGAAGAACGAAAGTTATTGTTGAGATAAAAATCTTCCAAAACATGGTTTTGAGAATATTTATTAATGCTTTTAACAATGTTTCCTTTTATCACATTTTACTGCCCTTCATGTCCTCTACACAAAAGCTGCTGAAAAAGCTTTTTCCAAAGATTCTATGCTTAATAAATTATGGGTATAGCTATGAATATACCTATTGTCATATGTATTGTGTCCTGAAGGTCAATGTTCCCTTCTCCTCAACCACTTTGATTTATATAAATGGTCTGTGTGTGAGTGCTAGCTTGTTTAGTCATTGCTCCTGGAAAAAAAAAGGTTAACTCCAACTCCACTTGAATTGGCAGGTCAAGTCTTCAGAATACAACTGTTTACATATTCTCCCAAGATTTTAGGAGGAGTCTTGATAGGTTAGAAGTATCTTTCTAATGCTATTGCTCACAATCCTCCATATTAATTGCCAGTGTAAATATCTCCCCAATATCAATTTGATCTCTTTTCAGTACAAGTGAACCAATTTTACATCAATTTGTCTTTTACAAAGGCATATTTATTAAGGAAATAAAGCAAAAAAGGAAATACACAACTATTCCCCTGAAATGAGGGAAATAAGTGCTGAACCATAGAAAGAGGGGCCCCTTTATTATACCTTTATAGAAGCATGCTACCAAGCCTCCACAAGATTTGTTATTAGCCAGAGCATATTGGGAACATCCCTGTTTAAAAAAAAAAGCTGCCATCTCTAAAAATATCACTGAGGATTTAAAAAAATACATTGTCCTTATAACCTTAATTCAAAACAGTTCTTTGAGTATCTTATGAATCCCTGGGATATGTGGAATGCAAGTGGAAGTCTGGATAATATCTTTAGTTTCTTTTGTCATAGAAGAATTATCAAAATATTCTGGGTTCCTAAAGCAATATAAGGCACCCCAAAATTTTTCCAGGGATCTTTGTGTGTGTGTGTGTGTGTGTGTGTGTGTGTGTGTGTGTGTTCTAACTGAAGGAGAAGCTGAACCAAGATTTTGGAGAAAAGTCAGAGATTCCCTTGGGCTCTCCCAACTCTGAAAGCAGTTACACACAAGGATCCCCAATTTTTTTGTGTGTAACTGCTTTCAGAGTTGGTTGTGGGGGTCTATAAGCATCCAGTTCTTTTGAGGTGACATGATCTAAGGAGAGATGTGTTTATAACTCTTCTTGTCTGTGCTTTGGTCTGTGAGTGAACACAAGTACTTCTTTTATGCCCTGAAACTGTGACCAGGGAACCTATTCCCCTGTGGCCACGAAGTTATGATGTGCTAGTGCCTCTCCTTGCCCTGGGATTGCAAGCTAGATCTGAGTATGAGGCAATGCAATAGAGTATTGCACCTAGTGCCAAAGAGGAGAACTTTGTAAATTCCTGACCAATTGTCCAATCTCCTTATTATCTGTGAGCTGAGAGGTCTAAAGCAGCTTCTATTGCTGATTCAGTTACCCCCAAAGCCTGCTCCTAGTTTTCTGGGGCAATAAGTGGGATAATCCTTAAGTTGCCTCAGGCTAGAAAATTATTTTACCCTAAAATTTTGAGGGTTTTGCTGTTCCAGAATGTGCATTGAGGTGCCATTAAAGTTGTTTGGAGGGGAATTTGGGAGAGTTCAAGTGAATCTAACTTAAATACAAATTTTTAAAAAATGAAAATGAGCAAACAACAAAAAAAGATTCTGACTATAGAAGTGATGGGGGAGATCAAAACACAAACTCAGAAGAAGACAACAACATTAAAAATACTACAATTTCAAGGAAAAAATATGCCCAAGAGCCAGCTCCTGATTTGCTGGACCACTCCCTGTACTGATATATAGTGTACTCCACTCTTACTATAGAAGGGAGAGTGAATTGGAACAAATCACTTTTGAGGATGCACATGGTAAAAAGGAGGGAGGAAAAGAGAGGGACAAACATGGGGAAATAGCATGGAGGGAAATATAGTTAGTAATCATAATTGTAAAAACAATTTTACAACAAGTATCTCTTGTAATGTTCTCCTCTAAATCATAATGTTCTCTGGGAACAGATTTTTTGGGGGGCTTCTGGAGGCAGCCTTCCTTTTAGTTCAGTATAATAATCACCTCAAATGCAGCCAGGGATTAAAGTCCAGATCCTTTATTTTCTCTTTCCAAATAGCCCAGTTAGTTTTCTTAGAGGCCTATCTCTCTCCTTGGTTCCAAGAGCTCTTGCCGTTAGTCCTTTGTCTCTTCCAACTTCTGCCTCTAGCTCCCTCTGAATCCAAAGCCTCCATTCAGCACAAAGGTGGAAGTTGGAATGAATCTGACTCTGCCTCTGAGAGTGGGCTTGTGGGTTAGTGGGCTTGTGGGAGCGCCTACTTATATATACTCTCTTAAAGGTGTGAATCTTCTGGAATTCTAATAAGTACTAAATACATGTAGAGAACTATTAAGCATCCTGCTCAACAATCATTGTCTCTATCAATTGCACTGACTTAGCACCTTGTAAGAATTCTAACAATCTCTTATAAAGGTCTCTCTTCTTAAATATATAGAGAACTGAGTTAAACCTATAAAAATAGGAGCCATTCTCCAATTGATAAATGATCAAAAGTTATGAACAGCAGCTTCAGATGAAATAATTAAAATTTTTTTATAGTCATATGAAAAAATCTCTAAATTATTATTGATTAGAGAAATACAAATTAAAACTATTCACTAATACCACCTCATATATATCAGACTCACTAATATGACAGAAAAAGAAAATGACAAATCTTGGAGAAAATGTGGGAAAATTAAGATACTAATACATTTGGATTTGGGGACCAATTTGATGGATTTGAGAATTGATTCAATTATTCTGTAGGATAATTTGGAACTATACCCAAAGGATTATAAAACCATGCATACCCTTTGACCAAGCAGTACCAATACTAGGTCTATATTCCAAAGAGAGAAAAAACAAAAAAGAAAAGGATCTTTGCATACAAAAATATTTATAGTACCTCTTTTAGTGATAGCAAAGAATTGGAAATTGAGGGAATGTCTATTAATTGGGGAGGAAATGAATCAGTTGTGGAATATGATTATATTGGAATATCATAGTGCTATAAAAAATGATGAGCAAGATGCTTTCAAAAAAAATCAGGAAAGTCTTACATGAAGTGATGCAATATGAAGTGAGCAGAACCAGGAGAACATAGCAACAGCAATATTTAACTGTGAATGGCCTATTGTATTCAACCATACGATGAACAAGACAATTCAGGAGTTATGATGCTATCCATTCCCAGAGAGTCTGAATGCAGATCAATTTTTTATTTATTTTATTTATCTTATACTTTTAAAATTAATTTTATAATTATGGCTTTTTTTGACAGTACATATGCATGGGTAATTTTTTTACAACATTATCCCTTGCACTCACTTCTATTCTGAATTTTCCCCTCCTTCCCTCCACCCCCTCCCCTAGATAGCAGGCAGTCCCATACATGTTAAATGTGTTAAAGTATATCTTAGATACAATATATGTGTACAGAACTGAATTTCTTGCTGCACAGGAAGAATTGGATTCAGAAGGTAAAAATAACCTGGAAAGAAAAACAAAAATGCAAACAGTTTACACTCATTTCCCAGTGTACCTTCTCTAGGTGTAGCTGATTCTGTCCATCATTGATCAATTAGACCTGAATTAGATCGTCTCTTTGTTGAAGATATCCACTTGCATCAGAATATATCCTCATACAATATCATTGTTGAAGTGTTTAATGCAGATCATTTTTTTAAACTTTATTTTTCTTAGGTTTTATTTCACAATATAATTAGTATGGAAATATATTTTCCATGACTACACATGTATAACCTGTATCAAATTGCTTACCTTATTAATAAGGAGGCATTGGGGGAGGAAGAAAATTTGGAAATCAATTTTTTTTAATGTTAAAAATTGTGTTTACATGTAATTAGGGGGAAAAGGAAATATTAAAAAAATTCAACTAGAAGTTCAGATGAAATCAACAAGTATCTCTTTCTACACAAAAGCACACCAAAATTTCTTTTTTTTTTTATTTTTTTTATTTTATTTTTTTATTTTTTTTATTTTTGTATTCATTTTTCCAAATTCCCCCCCCTCCCTCTATTCCCTCCCCCCGATGACAGGCAATCCCATACATTTTACATGTGTTACAATATAGTCTAGGTACAATACATGTGTGTGAATATCATTTTCTTGTTGCACAATAAACATTAGAATCCGAAGGTACATGCAACCTGGGCAGACAGATATTAGTGCTAACAATTTACATTCACTTCCCAGTGTTTCTTCTCTGGGTGTAGCTACCTCTGTCCATCATTGATCAACTGGAAGTGAGTTGGATCTTCTTTATGTTGAAGATTTCCACTTCCATCAGAATACATCCTCATACAGTATTGTTGTTGAAGTGTACAGTGATCTTCTGGTTCTGCTCATTTCACTCAGCATCAGTTGATTTAAGTCTCTCCAGGCCTCTCTGTATTCCTCCTGCTGGTCATTTCTTACAGAGCAATAATATTCCATAACCTTCATATACCACAATTTACCCAACCATTCTCCAACTGATGGACATCCATTCATCTTCCAGTTTCTAGCTACAACAAAAAGAGCTGCCACAAACATTTTGGCACATATATGTCTCTTTCCGCTCTTTAGTATTTCTTTGGGATATAATCCCAGTAGTAGTGCTGCTGGGTCAAAGGGTATGCACAGTTTGATAACTTTTTGGGCATAATTCCAGATTGCTCTCCAGAATGGCTGGATTCTTTCGCAACTCCACCAGCAATGTATTAGTGTCCCAGTTTCCCCACATCCCCTCCAACATTTATCATTATTTGTTCCTGTCATCTTAGCCAATCTGACAGGTGTGTAGTGGTATCTCAGAGTGGTCTTAATTTGCATTTCTCTGATCAGTAGTGATTTGGAACACTCTTTCATGTGAGTGGATATAGTTTCAATTTCTCCCTCTGAGAATTGTCTGTTCATATCCTTTGACCATTTATCAATTGGAGAATGGTTCGGTTTCTTATAAATTATGGTCAGTTCTCTATATATTTTGGAAATGAGACCTTTGTCAGAACCTTTGTTTTTAAAAATATTTTCCCAATTTGTTACTTCCCTTCTAATCTTGTTTGCATTAGTATTATTTGTACAGAAACTTTTTAGTTTGATGTAATCAAAATCTTCTATTTTGTGATCAATAATGATCTCTAGTTCTCCTCTGGTCATAAATTCCTTCCTCCTCCACAGGTCTGAGAGGTAGATTATCCTCTGTTCCTCTAATCTATTTATTATCTCCCTCTTTATGCCTAAATCATGGATCCATTTTGATCTTATCTTGGTATATGGTGTTAAGTGTGGATCCATATCTAATTTCTGCCATACTAATTTCCAGTTTTCCCAACAGTTTTTTCCGAATAATGAATTTTTATCCCTAATGTTGGAATCTTTGGGTTTGTCAAAGATTAGATTGTTATAGATGTACCCTTTTTTGTCCTTTGTATCTAATCTGTTCCACTGATCTACCGGTCTATTTCGTAGCCAATACCAAATGGTTTTGGTGACTGCTGCTATATAATATAGCTTTAGATCAGGGACACTTAGACCACCTTCCTCTGAGTTTTTTTTCATTAGTTCCCTTGCAATTCTCGACCTTTTATTCTTCCATATGAATTTTGTTGTTATTTTTTCTAGGTCATTGAAATAGTTTCTTGGGAGTCTGATTGGTATAGCACTAAATAAATAGATTAGTTTGGGGAGTATTGTCATCTTTATTATATTCGCTCGGCCTATCCAAGAGCACTGAATGTCTTTCCAATTATTTAAATCTGATTTTATTTTTGTGGCAAGTGTTTTGTAATTTTTCTCATATAATTCCTGACTTTTCTTTGGTAGATGGATTCCCAAATATTTTATACTCTCAACATTTGTTTGGAATGGAATTTCTCTTTGTATCTCTTGCTGTTGCATTTTGTTAGTGATATATAAAAATGCCGAGGATTTATGTGGATTTATTTTGTATCCTGCCACTTTGCTGAAATTTTGAATTATTTCTAGTAGCTTTTTAGCAGAGTCTTTGGGGTTCTCTAAGTATACCATCATGTCATCTGCAAAAAGTGATAGTTTAATTTCCTCATTTCCTACTCTAATTCCTTGAATCTCTTTCTCGGCTCTTATTGCCGAGGCTAGCGTTTCTAGTACTATATTGAATAGTAATACACCAAAATTTCTTTAAGGGTTTCTAGTCTCATGTCAAAAAAAAAACATGGTGTGCTGGATGGAGTTGGGGGAGGTGAATCACAAAGATTCAGACACAAATGAATGACTGAACAAGAAATTATTGACAATCTCCTTATAAAAATCCAGGCAAATTTTCTCTGGGCCACTATTCCTAAGGACATCTCAAATGCAAGGGTAATTCAAATAAAATCTCAAACTTACCTAAAAATATAATAAATAGACTCAGTTAAAGAGGAGAGAAAACAAGATCAAGTAAATCCAGAAAATGTTTGGAGCTTCCAAAAAGGGATTATGTACTTGGGGCTTATTTAGGGTTTCTAAGCCAGCAGGCAAATGAACCTGAGCTCCATAAGGTTCTTATACTTAAGCTAAAAAAACAATTATGTGTAAGAGTTTAAAAGGTATATAACAAACCTTGACAGCTGGAAGCAGTCAGCTGAGAGAAAACTTCAACTAAGTGATTCCTAATTTATTGGAGAGAACTAGTTTCACTGACTGAGTTTCAGGCACATTGTCTTTCAGGGCTAAAATTGAAGTAAAAGGTAACTTTTTATGAAGACTGGTTGGGCTCAGATTCCAATTCTGGCTGGAAAATGAAAAGCAAAGGGTTTTGAAATTGTCACAATTTTCTGGTTTATGACTTAAAGAAAGAATCTGAGATCTGTTCACAGATTTCTGTGTTTATGGAGCTGCAACTTCTTTTCTTATTGGACAGTGTTATCTTCTAGGTAAGTGAATAACTCATTGGACTAGTCTTTATAGCCCAGATAGCCTGTTCAATAATTTTTTTTGCAGCTCTCCAAGATAAAGGCAACTGCCATTCATACCAATTACTAACAATTTTTAATATTCTTATAAGAATGATGGTTAATTTGCACTACACCTGACTTTTTCACCAAAATCCCAAAATTTTTATCTAAATTTCATCCAAAAGCTGTTTTTTCATGCATATATAAGCAATGTATAATAAAACAAAGTTCTTTTCCTATTTGTTTTGGATATCAAAATGTCCATCCATAACAATGATCATTCCACATCATTAAAAATTAATGAGAATTTATTCTTTTATACAAACATACTTTTTCTACCCTTTTCATCATTAGCTGATCTTTATTAAAAGGATCTTAAAGAAAACATTATACTCTCTCCTTCTAATCATCTTTGTCCTTTCACTTTGAACTGATGTGTTGCATTAATATTTTCTGTCCTTTGCTTCTGTTGCCTACACTGGAAAAAAAGATTCTGGGCTAATAGAGGTTGAATATTTTTTATCAGGAGTGAATTGTTTTATTTTCATATACATAAGCAGTAGTTTCTCTGTTTGCAAAGCAGAGATAATTTGGGGCATATCAAAGTTATATATACTATTTATTTATACTTGCTGTAGTCTAAGGAGTCAATTTTTTAAAGCTCCAATGCACCCCTTTGCTGCAATCTTGGTAAGTGAATACCTACTGTTATGGGAATTTTTATTTTTTTAATATCATTTGGGACTAAAGACCCTTCCTCCTGCAAATTAACCTGATTTGACCAAAATCTATCCTATAGGATATGAAAATTAATTACATAACATTATTAAACATTCCTTAGATAAGAAGCCAAAGGAAGAATTGCAATAAAACCTGATTCCTTGATGACATGTGCATCCTTCTCAATTAATCTATTTATAAATCCAGTAAATGTAGTTTAATGTATAATGTGACTTAGTTTACTTTTATAGTTTGTTTGAGGATGCTTGTTTTCTTGGGAGATTTATGAAATTATGATTGTTTAACTAAATTTGTTCAACTTTTATGACATTGAAGATAATACAGATCTATCTTTTCTTTAACTTTTATGGCCTAAGATTATGTACAAGATTGCAATATATAAAATAATTATTTCTCTGACATTCTGGTGTAATTTTGACTATAAGAAGCTTTGTTAGAATTCTAATGATTGTTCAGGTTTCTTCTGAGACCTGAAATTATGCTGGGACATAATAATAAAAACCAAGTTTTTGTCTTTATAATTTCTGCATTGTGCTAATATATATATACATTTTCCCACCATTTGAACAGAGGAAGCAGATATTTCTCCTATAACATTACTCTGAGTATGAGGTCACCAAGCTGTTCTTTATGTTTCACAGCAGGATAAGTAGAGTTAGTATATGCTTCTTGTAATGCCTTGTTTCCTTCATACTGTGTCCCTGACTTCCAAACAAGCCTTCCAGGTTACTTACTCCTTGTTATGCAGCAATAAGGCTGTGTAGCAAAGAACAATTGAGATGACACTGAATAAAGATATTAATTTAGATAATATTGTCATTTTATTGTATTGGCTCAGCCTATTCATGAATAGTGAATATTTTTCCAATTATTTAAATCTCACTTTATTTGTCTAAAATATTTAAATTTTGTTCATGTAGTTCCTGAGTTTGTCTTGACAGATATACTCCTAAGTATTTTATGCTGTCTATGGTGATTTTAAATGGGATATCTCTTACTATCTCTTTTTAGTGATATTTTATATTCTGCTACTTTGCTAAAATTATTGTTACAACCACTTTTTTAGATAAATCTCTAGGATTTTCCAAATATTTCATCATATTGTCTACAAAAAGTGATAATTTTATTCTGTATTACACATCCTGATTTTTTCAATTTCTTTTTCTTCTCTTATTGCTATTTCTAGTACAATATTGAATAATATTAGTGATAATGGGCTTCCTTGTTTTACTTCTGATTTTATTGGGAAGGTTTCTAGTTTATTTTCATTACAGATAATACTTGCTAATGTTTTAATTAGATGTTTCTAACATTTTGAGGAAATATTCTTTCAAGTATAAAATACTAATGTATCTTATATTATGTGAAAAATCTTTTTTTTTGCATCTGCTGATACAATTATGTGATTTTTGTTGCTTTTGTTGTTGATATGATCAATTATATTAATAGTTTTCCTTATACTGAAGCAGCCCTACTTCACTTACTTCATTATCTTTGATACCTTTTGATATAATGTAGTTTTCTTGTTTATCTTTTTAAATTAAATATATCTTAGCTTTAACTTTGTCTGAGAAAATGTTTTTAACATTAAATGAAGCATAATAAATTTTATTCCAACCCTTTATTTTTACTCTATGTGTGTCTCTCATTTTCAAATGTGTTCCTTGTAAGGAATATATTATTGAGTTCTGGATTTTGATCCATTCTCAATTTTATTTTTTTAGGACTATCCCTTCATAATCATAATCAACTCAACCCCAAACCTTCTATTTATATATGCTCTTTCAAACTATCTTAGCAGTTATAACATTCCTAAGAGTTACAACTAATATTTTCCCATATAAGAAGTTAATAGTTTGACCTTATGAATCCCTTATACTTAATCTTCTATGTTTACCTTCTTATGTTTCTTTTAGCTCTCATAAATCAAATTTTCTGTCCAGTTCTGGTCTTTTTTTCAAGAATATTTGGCAGTCTTTGAGTTCATTAAATATCCATTTTTCCCTTGTAGGATTACACTCAGCTTTTCTGAGATTATTTTTGATTGCAAATCCAGCTCCTTTACTCTTTGGAATATTATATTCTTTGCCTTTCAGTCTTTTAATGTAAAAGCTGTTAAATCTTGTATTAATCTGACTGTGTCTCCACAATATTTGAATTGTTCTTTCTAATTGCTTATAGTAGTTTCTCCTTGACTTGGGAACTTTGAAACTTAGTTGTAATGTTCTTGTGAATTTTCATTTTGGGATCTCTTGCAGGAAGTAATAAGTATATATATTTCAATTTCTGTTTTATTTTATTTTTTTTTGTCAAGTTCTAAAACTTCAGGGCAATTTTAAAGAATAATTTCTTAAAGTAAAGTATATAGACTCTTTCAGGTTGTCCACTTCTTTTATTACCTCTCCTCAATCTGTTCTCCAGGTCAATTGTTTTTTCTGAGATGTTACACATTCTTCTATTTTTTTAGTCCTTTGATTTAATTTTATTATTTCTTGATATGTTATAAAGTTAACTCTTTTCCTGATTCTAGTTTTTAAGCAGTCATTTTCTTTGGATCTCTTTTCCTAGATGGTTGACCTTCTTTTCATAATTTTCTTGTATTACTTATGTCTTTTCCCAGTTATTTCCTCCATCTCTTAAAAAAAAATTAATGTCCTTTTAAAACTCTTCTAATAACTGTTTTTTGGGCTTGTTTCCATTTTACATTTTTCTTTGAAATTTTCTTTATAAGCAGCTATTTTATCTTTTTTTTTTTTTTTTTTTTTTTTTTTTTACTTTAAATCCTGATGTTCTCCATCATCATAGTAGCTTTCTATGGTTGGATTCTTTCTCAGATTTTTTATGAGAGCTGTCAATTTTATTTTAGAGTTGGACTCTTCTCCCAAAGTGTGTATATGTAAGAGTAGAATCTCAGATTACAGGTTTTTCATGCTATTTGAGAGGTCTTTGACTCCTAATGTTCTATAATCCAAAGCTAGGTGGAGTTACTTCTTTTCTGGCTCATACCAGATATATTATAAGTAACTTCAGGTACTCCTCTCAATTCCTAAGCTATAGCCAGGGACTATCAGGTGAGTGCAAGGGTCTTCGTTCCCCTCTGTCTTGCTTTCCTAGGAGTGACCATAAGGCACATGCTTACTCTTCCTTGCTGGGCAGCCACAGCCTGAGACCCCATCTGGTTAGTGTCCCTGGGCTCCAAATTCAGCACCAGGAGAGGACCCCCATAATCTTTTTTTTTTTCTTTCTTTCTTTTTTTTTTTTTTTTTTTGAGGCTGGGGTTAAGTGACTTGCCCAGGGTCACACAGCTAGGAAGTGTTAAGTGTCTGAGACCAGATTTGAACTCCGATCCTCCAGAATTCAAGGCTGGTGCTCTATCCACTGTGCCACCTAGCTGTCCCCTTCCCATAATCTTTCTTTGATCAATTGCCCAACTCCTCACACAATTCATGGTGAGAAAGCTTCTGCAGGTGCTAACACAGCTGTAACACTCCCCTTTCCCCCATTGCTGTTTGTTGATTTAGCACTATCTGCCTGGACTGTATGTCAGTCAGGTCAGACTACTGCCTCAGGATAGTAGATCTTTCCCAACTTCCTCTCAAACTTAGTCTGGATGATTGAATTATCCAAATTTTTAATTATTCTTGCCACTCTAAAGTCTATTTTGAGGCATTACTTTAAATTATTTGTGGGAGAATTTGGGAGAGGTAATTTCCTGCCTTATTCTGTCATCTTCCCATAATTTCCTTCTCATTTTTCCATGATTTTTTTTTTAATATTATTGACAATGCCTCATCAATAACAACTTTCAGAACTTAAGAATATAGTTCTTGTAGGCCAGGTGTCTTGACTTCATCAAGAATAGCTACTATCACAGAGCTTAAGTATTCATTCCATCATTTCCAGTGTAAGGTCATTTTTTTTTTTTTTTGCAGAGAAAAATAAAATAAAATAAGAATTGAAGAACTCTTCCTTCTCTCTGTAATTGTTTGTTTATCATACTAAGATAACAAGCAAATGTCCTCTTCTTTGTTTGGTCTGGCAGATATCTGGACAATTGAAAGTCCCCATTAATATTACATGTGATAATATCCCTTAGTGGTAGGTATTTCTATCCAAACTCTTTACATACTTCTTCTTACTCACAACATGATATGTAGCATACTCTAAAGCTAAACCACTTATTTTTCTTCCTCCTTTCCTGAAATACTGTCAATCTTTCTTTTTTCTCTTAAATATTTGAATTTGCATCAATTGATTTTTGCAAGAGACTGAAAAGAATTTTGGCTGAGGGGAGGAATGTAACCTATACCCCCAAAGAGCCTCACTTCCTACATTAGAGCTTTATTCCAGAGTTAAACTCTGCATCCTTTCTCTCCCTTAGTTCTATGCCCCTGGTCCTATGCTCTCTGTGGTATGAGTGCCATCAATTGCATCCTTCCTCAATTTTTGATGATGTGCCTAGGACCAGAACTCTGGCCATGGTTCATTCTCTGTATTTTTTCCCCTAGGCAACCACCAAATAGAATTTGGCTTTGTTTTTTTGGTGAAGATGACGAGGGAAACTGAGGTTGAAGACCCTAAAAAGTCACTTTCCACATTAACCTTATGACCTAGAAGTCAGCTAACCCCACCTCTGTTAAGTACCACTAATTTACCTTTTTATAGAGTTCAGCTGACACTACCCAAGTTTTCTATAGAGCTGAACTAAAGCTAAGTACCCCTACTTAACTTTCAGTAGAACTGAATTAATGTTAAGTACCACCACTTAAGCTCTATATAATTTGAACTATCATTAATCAAAATTTCTATAGACTTACTGAAGCCTATTCAAACCCAATAGCTCTGTATTGTCACAAATCATATATACGAGGGTGGGAAGAATGGGCAGGTGGGCAGAATGGACAGAACTCTAATTCCCATCAGAGAGTTCTGCTCCACTGAGATCTCTCGATGATTTAAAAATAAACTTTTACTTTTACTTTTAATTTAGTAAATTATTTTACTTCACCCACACCTTGTCTCACGAATCAAAAGCCTGGAAATCCCCAACAAACCTGGTGGCCGCACGAGGAATCGACAGAGGGAATCGACAGAGCCAGCTGTAGGTAAGCCCCCTCTTTCTCTGAACCCCCATTGCTGTGAGCAGCCAAAGATCCGGATCAACTTTGTCTGCTGGAGCATTTTCTGCTCAAGCAAAATCCTTACTTGTGGGGATGCTTGAGATAAGGATTTCTGTGATTTCTTTTTTCTCTCTCTCAAGGGACGCCTTGGAGAACGAAGGAGCTATTGGGAAAAATTCGATGTGCTTTACGGCTCTTAAGGCTTTTGCATAATTTTTTGAGGCTTAAGGCAAGAATGGGTCAATTTATCTCATCCATTCCTAAAGACTCGCCTCTAGGGTGTCTCTTAAAAAACAAAGACAAATTTGGCATAAGAGATCTCAAAACAAAAAAGCTAATTCATTTTTCCAAAAATACCTGGCCAAAGTACCTTCTAGGCGGCCAGCAAAGATGGCCCATGTTTGGCTCAACAGATTATAGAATTATTAAGGAGTTGGACTTATATTGCAGGAGACAAGGGAAGTGGATTGAAGTCCCTTATGTTCAGGCCTTCATGGTTCTAGCGCAGGACGCTGAACCAAGGCCATATTGCAAAGCGTTACTTGCCATATTTAATGGAGAGGAAGAAATTGACCTTTTAGACGATCCTCTCTTCTCCACTCCTTCAAGGGCACAAGAAGCGTCTGCTCCGCCCTCTGGCTCTCAGCAGAACCTTGCACTCCAGGACCACCTCCTTATTAGAAACAGGACCCAGGGTCCAAAGATATAGGACTCCCCTCTCCACCGGAGTCGAGTTCTGGAAATGCCCAACCCCCACTTCTTAGTCCTTCTCATACACGAAGTGGGCTGCCTTTCTCTTCAACCCAATCCCTTCCGCCTCCCTCTGAGGCTGGCCAGTCTCAAGGCCTTGGCCCTCCTCCTCCACGGGAGCCTGATTCGGCTACAGCTGTGGATCAGGAGCCTCCTTCTAATCTCTCCCCTTGAGGGAAGTCGCCGACCCTCAGGGGGGAGTACTCAGAGTACAAGTGCCCTTTTCCATGTCGGATCTCTCCCAAATCAAGGAAAAATTGGGCAGATATTCTGAGGATCCTACTAAATATATTGAGGGATTCAAAGCCATCACCCTCCAATATGATCTTTCCTGGGGAGATATTAATATTATAATCTCCTCTTCCTGTACCATAGAGGAGAAGAGGCGAATCTGGGATCTAGCTCAGAAATTCGGGGACGAGATGGCTTCCTCCTCCCCTGCTAGGTACCAGGCAGGGGCTGTTGCTGTACCTCCTTCAGACCCTCATGGAACTATCAGGAGGGAAGCAGGGATAGAGAGGAGAGACCACCTAATGACCTGCCTCATTGAGGGCATGAGGAAAGGAATCAAAAAGCAAGTCAATTATGACAAGCTCAGGGGGATTACTCAAACAGCTGAGGAGAATCCCGCTCTCTTCCAAGGTCGACTGGAAGAGGCCCTGAGAAAATACTCTAATCTGGACCCCACTTCTCAGGAGGGTGTCATGGTTCTTAGCATGCATTTTATTAACCAGTCTGCCCCAGATATCAGGAGGAAGCTACAAAAATTGGCCCTAGGGCCTCAGACCCCCATGACTCAAGTATTAGAAGTTGCTTTTGGGGTATTCAATAATAGGGACCAAGCAGCAGCAATGGAGAAGGATCGCAGGGCCAGAGCCAGAAATAAAGAACAGGCTCAGCTTTTAGCTGCTGCCATTTCTAGAGATCAGAACCGTTCGTGCTTTATATGCAAGAGGCAGGGTCACTGGGCGAGAACATGCCCCCAGAAAAAGCCTCCAGATCCTTGTCCTACATGCCACAAGGAAGGACACTGGAAAAGGGACTGCCCAGAGAGGGGTAGAGCCACCGCCTCAAACCTCGCCCTCCAGTCCTCTCAGGACTCGGTATGATGGCCCGGGGTTCGGCGAGGCCCCACCTCTCTCCATCAGCGCAGCCGAACCCGGGGTGACTCTAGACGTGGCAGGTAAGCATATTAATTTTCTATTTGATACTGGGGCCTGTTTTTCGGTTCCATTATCCCACTCTGGTCCAACGCGCCCTTCCCCCCTCTCCCCCCCCCCTAAAGTAATGGGGATTGAAGGGAACCTCCAGAGCTGCTTGGAAACTTTTCCTCTACCTTGTAGATATGGAGATTTGCTGTTTCCACACTCCTTTTTAATTATTCCTTCCTGTCCTACTCCTCTATTGGGTCGGGATTTAATGGAGAAGCTGGGAACCCAATTCTCTCTGCTCCATTCTCCAAGTGATATATTTGTGCTCCTTCTGAGACCTTCCCATGTTCCTTATGAAATCTGGGAGGACATAGACTCTTCCTCTGGGATCAGGGCATTCCTGGAAGGGCAACGCATGCTACGCCAGCCCTCGTTAAGCTACGGGATCCTACTGTGTTCCCACATAGACGGCAGTGTCCAATTAAGCAGGAGGACAGGATCGGGTTACAGCCTTTGATTGAGAAGTTCCTTAAATTTAAACTTCTGATCTCCTGCCAATCTCCCTGTAATACTCCTATCCTTCCTGTTAAGAAAGCGAATGGGGATTATCCTATAGTACAAGATTTAAGGGCAATTAATGAATCAGTTATCCCAATCCATCCCATAGTACCTAATCCCTATACTATATTTACCCAGATCCCAGGGAATACTCAGTGGTTTACTACCCTGGACCTAAAGGATGCTTTCTTTTGTATTCCTCTGCACGAGGACTGCCAATTTCTCTTTGCCTTTGAATGGGCAAAGCCAGGTGGACTTCCTGGCCAATTAACCTGGGTGGTCCTCCCTCAAGGCTTTAGAGACAGTCCACATTTATTCGGGCAAGCCTTAGCTAAAGATTGGAGAGATCTTGAGCTGCCCAGCAGCAGCCTTATTCAATATGTGGATGATATCTTGCTCTGCAGTCCTACTAGGGAGGAGTCTCTGGCAGCGACTGTAAAAACCTTGAATTTCTTAGCCTCAAGAGGTTACAGGTTCTCTCTATCCAAGGCCCACATTGCCACCAATCTGTCCAATATTTGGGTCACAATCTCACCCCCACCTCTCGCTCTCTAACTGAGGAGAGGAAGCAGGCTATCTTAAGTATCCCACCTCCTGTTTCTAAGAAACAGCTGAGAACCTTCTTAGGTATGGTGGGCTTCTGCAGGATCTGGATCCCAAACTTCGGGATTATTGCTAAGCCCCTCTATGATTCTATTCAAGGTCCCGATAATCTCCCTCTCCAATGGGACCTGAGCAGGCCAATGTTTTCAAAACCTTGAAAGCCAAGTTATCCTCTGCTCCTGCTCTCGCCCTGCCTGACTTACAGAAACCTTTCACTCTGTATGTAGATGAAAGGTGAGGGCAGGCTTTGGGAGTCCTTACTCAGTTTCTGGGACCAGATCCCAGGCCAGTGGCCTATTTTTCAAAGAAGCCGGACTCAGTTTTCTAGGATGGCCTTCCTGCCTTAGAGCGGTAGCTGCAACTGCCCTCTTAATAAAGGAAGCCTCCAAACTGACCTTGGGGTCGCCATTACAGGTTTTAACCCCCCACAGGGTCCAAAGCATTCTAGAATCCAAAGGCCATCAGTGGCTCAAATGGGAAAATGACTAAATACCAGGCTCTCTTATTAGATACCCTGGACCTGACTCTCCGAACCTGCCACACCCTAAATCCTGCCACCCTCCTCCCTGACGTCTCTCAATCTGGAGAGATTGTCCATAATTGCGAGGACATTATAGACTCTGTATACTCTAGCAGAGCTGACTTGAAGGAAATTCCTCTTGAGAACCCACATGAGGAATGGTTCACGGACGGGTCTAGCTTCCTCAAGGATGGGGAGAGAAAGGCGGGTTATACAGTGGTATCTCATTATAGCACCCTGGAAGCTAAGCCGTTGCCTCCTGGCACCTCGGCACAGAAATCCATACTTATAGCATTAACCAGGGCTTTGGAACTGGGGAAGGGGATGAGAGTCAATATTTATACTGATTCCAAATATGCTTTTCATGTTTTGCATGCTCATGGAGCTATTTGGAAAGAAAGGGGCTTGTTAACAGCAAGAAATTCTCCCATTAAACACTCGGGAAAAATTCTACGTCTATTACAAGCTGTCCACGAACCCAAGGAGGTCTCGGTTATATTTTGCAGAGGGCACCAGAAGGGAGAGTCACTTCAGGCTAAGGGAAATAGGCTGGCAGATGCAGCTGCTAAAACGGCTGCCCTTACGCCTCTATTGACACCTTTAATTCCCCAGCTGTCTGAGTCTTTTACTCCTTCCTATAGCACACAGGAGAAAGCTCTGGCAGAACAAAGGGGGTACAGTCTTTCTCCCTCTGGTTGGTACCAGACTCCCTCAGACACCTCTTAGTTCCAGAGTCAAATCAGTGGAAACTGATCTCTGGTCTGCACCAGGCTACGCATCTGGGGAGGAATGCCCTCCACTCCTTGGTTGAACGTGTTTTCACTGGCCATAAGCTGGGGGAAACGATCAGGCAAGTCTGCCAGGCCTGTCCAATTTGTGCCCAGGTGAATCCTGAGGGAGCCGTTAAACCCCCACCTCTCCTGAGGCCAATTCAGAGGAGAGGCACTTACCCTGGCGAGGACTGGCAACTAGATTTCATGCATATGCCCCCTGCAGAGGTTTCAAGTTGCTTCTAGTGTTAGTGGACACATTTACTAACTGGGTAGAAGCATTTCCTTGCAGGACTGAGAAAGCCCACAAGGTATCCAAATGCCTGTTAAACGAAAAAGGTATGAATTCTGGTCACTCGATTTGCTTCACAACTTGGTGCAGTTCAGAAGGCCCTTTCTGAATATGCAAACGAGCATCTCCCCAAACCCACAGATGCTCCCTCTCAGGTCAATTCCCCTGTCAATCCCGGGATATGGTCTATTTAAAGAGCTGGAAAGCCCAGGGGTCTGACCCCCTAGGCGTGAAGTGGAAAGGCCCATACAAGGTCATCTTAACTGCTCCAAATGCAGTTAAACTGGAAGGGTCCCCCAGCTGGACTCATATTTCTAGGATTAAACATGTTGCTTCTGTTTCAGATAACCCAGTTTATTCCTGTGAACCCATAGAGGACCTGAAGTTTCTCTTTTGCAAGACGCCCGGGAAAGACGCTGGAGAAAGAAGCTTCTCAGGCTAATCTCCTTTCTTTCTCCTTATGAGGACTCTACTCTTGATACTTTCTCTCCAGCTTTCTTGGTCCTACTCTGTGGGTCCTGGGAAATGGGGTGACAACTTCCTAGTCAGACTCGGGAACTCTGTGGGGAATGGGGGTGTCCAGGACTGCTGGGTGTGCCATCACCACCCCCAGGGTGGGTCCCACATGCGGCCTAATGCATTCTTTGCAAAGGCTCCATTCCCAGAGACCACCAGCTCCTCAGTAGATGCCACTCCTTTGTACTAGCCAACCCCCAGGGGAACTACTCTGACCCTGCTTTCTGGCTGGGAAGGATCTCATATCTACCCATCACCACACCACAGAGACAGTGGTTGTAAAAGGCTGGCTGGATGAAAGACATTCAAGAGAAAATCCTTACTCCTCCCGATTCTTCCTCTGGGTGAGGCCCCTGGTTCTTAACCCCATCCTAACTCCACTTTTACTCATATTTGGTCCTTGTATTTTCAGACTACTGGTGGGAGTCATTTCTTCTAGGCTTCGAGCTTCAAACTTTCAGCTGCTTCTACAGCCTGCAGACTCTGGGACTCAAGGAGACACACACCCTCTAGACTCAGCTGCTGCCATCTTCAGATCCATGTGTTTCCCTTCCTGACATGGACCCCACAAATGAACTAGGGACATCTCTATGACCATTTCCAGCTTGAAGAAGCTACAGAAGATGAGACTTTTGTCCCTTTTCCCCAAAAGCATTTGGAGGGACTTGTCTCTGGGGGAATCTGACGAGGGAAACTGAGGTTGGAGACCCTAAAAAGTCCCTTTCCACATTAACCCTATGACCTAGAAGTCAGCTAACCCCACCTCTGTTAAGTACCACTAATTTACCTTTCTATAGAGTTTAGCTGACACTACCCAAGTTTCCAATAGAGCTGAACTAAAAGCTAAGTACCCCTACTTAACTTTCAGTAGAACTGAATTAAGCTCTATATAATTTGAACTATCATTAATCAAACTTTCTATAGCCTTACTGAAGCCTATTGAAACCCAAAAGCTCTGTATTGTCACAAATCACATATACAAGGGTGGGAAGAATGGGCAGGTGGGCAGAATGGACAGAACTCTAATTTCCATCAGAGAGTTCTGCTCCACTGAGATCTCTCGATGATTTAAAATAAACTTTTACTTTTACTTTTAATTTAGTAAATTCTTTTACTTCACTCGGGCCTTGTCTCATCAAAAGCCTGGTTATCCCCAATAAATATATAATGAGGTATCAGAGATAGCAATGGTTTTAGACTTTTGGAACACCCCACTCTTGGATGGACTGCTTGGAAGCTTTGCCTATTCTTTTTTCTGGGAATTTCTTTTTGGATTTTCTCACCTATTGCAGAATGTGCTTACTTCAGGAATTTTGGAAGTCCCTGAGATATACTCCCTAGAGTATATACTATCTAAAACAAAGTTATCTTTGTCTTCATAAGAAATCCCCTCATAACTAACTTTATTCTCTGCTCTCACTTTAATAGATCAAAATTGAGGTCTTTTTAGTTTCAGGTTTCACTTACCAGAGACTATACTTGCTTCTACCTGGTTCTTCCTCAACTCTTCTCATCCCCACCCACACATTTCCTCTCATAACAGTAGCAGGAATTTTGAGCATCTTCTTTTTGTATAGTGCAAGACAAGATCGGAAAAATTACTGGCACATATGTGCCAGGGATATTTCATGTCCCTAATTTTTTTTTTTTTTTTTTTAGTTTTCAATTGCATGTAAAGATAGTTTACAACATTCAAGTTTCCATATTTATCATGTTGTGAAAGCAAAATCAGAACAAAAGGAAAAAAACCACAAAAAAGAAACAGCAAACAAAAAGGTGACAATATTATGCTTTGATTTGCATTCAATTTTCATAGTTCTCCCTCTAAATGCTGATGCAATTTTCTATCCCAACTCTATTGGAATTATCTTGGAACACTATATTGCTGAGATAAGTCCATCATAGTTGATCATCACATTATCTTGCTATTACTTTGTACAATGTTCTCCTGATTATTCTTACTTCATTCAGCATCTTTTCTGAAATTATCCTGTTTATCATTTTTTTATAGAACAATAATATTCCATTATATTCATATACCATAACTTATCCAGTCATTCCCCAATGGATGGGTAGCCACTAAATTTCCAATTTTTTTGCCATTACAAAAAGTGCTGCTAATGAGGAAACCCCAAAACTCTTCTCCTTGGACTTTGCCTCAGGGACTCTGCCCCACCTCAAGCACAAACCATTTCCTCCATATCTAAAGACCCATTGAATTCTATTCAAATTCTAACCCTGGCTGAAGCTCAAGCAGGAAGGCAACTTGGGACTCCATACATGGACCCCTTCAGATGGCCCAAAGCCTCCTCATTATAAAAAGGGCTAAACTGGAGTCCACTCTTTGTAGAAGTCCCAAACATGGCATCCTTACACTGGTCATGTCAAGGATTTCTGCCCATTAGACCTGTAGTTCCAGTGCCCTTTTATCTCTACTCTCAATTTTACTAACTAAAATTTACTTCCAAACCCCACAATAAACCTCTTTTATCAATCTAGGTTTTCAGGTCTGTAAATTCCTTTACAGAGGACTCTTGCACCATTATTAGACCTCATTTAACTCCATATCCTTGCATCGAATCCAAAGGGTTGCAGGGGAGCTCTATTTGACTCCCTGTACCCCCGAACCTGCCACTAGACCTCAATTAAACCTAATTTCATTTAGATATTCCTTATCTAGTTCTCATCACAGCTACAAACATTTTTGTACATGTGGGTCCTTTTCCCTTTTTTATTATCTTTTTGGGATTCAGACCCAGTACTGACACTATTGGATCAAAGGGCATGAAGTTTGTTACAAATTGCTCTTCAGACTAGCTGGAACATTTCACAACTCCACCAATAATGCACTAGTGTCTCAGTTTTCCCACCTTCCCTCAAAATTATCATTATCTTTTCCTGTCATCTGAGCCAATTTGATAAATGTAAGATAGTATCTGAGAGTTGTTTTCATTTGCATTTCTCTAATCAATAATGAATTAGGGCATTTTTTTCCATATGACTAGAAATGGCTTTAATTTTTTCATTTGAAAGTTGTCTGTTCATATCTTTTGACCATTTATCAATTGGGGAATGATTTCATTTCTTATAAATTTGATTTCATTCTCTATATATTTTAGAAAAGAGGCTTTTATCAGAAACATCAGCTGTAAACATTTTTCCTCAGTTTTCTGCTTCTGTTTTAATCTTTACTGCATTATACATTATTGACCTTCATGTACTCAATATTCCAGTCAAGCCTCTATACAGGCTATTCTCCATGCCTGGCATATATTCTCCCTTCACATCTACCTCAAAAAATTCCTACTTTCCTTTAAAATTCAGCCTAGAAACCACCTCCTACATGACTTCTTTCCTGGTTTCCCCAATTGCTAATGCATCTTCCAGCCAATTACCTTTTATTCATTTTTCCACATAATTGTACATATGGTTGTTGTACATATGCTCTTCCTGTAGGAAAGAAAACTACTTGAGGAGAGGGATCATTTCATGCTTGCATTTATATCCCTGATGCTAAGCACACTGCCTGACACATTATTAAATTCTTAACATTTGATTTTCTTTGTAAGGTTAATAACTATAAATCCTCCCCTTTACAATTTGCATTATGATTCTTTTTCCAAAGTTGAAAGTCTAGGAAGTGCTAATTTTTCTGCTTGAAAAAATTACTAAACACTTACTTATTTACAGAAATTGTATTTATTAACATTCTTCAAAGTTGATTAGTTTCTTTTCATGTTATTTTTTTCTAATCTGATTTTAGTTGTAGTGATCAGTAGATGGCAGTACACCATTATTTGATTACAGTAGAGAAAAATATTTTTGAAATATGTGAATCTAAATATTTTAAAATGTTTCATGGTTGTCCCATTTATTTCACAAATACAGGAATTTAGTTACATCAACTTGTAATACTAAATTCTGTAATTTGAATTATCTTGAAAATTTCAATTCCCATTCAGGTGTTATATTTGTGGATTATCAGTTTTTATTGTAAATATCAATTTAATTGTAGTTAAGTCTTGACCAATTTAATCTGATCACCTTTTATAAATTAAAATCCAAATGATTAGGACATTATAGTCTAGATTATTTCAGTGTGTATAGCTGGAATTGGCATGGGAGAGAACTTGGGTTCAAGTTTTAGATTTTCACTTTATAGGCTTTATGATTTGGGGAAAATCTCTTATTCTTACTGAACCAGAGCATCCTAATCTGAAAAATAAAGCAATGAACTAGCTATACTTTTAGAAGAAAATGTTAGAAGAATATACTTCTGGGAACCAAGATGGCAAAATAAGCAGGAAATCACTTCAACTTTCTGACATTCCCCTCCCAAACTATAAAATAGTGCAAAAACTGAATTCAGGAATTGTAACACCAGCCAAAAATGAGTTGGAATAATTTTCTAGCCCAAGAAATAGGGAAGGTTGGTACTGTAGAAAAGAGCTGTTTCACTTGGATAAAAAAGGAGCACAGTCCAGGACAGAAAGCATTCTAGCAAGTCAAAGGAAGATCCTCAGCAAGCCAATGGGAGACCCTGAGCCCCAGTGTGGTAGCGGGCCAGACAAACACTGGGACTCCCCACATGGCTCATCAGTGCAACTCCTGGCATCTGGGAAGAGGTGCCAATGTTGAGACTATTCATGTACCTCAGCTCAGCTGTAGGTGAATGAGAAGATACAAGTGCTGGCACTCACTGCATGCCTCAGTGTAATTCCTGAGAAATGGGAAAGCACCAATGTCAAGACCATCCCACCATCACCATCACCACACACATATTTTGGTAAAGCACTTGGTGAATTACTGGAGCCCTGCAACCTTGCAGGACAAGTGTTTCCAATGAGCCTCAGGGCAGTACCAGACAAACTGTCAAGATATGTATATAACACCTCACACAAGAAGCTTTGGGCCATGCTCTTTTCACACCAGGAAATAAACAGTGGGTATCACTTGAACATTCCATTCATCAGAATTGGCTAAAATAAGGAATAATACACTATTAGTTGGGTATACATATCTATCTTACCTATAGGTAAGTAGGCAGAGAAGGAGGTTAAATAAAGGGGGGATGACAAATAGAAAGGAGGACATATTAGGGGAAGTGGTGGTCAGAAGTAAAACACTGGTGCAGAGGGAAATGATGAGAGAAGAGAGAGAAGGACAAACAGGAGAGAAACATAGAATGCAGGAAAATAACAGTTAGTACTCATAACTGAATATGAATGGAATATACTCTCTCACAAAATGGAAGCAGCTAGAAAAATGAATAAAAACCCAGAATTCTACAAGAAAAATGAACTGCTAACATAGAGGGACACACACAGAATAAAGGCTAAGGGACTGGAGGAGAATTTATTTTGCTTCAGCTGAAGTTAAAAAAAAAAACAAAAAAAAAAACAGGGAGCAATAAATATTTCAGACAAAGCAAAACCCAAAATACATCTAATTAAAACAGAGAGGAAAGAAAGTGTGTCTTACTAAAAAGTACCCCAAACAATAAAATGAGATCAATAAAAAGCATATTGCACCAAAATAGTATAAAATCCACATTTTAAAAGAAGTTAATCAAATTACAGAAGGAAATAGCAAAATTATACTACTTAGGGACTTCAATTTTCACCTCGCAAAACTAAGTAAATCTAACCAAACAATAAAGAATAAAGAAGTTAAGGATGTGAATAGAATTTTAGAAAAGTTAGAAATGATAGAATTCTGGAGAAAGGTGGATGAGGATAGAACGTAACATACCTTTTGCTCTGCAGAACATGGCACCTACACAAAAATTGGCCATGTATTAGAACATAAAACCCTCAAAATTAAATGTGAAAAAGTGAAAATATTAAATGCTTTTTCAGATCATAATGCAATAAAAATTACATTTAGAAAAAAAACATTGTAAAGATAGAATTAAAATTAATTGGAAATTAAGTAATCTAATCCTAAAGAATAAATGGATCAAAGAACAAATCATAGAAACAATCAATAGTTTAATTAAAGAGTATGGCAACAATGAAACAAATTTTATAGTATGTAGCCAAAGAAATACTTTGGGAAAGATTTTATTTCTCTAATTCTTGCATCAGTAAAATAGAGAAAGAGCAGATCAATGAATTGAGCATGCAACTAAAAATAACCAGAAAAAAGAACAAATTAAAAATGACTGTGCTTAGAAAACCTTAGAAAAAAACCCCTAAAAATAACTACTTGAAAAAATTAAAAACTTTAGCAAAATTACAAGATAGAAAATAAACCCACATAAATCATAGACAATTTTACAAATTAACAACAAATCTAGCAGCAAGAGATAAAAGAGAAATTCCCTTTAAAATAACTATAGACAATATAAAATATAGACAATATAAAATACTTGGGAGTCTACCTGCCAAGACAAACCCAAGAACTCTGTACATCCAATTACAAATACTTTTCACACAAATAAAGTCAGATCTTTTTCTTTTCTTTCTTTTTTCTTTCTTTTTTCTCTTTCTTTCTTTCTTTCTTTCTTTCTTTCTTTCTTTCTTTCTTTCTTTCTTTCTTTCTTTCTTTCTTTCTTTCTTTCTTTCTCTCTCTCTCTCTCTCTCTCTCTCTCTCTCTTTCTTTCTTTCTTTCTTTCTTTCTTTCTTTCTTTCTTTCTTTCTTTCTTTCTTTCTTTCTTTCTTTCTTTCTTTCTCTTTCTTTTTGTTCTTGTTGATCCTGGCCTTCAGGTAGATCAATAACTTTTAAATTGTCTTTCCTGGATCTATTTTCTAGCTCAGCTATTTTTCCAATGAGGTATTTTACATTTTCTTCCATTTTCACTCTTTTTAGTTTGTTTGATTCTTAGTGTTTCATTGAATCATTCGTTGAGCCAGGACCAAGGGTCTCAGTTGCTGATCTGTTGTGATTAAGATTCTCTCACTGACTTTCCTGGACAGTCTAAGTTGGGCTGAATATCCCTTTCATCCTAGTAAGATTGATTTTTTAAAAAATTCTTCCACTCTATCTTGAGCTGGAGAATGGGTTCATTCAATCAGACTCTGTTCAGAGGCTTGATTTCATGTGGTTTTCAAAGGAAACTGGGAAAGATGGAGCAGCTTCCTGGCTTCACTCTACCATCTTGGTTCCACCCTCTAGAACTCCCTGTGTCAGATCTAAACAACTGGAAAAATATCAGTTGTTCATGGTTAGGCTAAGCCAATATAACAAAAAATGACAATTCTGACTAAACTGATTTACTTATTTAGTACTAAACTAACCTACTAAAAAACCATTTTGTGGAGCTAAAAAACACAATAACAATACAACAAAATATATCTAGACAAAAAAAAAATCAAGCATATCAAAAAAATTAATGGAGAAAGAAGCAAAGAAAGAGAATTTAGAAGTATTAGATCTCAAACTATATTTATTATAAAGTGGCAACTATCAAAGCTACTTGGTATTGGCTACAAAAATAGAGGATTAGTGGAATAGATTTAGGTACACAAGACATAATAGTAAATGACCATAGTAATCTAGTGTTTGATAAAGACTCTAACTTCTGAGATAAGAACTCACTTTTAAATAAAAACTCCTGGGAAAGCAGGAAAACAATATGGTAAAAACAAGAAAATAATATGGTAAAAACTAGACCAACATCTTTTACCATCTATCAATATAAGGTCAAAATGGGTACATAATTTATATATAAAGGACATAAACAAAGAGCAAGGAATAATATATCTGTCAGATTTATGGAGAACGGAAGAGTTTATAACCAAATAAGAGATAGAGATCACTTTGAAATGTAAAATAGATAATTTTGTTTATATTAAATTAAAAAGTTTGCACAAATAAAATCAATGCAATCAAGATGAGAAGGAAAGAAGAAAATTAGAAAAAAATCTTCATAGCAACTATCTCTGATAAAAACTTTATTTCTCAACTATATAGAGAGTTGGATCAAATTTGTAAAAATACAAGCATTTCCCAATTGATAAATAGTTAAAGGAAATGAATAGTTTTTAAATGAAGAAACCAAAGCTACCTATTGTCATATGAAGAGATTATCTAGAAGGTGGATGATATTCCATATATATGGGATGAAAAATATTTGGTTGCCTTTTAGAAGCTGGGTTTCTGAAAGAAAAATTTCATTAAAGTACTCCACTGTGCTTATGAATTATAGGAATCATGATCTTTTTAGATCTCAAAATAGTAAATTTGCCATAGAAATTAATTCTATTTTAGAACTATGCTTAAAGAACAATCAACCTGTGTATACCTTCTGATCCAGCAATGCCAACACTAGGTCTATAATCAAAAAGATATAGGGAAAAGGACCTAAATGCAAAAAAGCAGCTTTTTATGTGGTGACAAAAAATTGGAAATTGAGGGGAAGCCCATCAATTGGGGAATGATCAAGCAACTTGTGGCATATGAATATAATATTATTATATTATAAGTAATGATGTGCTGGTAAATTTCAGAAAAACCTGGAAAAACTTACATGAACTGATGCAAAAAGAAATGAGCAGAGCCAGGAGAACACTGTTCTTGGTAACAGCAATATTTTATGATGATCAACTATGGAATGACTTTAGATGTTCTCAGCGATGTAGTTATCCAAGACAGTTCCAAAGGACTTACAATGAAAAATGCTAAGCATATCCAGAGAAAGAATTGATGGACTCTGGATGAATCATGAAACTATATTTTTTGTATTTTGTATTTTCCCCCTTTTATCCTGTGTCTTCTTTTACAACCCCACTAATATGGAAATAGTTTTACATGACTATACATATGTAACCTAAATCAAAATGCATATCGTTTTAGGAAGAGGGAAGAAGAGTGATGGACGAAGAAAAGTTTGTAAGTCAAAATGAATATTAAGTTATCTTTAGTATATTCTCTGTGAGTGCAGAAACAGAGAGGCAGGCACTCTGCTGACTTTGGGACTTACAGGCTAGAGGGGAGAATAAAGGAGAACCTGGTACCAGAGGTATCATCCCCCAAACCTCAGGACTATAGTTGATTATAACAACAATCTGCTACTTTAAAAAAGAGCAGGAAAAGGAGAAAGAACTCAATTGTAAAAATTATTATGGGAATAAGGAGGACTAAAGTTCATCTTCAGAGGAGGATACTTAAACAAAAAAATCTTCTCCTGTCCCAAAGAATAATGTTAAATTATCACTTATCCTATAGAAAAATTCAAAAAAGAATTTAAAAATCAAATGAGAGAGATGAAGGGAAAAAATAAGAACAATACAAGAAAAACAAGATGATTATGAAAAGAAAGTCAAACAACTGGAAAAGTAGATCCAGAATCTTAAGGAAGAAAATGTTCTTTGAAAACTAGAATTGGGCAAGGGGAAGCCCTCAAAGCTATGAGACCAAGAATTAATAAAACAATATAAAGAATGAAAAAATAGAAGAGAACATGAGAGATCTTATAAGAAAAACCCTTCTCTTACCAAGAATGGGTTAAAAAGTGAACAATACATATATATCTAGGAGAGTATGATTGCCTTTTAAATTTATAAAGAAATGAAAATAGAGAATAGGATAAAAGGGAGGGATATAGAAAGGTATGTAGATTAACAGGAATGTGATAAGTTGTGTAGATTGATGGGAAAATAATAAAGAGGGAGGGAAAATGTTGAGGAGAGATCAAGAAGAGAAAAAACAAGAATAATCGGGCTACCTAAAAGCTACAATGAGAAAACGAATCTTAATAAAATAATATAAGAAATAATTAAAGAAAATTGTCCTGAAGTATTAGAACAAGAGGGAAAGTAGAAATAGAAAAAAATCCACCAATTACCACCTGAAAGGGAAAATCTACAGGAACATCATAGCCAAAATTTGAAACCCCAGGTCAACGAGAAAATATTACAGACAACAAGAAAAAATAACAATTCAAATATGATGGAGTCACAATTAGAATCACATAAGATCTGACAGGGGTCTACAATAAAAGGCCGAGGTTCTTAGAACACTATCTAACAGAATGCAAAAGTACTGGGGGCTGCAGCCAAAAATATACCCAGCAAGATTAAACTTAATCCTAAACAACAGCAAAAATTGGACATTCAGCGTATTTCTAGACAGACATTAAATATTTTGTTGCAAAAAGATTTGTAACTTAATAGAAAATTTGACATTAAGATCCAAGAGAAATATAAAATAAACGTCGAAGACTAATTTCAAGGAACTCAATAAGGACAAACTGTTTATGTTTTATATGTGGAAATGTAAACCATATGTCTAAGACTGTCATTAGTAATTGATTAGTTCAAAAGAAAGTTTCAAAAGAAAGATTGTGTAGAGTTGAGTATGATGTGATTTTAAAAAGCAAAACTATATGGAAAATGGTAGAAAGAGTATATAAATGAGGTGCAAGAGCAAGAACTGACAGAGAGGAATTAGATGGGGGAGGAACTCTGATTTTTGATGTCTCATTAAGTCATTCACTTCTATTTGTCCAATTCTATTTTTTAATGAATTCTTTGGTTAGCTTTTTTACCTCCTTTTTCATTTGGCCAATTGTAATTTTAAAGAAGTTATTTTGTTCAGTGTATTTTTTCTACTTTTGTCAAATTTATTTTTAAGAATTTTCTTTTTCCATTTCACCAATTCTATTTTTAAGGAGTTGCTCTCTCTCTCTCTCTCTCTCTCTCTCTCTCTCTCTCTCTCTCTCTCTCTCTCTTTCTCTCTCTCTCTCTCTCTCTCTCTCTCTCTCTCTCTCTTCTCTCTCTCTCTCTCTCTCTCTCTCTCTCTCTCTTTCTCTCTCTCTCTCTCTCTCTCTCTCTCTCTCTCTCTCTCTCTTTCTCTCTCTCTCTCTCTCTCTCTCTCTCTCTCTCTCTCTGTCTCTCTGTGTATATATGTATATATAGTATGTATATGTATGTATGTTTTTTTTCTATTTTATCAAATTTATTTTTAAAGAGTTGCTTTTTAAAAAAAAAGATAATGATAAATGTTGGAGGAAATGTGGGAAAATTGAGATACTAATACATTGTTGGCAGAGTTGTGAACTGATCTAACCATTCTGGAAAGTAATTTGGAACTATGCCCAAAGAGCTATGAAACTATGCATACAGGTTCTTTTTTTGATCCAGCAGTGTTTCTATTAAGTTTATATCTCAAAGAGATTATAAAAAGGAAAATGGACCTACATATGCAAAAATATTTATAGCAGTCTTTTTTTTTTATAGTGGCAAGGAAATGAAAATTTCTTTTTAATGCAGAAAATTTTTTTTATTTTTTTATTAATTTTATAATTATAACCATTTTTTTGACAGTACATATGCATAGGTAATTTTTTTTTTTTTTTACAACATTATCCCTTGTACTCCCTTCTAATTTTTCCCTCCTTCCCTCCACCCCCTCCCCTAGATGGCAGGCATTCCCATACATGTTAAATATCTTATAGTATATCCTAGGTACAATATATATATGTGCAGAACCAAATTTTGTTGTTGTTGTTGCAAAGGAAGAATTGTATTCAGAAGGTAAAAATAATCTGGGAAGTAAAACAAGAAAAAAATGCTCACAGGTTACACTCAGGAAATGAAAATTTAATGGATACTGATCAGTTGGGGAATGGCTGAATAAATTATATGAATGTAATGGGATGTTATTGTTCTATAAGAAATAACAGACTTATTTCAGAAAATTTTAGAAAGACTTACATGATCTGTTGCTGAGTGAATTGAACAGAACTACTATTTTTTTCAACAATGATATGATTCAAGGTAATTTCAATATACTTGTAATAAAGAGAGAAATTAAATATGGATCAAAGTATAGTATTTTCACCTTTTGTTGTTGTTGATTGTTTGCTTGTTTTTTTTCCTTTTTGATCTGATTTTTTTCTGCAGCATGATGAATATGGAAATATATTTAAAAGAATTGCACATGTTTAACATAAATTGGATAGCTTGCTATTTAGGGGAGGGGGAGGAAGGGAAGGAGAAAAAAATTGGGAACATAAGATTTTACAAAGGTGAATATTGAATTATTTTACCATTTTACCAATTCTGTTTAACAGTTTTTTTCCTTCAGTCGATTTTTGTGCTTCCTTTTCTAAGCTGTTAGCTACTCCCCCCCACAACTTTTATAATTCTGCATAGCTCTCATTTCTTTTCCCTATTTTTCTTCTATCTCTTTTTTAGTCCCTTTTTTTTTGAGCTTCTCCAAGAGAGCTTTTTGATCTTGAAATTAGTTCATATCCCACTTTGAGGCTTCACCTGTAGGAATTTTGTCATTGCTGTCTTCTTCTGAGTTTCTATTCTGTTCTTCTCTGTCTCCATAGAAGCTTTCTATGGTAAGAGCTCTTTTTGCTTTTTTGGTCATTTTAAAAAGTTGTGCTCTGCTCCTGTAGTAAAGGAGAGTTTGCCCAAAGCTTCTTTTGCAGGGGATCAGGGGCCTTTCAATGACTTTTCACCATGCTGGAGCTTTTCCACTACACTGGGTTGGTCTCACCAAGTCTTGCTTGCTATGCTGGGTTCAAGGACTCACAATTTGCCTTGTGTAAATTGCATTGGAGGTCTCCCAAGTAGACCTGTTGATCCATTGGCCTTCTGAAGCAAAACAAGGTAGGTAATGCTGCTGTACTTTGGCTAAGAACCTCCCACTTAGTTCCCCACATTGGGTTTCTCCACACCTGGCCTCCCTGCCCTGCTTCTGCACTGGGCTGTATTCTCCCTATGCCCATTGAAACAGACCTTTTCTGAAGACCTTCTAAGATATCTTAAAGTGGAAAATTATTATCCCTCAAAGAGAGCCATCCCATTTACAAATAGTATTTCAGAAAAAAAGAGGAAAAAATCAACAGAGTCAAAATACAATGAGAATGTTTGAACACTATACATGTCCACCTGTGGACCTCCCATCTTCACAAAGAGATGGATTGAGGGGATGTCATAAATCTTCTGAGTCATATCTAATCTTTATGTTTTTGTTTCATTCATTTTTTATTTTTGTGTATATGGTTATTCTTTCCATTTATACTGTTGTGGTCAATGTATATATTATTATCTTAGTTCTTTTTACTTCACTCTGCATCAATTCATTTAGATCTTTCCATTTTTTCTCTTTCTCTCCTCTCCTTTCAGTTTGTCACATAAATAATTTCTTACAGTACATTAATATTCTATTACCTTGATATACTATAATTTGTTTAGCCATAGTTATCTATTTGTTTTCCAATTCTTTGCTATTACAAAAAATTCTGCCTTAAAAAATTTGATATGCACGTAGACTCTCTCTTCTTATCAAATGTTTCCTTGAGGTAAAAGCTTAATAAATTTGTTTCTGGTTCAAAGGATGTGAATACTTTAGTAAGTTTACTTCCATAATTTCAAGCTGCTTTCCAAAATGATTGTACTATTTCACAGACCCACCAACAATGTATTAGTGTGTTTATCACTCCTTAACTCTTTTAACATTGACTGCAGAGTATCCTTTCATATTAATGTGAATACTTTGCAATTTTTCTTTTCTGTTTGTTCATTTCTTTTGGGACATTAGGAAATGTTATTAACATTTTGGATACTACACTCGTATCAGTGAAATTGTATATAAGGATTTTCTAATTTTTTAAGTCTTTTTAAAGAACCAGATTTTAGTTTTATTATTTCTTTTTTGTTGTTTCTAATTAATTTATTTCTCCTTAAATTTTTATTTTATTTTTTATTTACAAAATATATTCATGGGTAATTTTTCAACACTGATCCTTGCAAAACCTTCTGTTCCAAATTTTCTCCTTCTTCCCCCCACTCCCTCCCCTAGATGGCAGGTATTCCAATACATGTTAAAATATATATTAAATCATATATATATGCATATAGATAGATAGATAGATATAGATAGATAGTGTGTGTGTATTTATGTATGTATGTGTGTGTGATTTTGCTGCACAAGAAAAATTGGTTCTAGAAAGAAAAAAACACCTGAGAAGAAAAACAAAAATGTAAGCAAACAACAACAGAAAGAGTGAAAATGCTATGTTGTGGTCTACACTCAGTTCCCACAGTTCTCTCTCCAAGTGTAGATAGCTCTCTTTATTACTGAACAACTGGAATTAGTCTGAATCAATTCACTGTTGAAGGGAGCCACCTCCATCAGAAACAATCATCATATAGTCTTGTTGTTGCCATGTACAATAATCTTCTGGTTCTGCTTGTTTCACTTAGCATCCATTCATGTAAGTCTCTCCAGGCCTCCCTGAAATCATCCTGTAGGTCATTTCTTACAGAACAATAATATTCCATAACATTCATATACCATAATTTATTCAGCCATTCTCCAATTGATGGGCATCCATTCAGTTTCCAGTTTCTAGTCATCTCCTCAAAATTTTAATATCTCTTCTTGTGTATCTAGTTTAG
This sequence comes from Sminthopsis crassicaudata, assembly GCF_048593235.1. Lineage (NCBI taxonomy): Eukaryota > Metazoa > Chordata > Mammalia > Dasyuromorphia > Dasyuridae > Sminthopsis > Sminthopsis crassicaudata. The sequence goes on along the minus strand of NC_133621.1, from coordinate 201,212,077 downwards.
ATTTTTTTTATTTGTTCCTATTTGTTTCTAATTTTTAAATGTGTATTCAGTTCATTAATCCTCTCTTTTTCTATTTTATAAATGCATTTTTTCCTCTTGAGCATTGCTTTAGTTGCATCCCCAAAACTGTTATGTTGAGTCATTATCATCATTATTTCCTTTTACAAAATTATTATTTCTGTGATTTGTTCTTTGATCCACTCATTCTTTAGCATTTTTATTGTTAAATCTTCATTTGCCTCTCTGTCAATTTTTATGGTTCCTGAATCTATTATTTTTTTGCATTATGGTCTATAAATGATGTATTCATTATTTTTTACCTTCTTACATTTGTTAACAGCATATTTGTTACCTAAATATAAAGTCAATTTTTATAAAAGTCTGGTTTTGTCTTGAGATATCCATAGATTTTGTTGCAGACCCATTTAGAAAATGCCAGAAGTCTGATTTCTTTTTATAAAAATTTTTTTTACAGCAGTTTATTTCCATATTTTATCTTTGGTTCATCTTTCTGATAGACCTATTATAAATGGAGAGAGGGACATTGGAGTCTACTGTCACTATTGTATAACTGAGTATTCTTTTTTAAAAAAGCTTTTTATTTTCAAAATATATGCACAGATAACTTTTCAACATTGACTCTTGTATAACCTTATGTTTCAGATTTTCCCCTCCTTCCCTCTATCCCCTAGATGGCAAGCAATTCAATATATGTTATACATGTTAAAAATATATGTTAAGTCCAATATGTGTAAACATATTTATACAATTCTCATGCTGTACAAGAAAAATCAGATAAAAAAAGAAAGTAAATTAGTAAGAAAACAAAATGCAAGTAAACAACAACAAAAAGAGTGAGAATATTATATTGTGATCCACATTTAGTTCCCACAATCTTGTCTCTGGATGTAGATGACTCTCTTAATCATAAGATCATTGGAACTAGCATCAGGCATCTCATTATTGGAAAGAGTCATATTCATCAGAATTGATCATTGTATAATACTGATGTTGCTGTGTACAATGATCTCCTGGTTCTGCTCATTTCACTTAGCATCAGTTCATGTAAGTCTTTCCAGGCCTCTCTAAAATCATCCTCCTGATTGTTTCTTGTAGAACAATAATAATCCATAACATTCATATAACGTAACTTATTCAGCCATTCTCCAAATGATGGGTATCCACTCAATTTCCTGTTTCTTGCCACTACGAAAAGGGCTGCCACAAATATTTTTGCACATGTTGATCCCTTTCCTTTCTTTAAGATCTCTATGGAATATAAGTCCAGTAGAAACACTGCTGGATCAAAGGATATGCAGATAACTTTTTGCTCTCCAGAATGGCTACATTCATTCACAATTCCACCAACAACATATTAGTGTCCTAGTTTTCCCATATCCTCTCCAATATTCATCATTATCTTTTCTTGTCATCTTACCCAATCTGAGAGTTATGTAGGAGGATCTCAGAGTTGTCTTAATTTGTATTTCTCTGATCAATAATGATTTAGAGCACCTTTTCATATGACTAGAAATGGTTTTAATTTCTTCATTTGAAAATATTCTGTTCATATCCTTTGACCATTTATCAATTAGAGAATGGCTTGAATTCTTATAAATTTGAGTTAATTCTCTCTATATTTTAGAAATGAGGCCTTTATCATAACCTTTAAATGTAAAAATGTTTTCCCAATTTATTGATTCTTGTTTGCATTAGTTTTGTTTGTACAAAAATTTTTTAACTTCACATAATCAAAATTATTTATTTGGTGCTCAATTTTGAGTTCCAGTTCTTCTCTGCTATTTGCTTTTGTTTCATGGGAGAGTTCATCCCATCCACATTCATAGCTAAAATATCTAGTTCTGTATTTCCTGCTGTCATATTTACCCCAAATTAAGCTTTTCTCTTTCCCTTCCTCTTACCTCCTCTCCTGTATTTTGCTTCTGATCACTACCTCCCTCAAACTGCCCTCCGCCTTTAGTGCTCCTTTCCTTTAGAGCACCTCCCCTTTATTACATCTTTCCTCTAATACTTATGTTTTCCCTTCTATTAGTCTTTCCCTTTCTTTTCCTCTTTCCCTTCCCACTTCCCTATAAAGTAAGACAAGTTTCTCTATGAAACCAAATATATCTGATATTCTCTCTTTGAGCCAAATCTGATGAGAGTAAGATTCATACAATACTCATCCCCCTCCCTTCTGTCCCTCAATTATAACAGGTCTAGGGGCAGTGGAATGAGTACCAGCCCTTTGATCCTTTAATATGGAAGCTGCTAGGTCCTGGGTAATCTTAATTGTGGCTCCTTGATATTTAAATTGTTTCCATCTAGATGTTTGCAGTATGTTTTCTTTGATGCGATAGTTCTGAAATTCAGCCATGATATTCGGGGTCTCTTTTAGGAGGTGATTGGTAAATTCTGTCAATGGTTATTTTATTTTCTGATTCTAAGGCATCAGGGGAGTTTTCCTTTATGATTTCCTGTAAGATAATGTCCAGATTATTTTTTTCAACATGGCTTTTAGGAAGTCCAATAATCCTTAGATTATCTCTTCTAGATCTATTTTCCAAGTCAGTTGCTTTTCCTAAGAGATATTTCATATTTTCTTTTATTTTTTCATTGTTTTGTTTTTGATTGACTGATTCTTGACATCTTGTTGAGTCATTCACTTCCATTTGTTCAATTCTAATTTTTGGTGTATTATTTTCTTCAGTTACCTTTTTTAGCTCCTTTTGTATTTGACTAATTGAATTGTTTTGTTCATTGCATTTTTTTTCATTTCACAAATTTTGTTTTTCAGTGAGTTGGTATATTTTTCATATCTATTTTGTAAGGCATTATATGCTTTTTCCATTTCATCAACTCTATTTTGTAGATAGTTATATGCTTTTGCTATCCCTTCTTATAACTATCTCATTTCCTTTCTCCATTTTTCTTCTAACTCTATGCAATCTTGCAAGAAAGCCTTGTGAAATGGGGATCAGTTCATATCTCTCTTTTGGGCTTCATCTGAAGTTGATTTGCCTTTAGGAACTTTAGGATTCGGGGGTCTGTTCTCTCTCTCCATAAAAGGTGTCTAAGGTGAGAGTTCTTTTTGTTTTTTTGCATATTTTTGAAGGTTTTTGGTCTGCTCTACAAATAGGAGTGACAGCTGCTTTAGTTTGCCCTGGCCCAGTTTAGCTGATTGATTTACAGTGCTGGGTAATCTTGGCTAGGTCGTGGGATATTCCAGGCTCAATGGTTTATAATTTGCCTTTTGTAGCAAATCTGCCAAACTACCTGCTTGCAATTGGGACAGGATAGCCCAAGAGGCTCACAGAAGATTCCCGGGTACATGGAATCTACAACACTCTGACTCCTTGCCCCAGCTCCTTTCCCTGGTCTTGTTATGTTGTGTTCTGGGTTTGGCAGACTGGCCTCCTGCCTGTTTGAAACAGACCTGTTCTAAAGTTCTTCCAAGGTATCTTCTTCTGGAAATATGTTTTCCTTCAAATATTTGTGAGTTCTTTGACTCCAAAACTAGTTTAGAGGCTTAATCTACTGTTGGTTTGACAGAAGGTCAGAGGAGGTCACAAAAAGTTATGTCTGCTTTCTAGCATCTTGGCTTTTGCCCTCTCTGTGTATTCTTGTAGCTTAGTTAATGTTTCTTTTGTGAATTTGGATGGTAAGATATTTGGAGCACAGAAGTTTATTGCTGTTTTTATTTTGCTGTCTATAGTTCCTTTCAATGTAATGTGGTCTCCTTGTTTGTCCCTCTTTTTTAATATTTAATATCCCTGTCAGATAGCATGATTAAAGTCTTTTCTAAAAAAATTTTATGTATAGTTTATTTTTACAGCCTTTCATTTTTAAGGGTTTTTAATTTTACATGTATTTCTTATAAGCAATGGATAGTGGAGTTTTGTTTTCTTACCCACTTATCACTATTTTCTTGTATTGTTTAATCCATGCATGTTAAAAGTTGTTAGAGTTATTTCCATTTTCTTCCATTTGTTGCTAATATATATATATATATATATATATATATATATATATATATAGTTATATATAGTTATATTTCCCCCTTCTGCTATACGCATAGTGCTATGTCTCTTCAGTTACTTTAGCTTAATGCTTTTAAAGGTGGCTCACTTCCCACTGGACCTCTTCCCCTCACCCTTACTCTATATATTTTTTTGGGTCTCATTTCCTTTTGAAATTTTATTCATTAGCTTCTTTTTCATTCTTGCTCGCATCTGATTACTTAATCCTTCCTCTCTCTTTTTCTTTACCAACTAGATTCATCTTTCTGCTACTCCATCTCAACCAATTCTGTTCATTTGCTTTGCTAATTTCTATTTGTGTGTATGTGGCCTTTTCCATAAAGGTTCTCTCTCTCTCCACTATTCATATTTCCTTTCTGTATAATTTAGAATGTCATTCTGTGGTTCATAGCATCTATATTTTTCTAATTCATCTCTTTTCATTCCAGATTCTTCCTCTAAGCAGTTTTCTGTCACTTCCTGGTAAAGTGTATTTCCTACTTCTCCTTTTTTCCATTGTATCTCATTTCTAGAAAAATTTTAAGACTATAAGAGATCATTATCTCATGATGAGATCTCCCTCTTCCCTCACATACATACATGTTCCTGATTATTCAGCCCCTATTGGTCTATGTCTTCACTTCTTGTCATTTTCCTTCCCTTTATTCCTTAAAAATCTTCCTGACTTCTGAAACTTTGGTGCTAGATATCCCTAGAAATTCTCCCTGTTAAAACAAGATGCATAATCTTTTCACACAAAATACCTAGAAGACAACCTCCAGTGCTTGATTCCTATCTTCCTTCACAGAAGAACATTCATTAGGGCCATTCTTTCCCACCACAAAATAAAGCTTATTTTAGCCTACCTCTTTCCATTCCTTTCCACTGTCTTCTTACCCACTCTCCTGCAGGTTCTTCTCTTCCTCAGACACCTCCCCACATTGCTAGCCTTCCAGTGGTAACCAGACCATATCACAAACTTGTTTCTATCTTCCTCCATTCCTCCCTTGTCTCTGGTTTCTCTGATTTCACGCAGTTACTGTTGCTGTCCTTGGCTTCTGCATTCATTTACCTTTATTGCATTTCTACTCTCTAGTGTTTAAGAATCAATTTCTTCAGTCTTATTTTCTTTCAAAGAATGCTTATTAACTTTATTATTGAAACTTTATCTTTGCTCATTTATAATTAAGTTCAGATTTGCAGGGTAGGTCACATTATGTAGCATCTTGAACTCTTGTTGCTCTTCAGAACATATTCTCTTGTGTATTTCCTATTAAGTACAAAATAGTCTTCTGTTTGAATTTTCTGTCCTTTACATTTGAAGGTCATTCTTCTGGTTCTCCTATTCACTTGGAGAATTTATTTTTTCCCAATAGAATTGTCAAATTTAACTTATGTTCTTTGGAGTTTGCAACATAGTATTTTTTCTTCTATAGGTTATTTAAGGATTCTTTAGATTGGAGTTTTTCTGCGTTCAGAAATTTTTTTTCATGGTGTTTTAATTATGTTATTCTGGGAGATCTATAATCCCTAGGTTGTTTCTATGTACCCCATTTTCTTTGTTATTAAAGCTTTTTTATTTTCAAAACATATGCATGGATAATTTTCAATATTAATCCTTGCAAAGCTTTGTGTTCCAATTTCCCACTCCTAGATGGCAAATAGTCCAATATATGTTAAACATGGTAGAAATATATGTTAAATCCAATGCATACGTATTTATACAATTATCTTGTGGCACAAGAAAAATCAAATAAAATAGGAAAAAATGAGAAAGAAAATAAAATGCAATCAAACAATAACAAAAAGAGTGAAAATGTTATGTTGTGATCCACACTCAATTCCCACAGTCCTTTCTCTAGGTGTAAATGACTCTCTTCATCACAAGATCTTTGGAATTGGCCTCAATCATCTCATTGTTGAAGAGAGCCATGTTCATCAGAATTGTATGGTATAATCTTGTTATTGCCATATACATTGTTCTCCTGGTTCTGCTCATTTCACTCAGCATCAGTTCATGTAAGTCTTTCCAGGCTTTTCTGAAATCATCCTGTGATCATTTCTTATAGAACAATAATATTCCATAATATTCATATACTATAATTTATTCAGCCATTCTCCAACTGATGGGTATCGGTTTCCAGTTTCTTGTCACTACAAAAAGGGCTGCTACAAACATTTTTGCACATGTGGGTCCCTTTCCCTCCTTTAAGATCTCTTTAAGTCCAGTAGAAACACTGCTGGATCAAAGGGTATGTACAGTTTGATAACTTTTTAAGCATAGTTCCAAATTGTTCTCCAGAATGGTTAGATCCATTCACAATTCCACCAACAATTTATTATGCACCCCATTTTCATATATATATATATATGCAGAGAAATATCAAGGGGTACCTGTCTTAGGGATTTCTTGTTCCACAGAATTGAAACCAGACTTAGTAGCAGATACAAAGTGGAAAGAATTGAGTCCAGTTTCATCTTTCTATAAAAGGAGATAGTGGATGGAGATACTAAATAGAGTTTGGTATTCTGCTCTCCAGTCCTCCAATCAGAGGGAGAGAAGACTGAGGGAAGTAAAATCAATCAAGTCTTAAATTAGAAACATGACGGTGTGTTTAAAAGGGATGAGCTTATTGTGGGAAGGCTACTTGTTCAGTGGACTTGAAACCAGATAGAGCAACAGATGCAAAGTGAAGATCAATACATTTTAGTTGAATAAAGGGCATTTTAAAATGTTAATGAGTTTTACTTCCATCTGTCAAACTGAAGTCCACAATCACCCAGACAAAAAGTTGATCCATAAAAACCCCAAGAATAATATTTTTATTTACACAATGAAAAACTATCAAACTGAAACTTAGCTGAGGAAATTACACTCATTTTATAGTATGCTCAAGTGCATGTCATCCCAGTTATACTTTCTTGTACTAGAGTTGTACTGAAGATACATTTAGTGAATCTATAGAGAATTAGCTTACCTTCCCAAACTAAAAAACTACAAAAAAGTCATCTAATTATTTATACAGTAATCCATAGCATCTTAAGTATATATAAGAATAATTATGGACAATTGTTCTAACAACATTTCCATTTAAGTCTCATTGAAAAAAATAAGAATGATAAATTGCAATCCATCATCCATCTCATGAGGGAAGGCACTCTGACAAAATAAGGTAATTATAGTTAGTATTATATTAAAAATGAAGAGGATAATAACAATTTTTAGCATGATCAATTTATTAGATCAGCAGTAATCAGTAAATTAGAATACCAGCCTCTTACTCATGAGCCATATCTTGAGGTAGGGCTCACTAATCTTAATATAATTTTGGGAAAGTGCAGATTTGGATAGGTGGGGAAGACAATATAATTAGTTACAGGGTAAATAGCAATGTGAGAAGAGGACCTCAAGATTGGTTATTTTAAAATTGCCTAGAGCATCCAAATGGGGCTAGTGAAAACCCCCTCTGACCATTAAGGAATGTTAATCTCTTCAAGATCTTGGCAGGCTTTGTTAGTAGACTTATATCAGCAGACTTCCTGGTACTTAGAAATGTTAGAGAGATGTGATATTTTTGATACCCCTACTCAAATTAAAGAGTATTTACTTAGTTCATTGTGATTTGTTAAGTATCAGTGACTGCATTACTGATTTAAGAATATATTTTAGTTTAAGTTAGTTGTATTAGTTAATGCTGTTAGGATAAGAGTTATAATTGATTATTCTATTATGTATTGATTATATCAATTGCATTCTATTTATCATCTAGATTCATACTGTTTGTTAAGATTGTAATAAGAATGTGATTGCTTGCAAATTAAGACAACTCTGAGATACCACTACACACCTGTCAGATTGGCTAAGATGACAGGAACAAATAATGATGAATGTTGGAGGGGATGTGGGAAAACTGGGACACTGATACATTGTTGGTGGAGTTGTGAAAGAATCCAACCATTCTGGAGAGCAATTTGGAACTATGCCCAAAAAGTTATCAAACTATGAATCCCCTTTGATCCAGCATTGCTGCTATTGGGCTTATATCCCAAAGAAATACTGAGGGGAAAGGGACCTGTATGTGCCAAAATGTTTGTGGCAGCTCTTTTCGTAGTGGCTAGAAACTGGAAGATGAATCGATGTCCATCAATTGGAGAATGGTTGGGTAAATTATGGTATATGAAGGTTATGGAATATTATTGCTCTGTAAGAAATAACCAGCAGGAGGAATACAGAGAGGCTTGGAGAGACTTACATCAACTGATGCTGAGTGAAATGAATAGAACCAGAAGATCACTGTACACTTCAATGTTATATGAAGATGTATTCTGATGGAAGTGGATATCTTCGACATAAAGAAGATCCAACTCACTTCCAGTTGATCAATGATGGACAGAAACAACTACACCCAGAGAAGGAACACTGGGAAGTGAATGTAAATTGTTAGCACTACTGTCTGTCTACCCAGGTTACTTACACCTTCGGAATCTAATACTTAATGTGCAACAAGAAAATGGTATTTACACACATATATTGTATCTAGGTTATATTGTAACACATGTAAAATGTATGGGATTGCCTGTCATCTAGGGGAGGGAGTAGATAATTTGGAAAAATGAATACAAGGGATAATGTTATAAAAAAATTACTCATGCATATATACTGTCAAAAAACCTTATTAAAAAGATATAAAAAGTTTGAGAGCAATCAAAAATAAATTAAGCAAGATAAAAGGTACAATTATAGTATTTTCAATGGCCTAAGTTTGTAAAAAAATATGCTGAATCTTGAGTATTTTTAAATAAAGTAAATTAAAATGAAAAAAAAAAGTGAGAAAAAAAAGAATGTGATTGCTACATCTCCCTTTGCACATTCCAAGTGTGGTGTTTATAATAAGATTCATTTGGTTCTCCATCCATGTACATCATGTCATCTACTTCCTAATGACCTTTGTTTCAAAATCACAACTTCTTTGGGTACTATTGATCAAACACTTGACTTGTTGAAGGCTCTGAGAAACTGTTGGCAAGGAAAGCCCCTGGTTTGTAGTTTGACAGACTAATTTAGTTGATGACTAATTTAGCTAACAATTTGTGGAAGGTCTGTTGATAAAAGTGATGATGACTGATGGACACTATCCTTAGCCAATTATGGAAATGACTCTGCTTCTGAAGATTAACCAATCATAGGAGTTTTTAATTTCTGAAGGAACTTCCCAAGGATTAAGGAACCCCTCAAGGATTTCCCAAGATCTCAGAACTTCTCAGCCTCTAAGAATTGGGATCACTGACTTTGTGGAAGACCTTGGACAAAACTGATTAAGGGTCACGAGGATCTTTTATAAATTGAATACCCTCAGAGTTCTATCTTAATGACTTTTTGTTAAAGATTAAAATTTTGTGGTCCACAAATAAAAATTGTATAAAAATAGGTGAGGAATGAAAATATACTTTTGGGGGATAATAATTTAACTTGTTACTTTAATTCCAAACAAAAGCTAATTCAAGGACAGAAAAATATGGAATGAACAATTATACAAAATGGGGCAATAATACAGAAAAGGATCATATACAGAATATAATTATTAAATGATAGAGAATAATTTTAGTTTTCTCATTAGAAAATATTTGGTCTATACTGTAATGCCCTATAGCACGGTGTTTTAACTTGCATTCCAAACTTTGTTTTATTTTTAATATTTTGATAACTATATCAAGATAATTTCTTTGTAATACTATGTATTTTATATCATACATTCAAAATATTATTCTGAGAGAGAGACAATAGGTTTCATCAGACTGCTAACAGAGTCCATGACACAAAAAGTTAAGAATCTTTGCCCAAATTCCAATAGACTTGTGATAGAAAAAGCCATACACATCCCCCCAAAATGTGGAGACTATGGATCAAAGCATAATATTTTCACCTTTTGTTTTTGTTTGCTTGTTTTTTTTCTTTCTCATGATTTTCCCTTTTGATCTGATTTTTCTTATGTAGAATGATGTTTAGAGGAATGGCACAAATTTAACTTATATTGGACTTTTGCTGAGGGAGGGAGAAAATTTGGTGCGCAAGATTTTGCAAAGATGAATGTTGAAAGCTATCTCTGCATATGTTTGGAAAATTAAAATGCTATTAATTTTGAGACATATTTTCGAAGGTTTCTCAAGAGCACTACAATATCAGCAATTTGATCTTTAGCAATAGCTCTGGATTCTATGGTAAGCAAAGGCAAATAGAGTTCCAAGCACTATTAGTTTATTAATCAAGTATGAATTTATTAATAGAGTTAATGGATACCTCAAGTATACTAGAGACAAAAATTAGCAGAGGCAACCCTTTTTATTAATAAAAAACAAGAAATAGGATTGGGAGAACATTATGACTGGTAATAGATCCGACATTATCATCATCGTGGCAGGAATATTGTGACATTTCCTGACAAATGTGGGCTAGTATCTGTTGGATTAGTGAGCATTTCACTCTGTCATTAAAAATATTGGTTAATTTATGGGATCCATCTGCATCCGTAATTTTTGGTAGTGGTTCAGAGTTAGATAACTCCTTGGCACCAAAAAAGTTTTGTTAAAAAAAAAAAAACAACTTTATTTAATGTTCAGGGATAATATATCTCTTAGAGCTATGTAACAGTAGAAGATTAATAACAGAGGTCTTGGTATTTATGCCAAAGCAATGATATAGAAGATAACTCTTTCCTTTTAATTACAATAACTTGTGATCAGGTTGATGTTTAAATTTGCTCTGAGGAGAAAGCTAAATTCCTGAACTTAACTAAAGGACAGAACCCGAATCAATTACAATATTAATTCAATATAAGAATCAATTACAAAGTAGAATTAATTTGAAGTTCTCAGCTAATTGGGTTATTATCTCAGCTAGAGTGATGAAACTACTTGTATGAATCTATGAAATAAATGGGGCAGCTTAAGGTTATTGGTAAAATGGACCTAAAAACTGGAATAAACAGTTCTTTTTTATATTTTGGACCTTCAAGTAGTAATGTACATTGAAATCAGAAATGACATAAATCCCCATCTATATTAAAAACTTTTAATGTAAAATGGTACCAGAGTAGGAAAATTGTGTGAATAAAACATTTGAACATTTTTATTATATACTAGTAGTGCATCAAAATAAAATTAATCTACTCCTGCAAAAGTTTGAATTGACTATTTAGAAAAACAGACTCTAGTAGCTCCCCAGGAAACTTCTGGGGACTTCAAGGGCATTAGCATTTGGCTCATCAGACATAATTAACTTTCCAACTGCTTTCAATAATGTGGTGGCTTAATAGTAAAAGATATTACATGCTTCCAAATGACAAAGTTATTCTCCACACTATGTGCTGAGCCAAAGCAGCAGATAATTCCATGGATTTTTTTTTTTAAAGGAGAAATAGTTTCTGGTTATCTTCACTATATTTTCCCATCTTGCTTCAGTCTCCTCCCACTCCCATTGCCATTAGTAAAAAAAAAAGTGTACTCTCTCAGCAGCCTGTGAGGTGATGAGAGAGGTATGATCTTTCATCTGATTGCACCTTCATACCCATTGACTCTACTAAATGATTTTATGCTTAAGATCCGGGATGTCTTTTATGTTATGGTTTTCCTAAAGATGGCAATGTCCAGGCTTGCAAGTAACTTTGAATATGAGAGGTCCAGAGATCCTGGACTTAATGGAGCATCCTGGTGATAAGTAAAGCTTATTTTCATTAGAGAGGAAGGCTGAGGATTGGTCTAAGTCTGGCTATTTTACCAATGGATATATGCTAGGATTTATTTGAACAAGAAATTACTAATGAGTAATTCCAGAAACTACCCTGTGGTCTGCTAAGGTTTAAGTATTAAGCTCCCAAGAGATATAACTATAATCGCAAATGTTACTTGTAACTACAAGAAATGAGAAATCTTGTTTCAAATTTTATTATCAGTAAGCACTTGTGAGATTTTGTATGTGTGTGTATTTCCTTGGTGTGCAGGAAATTAAAAGAAAAGCCTTATATCTGATTCTTATTGTACTTTGACTACCTTTTCCTATTTCTTTCAGGAAAACCACAGGGATAAATTTGTTATGATGAAATCATCCCAAGGCACTAAGATAAGAGATTTTATGAACTAGGGTCTATGAGAAAAGAGAGCACACTGTGTTAGTGATCAGGCTCCTTAAGACTGAACCTGGTCAAACTATATACCCAGATCCAGAGCAGAGGGGCCCTTTGCAAAAGGTACTAGGTTGAGTATTCTGACTCCTATGAATGCTGTGTTGTGACTAATTTTTTTTTCAATTGTTTTGGTCAGATCCAGCTGTTCATTACCTCTTTTGTATTTTCTTGGCAAAGATACTGGAGTGTTTGCCATTTCTTTCTCCAGCTTATTGTACAGATGAGGGAGGCACTGAAGTAAACTGAATTAAGTGATTTGCCCAGGATTAGAGTTAGAAAATGTCTGGGGTCAGATTTGAACTCAAGAAGATGAATCTTCCTAACTTCAGCCCCCTAAGTCTATCAGTGGTGAGCCATCTGCTACCCCTACTAATTAGACAAAAGTCAAATTATGTAACGTGCTGTTGTCTCCAGAAACTGTCAATTGCTCTCTGGTCTAGAGGAGAGACTTCTTCCTCCAGAGAGCTGCCTCAACTCTTGCCTAAAGCAGAGATTCTTCTTTCCTCCAGAGAGCCACCTCAAGTCTGGTCCAGACAAGACTCTGTCTATCTCTTGAGTGCTGCCCCTTTTTATCCTCCCAGAGAATGGGCGTGGGATAACGCAAGGGCTTCTGGGGAAAATTGCTTCAACCAATGAACTTGTTCCTCCTAAGCATGCAAGCTCCTCCCCAGGAGGTCACAGAAGTAAAACTCCTAGTAAAGGCCAGAAGTAGAGAATTGTCAAGTACCGACTTAGCACTTAGTAAGAACCTAATATCTCCCCCTTTCTTTTGATTTAGAACATAGGGTGGTCATGACCTTGAAACATAAATCCATCAATATGGGAGGCATTATACATAATTACATAGATTACATAAACACATAGTAACATAGTAACATAGTAACATAACACATGCTAGAAGTATGTAACAAATAACATGATCAAATAATCATCAATTGAGAATTTATAAATGTCCATAAGTCCATTGTCCATTAGTCTCATCTTGTGTTAGGAAATCCAATGATTCCTGCTGGTTTTAAAGTTCTTTAACAGTCTTCTTATTAGCCATGCTCTTTCAGTGTCAGATGTTTCTTAGATTTTCTCCTTTGTTTTGAGGTCTTTTTTTCTGTCTCTCTCAGATGGACAAAGCGAATATGACTCGTTGGCACCCATCTGATTCCTTCTCCTGCTGAAGAAATACAAGCAAACCCTCTCCCCCAGGCAGTTAACCTATCTGGTCCCTTCCATTCACCACTTTCTGGATCTCTCCACATCACCTGGAGATTATCTAAGGACAGTGGAGATGCTTGCACTGGACACTGCCCTTCTGGTGGGTTATAAAACCTGTCTGCTGGAGCCAGTGCATCTTTGTCAAAAATTAAAAAATGGTGTAGAGAACTAAATTTAGAAGTTCTCTAGGGCTACCTCTGGCTCCCCCTTTCTTTTGTTTTTGGAGGAGTGTCTTAATGTCTCTGTTTCTTCTCTCTACTATTGCCTGACCTTGCAGATTAAAAGGTATGCCCATGGTATGTAAAATCTTATACTGTGCACAAAAGTGTGTAAAATGTTTAGACATATATGCAGGTCCATTGTCTGTTTTTATTGCTTGTGGCACACCCATAATTGCAAATGCTTGTATAAGGAATTCAGTGACCACTCAGGCTGTCTCTTTTGCTGTTGGCATTGCAAAAGTGAATCCTGAAAAGGTATCTACTACCACGTGGATGAAAGACAGACGACCAAAAGATTTATAATGGGTCACATCCATTTGCAAGATTTCATTGGGAGGTCACAGAAGTAAAAATCCCAGTAAAGGCCGGAACTAGAGAATTGTCAAGTACTGACTTAGCACTTAGTAAGACCCTAATATCTCATTATCTCATTAGCACTTAGTAAGAATCTAACAAAATTAAATCTGAAATACCGTTTTACACTTACCAGAAGTGACAATTGCTAGAGGGAAGAGAGAAAATGGGTCTACTAATGAATTGTTGGTGAAGTAGGGAACTGATCCAACCATTTTGGAGAACAATTTTGGAACTATACCCAAAGAGCAATAAAACTGTGCATACCTTTTGACCTAGCAATATCAACAAAGATTTCTCTGTATTCCAAAAAGATCAAAGAAAAATGAAAAGGACCCATATGTACAAAATATTTGTTAGTTCTTTTTGTGTTGGCAGAGAGTTGGAAATCTAGGGGATGTCTGTCAATTGGAGAATGGCTGAATAAATTGTGGATTATAATAGAGTCCTACTGTGTTCTAGGAAATGTCAAGGGGAATGAGTTCAGAAAAATATAAGAAGATCTATAGGAATGCAAAGTGAAGTGAGCAGAACCTGGAGATCATTGTACATAGTAATAGCAATATTGTAAAGATGAACAACTGTGGAAAACTTAACTATATTGATCAAGACAGTGATCCAAGATAATTCCAAGGGACTCATAATGAAAAAAAAAAAGTTACCCACCTCCAGAGAGTGAACTGATGATCTCTGAGTTGGCAAATTGAATAATAATTTCCTCACTTTATTTTTCTCTTCTTTGTTGGTGTTATGGTTAATATGTAAATATATTTTGTATGATTCATATATGCAATAGGTATATTGGTTGCCTTCTCAGCAAGTTGGGGGAGGGGATGGAAAGGAATATTATTTGGAACTCAAAAATGTTTTTAAAGAATATTTCAAATAATTTTTAAAAGGAAAAGAAAATATATGCCAACACCTTGATTTTAATTTTTTATATATGATAAAATGAATTATAAACAGAATTGCCATTATATATAAAACAAGCTATTCAGGATAGCTGGGCCAAGGTTTTACTATGGAAAACAATCTTTTTGATACTTAGAACACAAAATTATTTATGTGGGTTTTGTATTTTCCTAAAGAATCTAGGTGAAAAAAAGATAGTGGGGAAGGAACATTGTATATCTTTAAAAAATATCCTTAGGAAACTTAAGAGGTAGAGGAAACTATTTTGTCCTTCGAAGGAAAGGAGGAGCAAGAAAGAGAAGCAGCCAATCTTGCTTTGTGTCTAAGAAGAAAAAGAAAAGGAATTCACTAGGGATCTAGCCTGTTTTAAGAAATGACTTGAACATTACCACTTTTGCCTTGTACATAATACTAGGTACCCACAGAAGTCCTTTCTCTATTTTTCAATTTCTATTAACTACAGTAGGTGTTGCCTGGTGAGGGGAATAGAGAAATGTAAAGTGTAATAATAGATAACTTCTTAAATCCAAGACAACCTGAGTTTATATCCTGTATGTGAGCCTATGCAAGACACTGAATTTTTTAGATCTCTAGGCAGCTCTCTAAAGAATGCTACATTGTAGAGAAGGTACAGTAACTACAAAAGTTCTAAATGCAAACTAAGACCTTTTTTTTTTTTTTTTTTTTGCAGGAGTTGAAAACATTGACTAAAAAAGAAAATCATGCTACCTTTTCCTAAGATAATAGCACTTTTGTTCCTAGATCCTATTTAATTTAGGAAAGGAATTGACATAGAACTTTACTGTGTTAAGTTCTAATTATCTGTTATATGTGCATTTTTGGTTAAATGTTCACTATTTTGAATAAAAGGAATAACAGTATATTTTGTAGTTAATGCTGAAGAAATGTTATTCATCAGTGAGATTGGATAAATTATATTGCTGTTGTTTATTCAATTTTAGTTGTGTTTTGACTCTTCATATTATGTTTGATTCTTCATGACCCAAACTGGGGTTTTCTTGGCAAAGATACTGGCCTAGTTTGCTAGTTCATTTTACAGAAAGGAACTAAGATGTTAAATGATTTGCTCCGGTCACCCAGGTTGTAAGTGTCTGAGGCCAGATTTTAACTCAGGAACAAAGTTTTTCTAACTTTGGGTCTGGATCTTTATGCATTATGTCATCTTGCTACCTAAATATACCAAATTACATTGTGGAATATTAAAATGTGCTGACTAATTAAAAAAACACAAACAGAAGATTAAACAATACTGGAGGATAGACACCAACAAACTCATGTTTCTTGCTAAATAAGTATATTTTAAGTCACTTTAAGGGCATATAAGTGGTGTGGTGGATAGAATGCTGGACCTGGAATCAAAAAGACTCATTTTCATGAAGACATTTTGTAATAATGTAATACATTACTGTATAATGCTAGTAAAGATATACTGTATAATGCAGAAGCTATGGGGTATGAATAAAGGTATGGGGTTTATATTTTAATCAGTGTTTGACTTTTTTTCCTTTCCTTTGGACCATATAGCTGTAACAAGTTAGGATCATTTTGCATGAACTTAGATTTTTCATAAACATAATTTTCTAGACAACTTAGGTAAAATGTTAAATGATTCTAATATGTGCATTACTGCAAAGGTACTATATTCTCTTCTGAAGTTGATCTGGAGCATGGTGGCTTTGGCAAAGGCAGATAAAAGGCATTAGAACTTTAATATACATATTTTAAAATTATAATCCCATTGGAATTGAGATTATTTGCCACAGAATATGCCTGTGTATAAGAGTGTAATAATGTATTTGTCATCAGACTACTGGGCCAGCCATCCTCACTGTTGTCCAGGAAAGGCTCAAGTATTGGGCACAGTTAAGCAACCAGCACTTTCCTTATAGAAAAATTATTTCATGACCTAGAAATATGATACATAAAATTCCTGGCTCAATGATTGAGACTTGTTTTCAAAGTCCTGAGGGACTATAAAATCTCAAAATCTAGAGATGGACAAATTAAATATAATTGGTTATGAAAAATATTAGGCAGGATTACAAAAATATGAAAAACTAATAACAGAATCCTTAAAATGATCCCAAACAGAGGTATATAACTGTATTTCAAATGGGTGTCTGGTTATACAATCTCAGCTGTTTACAATTTTCTTTTTACAATGTAAACTAGTAAAATGGAGGAGAGAATTTGATTGAAGGTAAGTTGAATAAACAGCAAACAAGAATATATTAATTTGCCAAATCTAGACTGCTCTCAGTTTGCTTCAGATGTAGATGAAGATATCCAATCATAGACGACCAGAGGAATGCTGATGAGAGAGAACAAGATTCCTAATCCCAAGAGAAGAGAAACCTGAGGGGAAAATAAGTACATAATTAGATAAATTAGTATTTTCCTAAAACAAAGATTTTTGATAAAGTTAGAATACATCCCCTTTTCCCTGTTCCTGCTTTTTCCTTATTAAGATGAAAAACTGGAAGAGGGTGAGAACAATACTCATCAGAGAAGAAAGAAAAATGAATTAAGTTAAGAAATACAAAGGAATAAATTTTTATTAGAAAATGAAGGGTGCATGGTAAACAGGATTTGTGGATAACACATTTCCACCATTTTAAAATTTAATCTCCACTCACTTTAATATTAAAAAATTATCAATCAATTGCATTTATTCATGAGCTGGATACTGTGCTAGGTACTGGTGATACAAATATGAAAAAATAAAACAATTCTTACTCTGAAGGAGTTTACATTCCATAGGGGAGACAACATCTATTATAGGTAAATATATACAGAGTAAACAAGATAAATACAAAGGAAATAAGGAGAGAGGTCCTTGGTAGTTGAAGATGATTAGGAATGGATTCTATGAACACTCTTGCTTTTTCCTAATTCTTACTAGTCATGTTTTAGTAAGTCCTTAGTAGCGAGGGACAGCCAGATAATACAGTGGATAGAGAAGTGGGTCTGCTATCCAAGAAAGTCTGAGTTCAAAACACCGCATTTACTAGCTCTGTGATTCTGGACAAGGTGTTTAACCTCTATCTGTAAAACAAGGACACACTAGAAAAGGAAATGGCAAACCATTTCAGTCTTTTTGCCAAGAAAATACTAAGGGCATAATCCATAAAGTCACAAAGATTTGGACATGGCTGAAGGACCAACAATAACAAGTATTTAGGGATCCAGCTATAAGTTTCATACAAGTGAAGATTTTTTTTTCAAATACATGTGAAAATGTCTGTTATTTAACTACTTTGAATAGCAATGTAGTTATTCCAAGAAGTCACTTATGTGCTTATTTTGGGAAAATTCTCATCTCAGGTAACACATACAATCACTATGTTTTGACTAGCTGAGAAAGCAACTGAGAAGCCTTCAGGATACCAAAAATGGTGTTCTGGAAGGTATTCAACAGAGCTGTCACTGCACACCTGCTTTCCTTACTGTTTAGTCTCCAAGTATAAGAGATTCAAGATGCCATTGAACTTAAATCAGATTTGGAAACAAGTTTCCCAAATATTGAAAAGAATCCAGTCTTGTCATATCAAAGCACTTTTGATCTACTTCTTTAAACATTTAAGAATCTTTGGTCTTATTGCTGTAGGTATTTCCTTTATCAACAAAGATCATAATATCTTTCCACCTTAGTACACAGTTTCTGTAAGTTATCATGTTTAGAAAAAAATCAAAACCTATTTAATGGACAAACTTCTGAGTTTAACCAGGCTGGTCCTTAGACAACAATCATTCAGTCTCTTGCTTCTCTGTATTTATATTCTTTCCAGATTGGTAGCACCTATATGTCAGAACTTGTGCTCTCCTAGTAGAGCTTTATAATATCCAGTATCACCTTCATGCCAAAGTGAGACATCAAAGTATGGAGCTGCTAATGGTTATTATACTTATTTTATATGGGAAGAATATTTTAACTAATTCACCCATTTTATTTATTTAATGTAACTTTATGTTCTTTTGACTGTATGAGATATTTTCATGGAGAAGGATTGTCCTAAAGTTTATTTAGAATTAGGCATTATCCTATAGATATATAAAGAGGTATAACTAACCTAGATAATTTTTCCTAGCCAATGTAAAAATAAAGGACTATTTCTCATCAAATATAAGTGAAATCTAATAAACATTTTCTGAGGGAACAGAGAAGAATGATGTTCTATTTTAACTTAATCAATGCTGTGCAGCCCACCAAGACAACAGTAACTTATAACATATTTGCAGTATGATTATGTACTACCAAACTAATTTTTGATAAGTTTTAGTGACATACAAAATGAAAAAATATATAACAGTAACCATAAAACATACCCCAAATCTTTCATTTTCTTTGTCAGGATCATCCTTTGTGATTTTTAAAAACAAAATTGTAGGAAGAATGAAGATCAACATATTGGAAGTGGTTGTTCCTATAAAATGAACAAAAACCAGTTTTCTGTTATTATGAAATTTAACTCCCTAAAAGCTGTTATTGAATTATTAGTATAAAATTGCCATATTGTACCCAGAACTCCAAAAAGGTCTTTCATGGTGGGTACGAAGATTACTAAACAGTCAACAAAAGCCAAGATTATAGCAGCAATCACAATACGTTCAAGTAAATTGAAGATTGGTTTCTTAAGTAGCTCAGCCAGAGAATCACGAGCCTGTGGTAAAACAAAGCAAATAATTTTGTTAGTAGATAGTTTATAGTATTCAAATATGTTCTTCTAGTGCAGAAACTTTTACATTAATGGAATCTCAGAATTATGGAATTCAGAGTTGAAAGGGACCTAAGACGCCATTAACTGAGCCTATGTCTAAACAGTTCTTTCCTTTGTAGCATCTTTTACAAGTTATCATTTGGCCTTTTCTTAGACTTTCAATGATAAAGGCAAAAAAAAAATCCTCATTTTGGCTTCTTCTTATTAGGAAGTCTTAACAGACAATGAACCAAAATTTATTTCTTTTTAGACCTTTACAATACAATAATCATTCAAATTCATGAAGGATAGCTACCATGTTTCCCCTAATTTTCTTCTTAAGGCAATATGTCTTTAGGTCCTCAGTCTCTAGTCTTACCTTCTTAACAGAACAGATTGATTTTTTCTGACATCCTCCTAAAATGTGGTATCCAAAATTGAACATCCTTATTTCAAATTGGTTTAATTAGCTTGGAATATAAGACTATCACTTCTTTTTCTACAAACATTGCTCTGTAACTTAAGATCATTTTCACTTTTTTGGCTGGTCTTAATAACTAACTTGCATTGAGTTTACAATATGCTAAAGCAACTATATTTCACTAAAAGAAAATAATCATTATTTTGATTTTTTAAAAAAAAGTCCCACATTTTCCTCTATGGAATTTCACCTCTATGGGATTCTGCCTCTCATTCTAGGCAAAAACTTGGATTCTGACTGCATATTTTCTTCATTCAATGTTGTTCACCAACATTATACCAGATGACAGGTGGAAATATTCCCTAAAAGAGTGTAATAGAGAATTTCTCTTCTCGATTGAAAAAAAGCAATTGTTTGTTTTGTTTATTTTAATCCTATTTTATTTCATATTAGTTGTGAATGTTATTAATTTCATGTAGTTAAAGTTTTATAAGATAACCTTATAGGCCATTTAAAAATAAATTTAATTTAAATTTAAAAATTTTAAAAATTCTCAAAGGTGACTGAAAAATAATATGTTAGAAGATCTTTCCATTATTTGAAAGGTCATAGCTCAGTTTTTCTATCTGTGTTACAGGATAAAACACCCCTATAATAACAATTTTAACAGATTTCATAAAATAGACTTTTTCTGTCCATTGTTTTACACTATCCAAACATGATCTACTCATTTCTGCATCATCTATATAGAATCTAATTACCCTCATAATAATAAGCATTTTATTGTTGAGTCCCTTGTGATTTTTCTGTTATATTTATCTTTTTATGTTTCTTGAGTCTTATATTTCAAAGTAAAATTTTTATTTAGCTCTGGACTTTTTATCAGGAATACTTGAACTCTTCTATTTCATTAAATATTTACTTTCCTCCTTGAAGGATTATACCAAGTTTTGCTGGGTTAGGTTATTTTTTGGTTATAATCTCAATTCTTTTGTTTTCTAGAATATCAGTTTCTAGGTCCTCTACTTTTTTTTTAATATGGTAGTCTTGTGTGAGCCTGACTATAATTTAACAATATTAGAAAGTTGTCTGGTGGGTTTTTTTCCTGTCTTATTGAAGTATTTTCTCTTAGACCTGGGATTTCTGAAATTTGGCTACAATATGCCTGGATTTCTCTTAGGGTATGATCAACAGATTCTTTGACTTTCTATTTTACCCTCTAGTTTGAGGAAATCAGGGTAGTTTTCCTTGACAATTTTTTGAAATATGGTATCTAGGATGTTTCTTTGATCACGGCTTTCAGGCGATCCAATAATTCTTAAATTTTCTCCCCTTTATTTACTTTCTAGCTCAGATGTTTTTCTGAGAGATAGTTGATATTTTCTTCTATTTTTTCATTCTTTTGGTTTTCTTTCTGGATGTCACACAGATTCATTAAATTTCCAACTGCCCAGTTTAATTTTTAAGGTATTTCTTCTGTGAGCTTTTGCATCTCTTTTTCACTTGACCAATTCTGTTTTAAGTAGATCTCATCTTTATTGAATTTTTGTCTTCTTTTTCTTGTTGCACAATTCTGTTTTTTAAGGTGTTATTTTCTTCAGTATTTTTATGTCCCTTTTATCAACCTGTTAAAATTGAATTTTTCCTTTGCTTTAAATTCTTTCCCTATGTCTTCTTCTACTTTTATTGATTTTGAAAATCAAAATATTTAAGCTCTTCCAGGAATTTTTTTCTGGGAGGGAAGAGGGTTTGTTTGTAGCTGTTTTCACTTTTCTTCTGAGTTTGTGTTTTGATCTTCCCTTTCAACTTGGTAGCCTTTTATGGTCATGTTCTTGTTGTTTGTGCATTGTTTCTATCTTATTTCTTGATTTTGAACTTTATACTAAAGTTTAACTGTTTTCTGCATATGGATAGAGACACGGTCCCAAACTCTGGACTTTTTTACACAGCAATTTTCAGAGTTTGTTTGGATATGTTGAGAGGTTTTGGTTCTTCCAAAATGGTGTGATCTAGGGAGAGATGTAGTCACTGCTCTTCTGGTCTGCACTTTGATTCTTACCCAGGAAGGGACCTTTTCCCTTTGGAATTGCAATTGAGCTTCCTCTTCATAGTAATTAATTTCCTCTTCTGCATGTAATGTAATCCTTTGCTTTAAATAATGTACACATTTGGAACTATCTTGGCATATGATGTGAGTTGTTACTTTCTGCTTTCTGCTAAACTGCCTTTCAATTTTCCCAGCAGCTTTTGCTAAATACTAAGTTTTTGGCCCAATAACTGGCATCTTTGGGCTTGTAAACATTGTGTTCATTTACTTCTCTATATAGTATACCTGATTCCATGGATCTGCCTCTTTATTTCTTTACTAGTTATTAGATATTTTTTGTGATTGCTATATTGAAGTGTAATTTAAGTTCTGTCACTTAGTTTTCCTACATTCCCACTTTTTTCATTATTTCTCTTGAGATTTTTGACTTTTTATTCCTCTGGATGATTTTTTTTTTCTCTTTCAAGTAATCCTTTGGTAAATAGATTGATATGGCATTGAATAAGCAAGCTAATTTTTTATAGTAATGGAATTTTTATTATATTGGCTCATTTTATGTATAAATAATATTTCTCTAGTTATTTAAATGTATTTATTTATATAAAAATTATTTTAGAGTTGTAGTCCTATAATTCCTATCTATATCATGATAGGTACATTACCAAGTATTTTATGTATTCTGAAATTATTTTTCAATGAAACATGTCTATTTCTACCTAGATGGACTTGTTAGTTATATACAAAGGTTTTTTTTTTTTTTTTTGCTGAGGCAATTGGGGTTAAGACTTGCCCAGGGTGTCACATAGCTAGGAAGTGTTAAATGTCTGAGGCCAAATTTGAACTCAGGTCCTCCTGATTTCAAGGCTAGTGCTCTATCCACTTCACAAGCTAGCTACCCTATATACAGAGAGTCTAATGATTTGGGTTTACTTTATAACTCATAAGTCTTGAAGTTGTTAATGGTTTTGATTATTTTAAAAAATTGACTCTTTTTGGTTCTCTGAGTAAATCATCTTATAATCTTTAAAAAGTGACAATTTGTTTTTTATTCCTTGTCTATACTTCTTTCCATTTATTTTTTCTTACTTTATTGCTAATAGCTATCATTTCTAGCACTACTGAATAGCAATAGACATCTTTTGCTATACCCTTGATCTTACTGGAAAGACCTTTCACTTTAATTTCAATACAGATAAGGCTGATTTGATTTTAGAAAGATAACTCTTATCATTTAAAGGAAAGTTCAATTTATATGTGTGCTTTCTTGTACTTTAAAAAAATGGGCATTGTATCTTTTCAAAAACTTATAGGATTTTTTTATTAACATGGCTAATTATGTTTATCGTTTTCCTCACACTGAATCAAGCCTGCCTTCTGGTATAAATCTGACCTAGTCATAGTGTGTAGTCTTTGTGATATGTTGCTGTAGTCACCTTGATATTTTATTTAAATTTAACGTGGTATTGTATGTTTTGGTTTTTAATGTAATTATGTTGATTGTTTTCCTTAATATTAAACAATCTCTTGTATAAATTCCACTTGATCAAAATGAATTATTTCTTGGATAAGTTGCTATAGTTTGACAGGATTGTGTTTAAAATTTTTGAGCTAATATTCATTTATTTTATTGGCTTATAGTTTTATTTCTGCACTTTATTCTTCCCTCTTTAAGGTAAAAAAACTATATTTGTTTCATAAAATGATCCTGGTGGGAAGCTCCTAAAGATTTCCCCTCCCAAAGAATGCTTTAGATTCATCCCAGAAACTTTGGCATGTTGTTTCTTCATTATCATTTTCCTTTACATAGTTATTATTGCTAACTTAATTAATTTAAAATAACCACATAATCATCTCTGTATAGATTTAACAACAAAGTATAATATTATTTTATGCTTAAAATATTGCAAAGTATAGGCATAGAGGGACTTTTTTTAAGACTACAAAAACCATCTCTCTTAAATCAAAAGTAAGCATCATATGAACTGCATATACACTAGAACCTGTTCCAGTAAATATGGGAATGAATCAAGGATGCCTACTTTCTTTAGTATTATTTAATATATTTTTTGAAAAGATAGCAATAGTAAAAAGACAAAAAAGTAATTAAAGGCAAAAGATAAGCAGAGAGGAGATAAAAGTATGTTTACTTTCTAATAATATGACAATGTACTTGGAAAACCCCCTTGAGAATCAGCAAAAGTGCTAATTGAGACAATAGCTTAAGCAAAGTTGCAGGCTATAAAATACATCTTCAAAAATCAATATAATTTTACATAATAATAGAAAAATGCAATAAGAAACAATAGAAATGGAAATATCATTCCAAATAACTATGAAATGCATAAACTATCTGGGAATCGGTTTCCAAAAATACACAAAAGATCTGTTTATATTCAATTACAAAATGCAAAAAATACAAAAAAAGAAATAACAACTTAGATATCAGGAGGAATATTCAATGTTCATTGACCAGACTATGGAAACGTTATGAAAAGATAATATGACCAAAATTAATTTAGGTTTTTATTGTTATACCAATCAAATTTCTAGTGGAATACTTTACAGAACTTAATGTTAAATTAATTTAGAAACTAATTTAGAAAAACAAAAGATCCATAATATCAAGGAAAATTATAGAAAAAGTAAGGACAAAGAGAAAACCTCAAACTATATTATAAAACAGTAGTCATGAAAATTATTCGATATTGGTTACCAAATATATAGATCAATTGAGTAGATTAGAAAAAGGACATTCAGAAATAATAGAACTCAATAACTCAGTGGTTGATAAATTGGAAAACATAAATTATCTGCAAAACTTCCCATTTTATAAAAAAAAAAACTACCAGGAAAACTGGAAAGTAGTCAACAGAAATGAGATTTAAGCATCAATACTTCATACAACACTACACAATATGTTCTACATGGAGATATCCCATAATATTAATAGTATATTATAATATATATAGTATAGGAAAATTGAAAGAGAAACCGACCATTTATCTCTCATGGGTATGAGTATAGGGAGGCAATTACAAAAGATGAAATAAGATACTTTGATTACTAGAAACTGAAAAACAGATAACATATACAGACATACTGAAAATTGAAAAAAATAAAATTTGTATCACTACTGACATTTTGTGTAACTGCGTAAGTCATGTTTTATTTGTCTCTGAGTTAAATATGGAACTTCAGTTTTCCTGTAAATCATCATTATCTCTAAATTAAGTTTAGACTTTCACTATTCCTTTTAATCACTATTCTATTCTTGTGTAAAGGAAATCTATTATTTTTGAAAGGTAGATACCAAGGAATCTGTTATTGTTATTAGCAATGTAGGTGGATTCCATTGATGAACTTTCATAACAACAAGATAGAAGGATTATTGCTGGCTCCACATTCCAAATTTCCAGTCAATCATATTATCTTCTATGTCTTTTATGCTTCTGACTTTGAAACTAATCATATTGGTTATAAATCCCATCTATAATTCTGCCCTCTAGTGGGCATGCTCCTCCTTTTGTCCATAAAATAATCTAGCAATTCTCATTCATGATCTTTTGGCTTGTTGAGGAGCTAAAGATAATTTTTATTGGTAACTGTTAGCATTAATCAATAAATTGAAAGTACTCAAAACTTGGTTGCCTCAGTTTGTCTTAATTTTAATTGCAATAATACATATATGCATACATATACATATTTGTTACTTAGTTGTTCAGTCATGTCCAATTCTTCATGACCTTCTTGAGTTGTTTATGGGATTTTCTTGGCAAGTGTTTTGCTATTTCATTTTACATTTTACAGGTGAGGAACTGAGGGAAATAGGAGTTAGGTGATTTGTCCTGAGTCACATAATTACTAAGTATCTAAGGCAATATTTGAACACAGGTCTTCCTGATTCCAAGTCCAATGCTCTATCTACTGCTCCACCTAGTTACCTATATGTATATGTAAATCTATCTATCTATTTATCTATTTATCTATATTTATGATGATCATCCATCAATAGATAAATAATCAAAGGATATGAACAAACAGGTCTCAAAAGAACTGCAAGGTATTCACAGCCACATGAAAAAAAAAAAAAAAAACAACTTCTACATAACCCAATTAAAAAAAATGAAATCAAAACAGCCCTGAAGTTTTATCTCATAATCTGAAAACTAGAAAAATAACAAAAATGGCAATAGCCAATATTTTAGAGGCTATGGAAAGACAGGTACACCAATACATTATTGAGAGTTGTAAAATGGTGCAATGCTTTTGGAAAGCAATTTGGAATTGTTTCAATAAAGTGGTTAAAATTCAAACATTTGAACCAGAGACTTCATTTCAAGGCTTATATTTCCATTGATAAGAGAGATCCCACATGCACCAAAGTATTTATACCTACGCTTTTGGTGAAACAATGTAGATGCTCATGATCTGGTCAATGGCTAAACCCATTATGGTACATGAGTGTAATGGAAATATTACTACGCTTTAAGAAAGTATGTGAATGAATGCAAAAATATATGAAGTAATTCAGAATGAAGTAAGCAAAGCCAAGAAAACAATATACACATTAACTCTAACAATGTAATTGGAAAGAACTATACAACCAAAAATTAAAAATAAATGTAACAAAATTATAACATACAAGACGATGCTTTCAATCCAACCTCTCGTGGAAGGAGAATGTCTACAGGTGTTACACATTGTACGTATTTTTGGATTTTTTTTCAATGTATGGATAAGTTATGATGGACTTTTTGTCTCTAGGGGAAGTATGGGAAGGAATATATTCAATACTATGTTGATGTAAGAAACAGAAAATATAAACAAAAACTTAATTTTTAAAATAAATAACAGAGTTCTAGTTGGATTCTAGTTTCAAATCCATTTTGCTATCCTCTTCCATTTTGTGGGTGAGTATATCCCATTTACATTGATAGTAATGATTGTTTACTAAGTGTTTTTCTATCTTCTTCTTTTATAGGATCCACCCTCTTTAATTAAGAGCTTAGATTGCTTACAATTAATCCTTTCCTTAATGTTCTGTCTCCTTTTATTTTACCCTTTTCTTCCCCCCTTCCCTTGTGTTTTCATTAAGTGAAATGTATTTCTTTACCCAACTTTGTATTTTTTTCTTTTGACCAGTTTAGATAAAAGTAAATTCAAGTACCTCCTCTGCCCACCATTCCTTCTTGTCTTTTTATATTTTATATAGAGTTCTTTTAGAATGTATGGAGTGTTTGAGAGGATCAGTACTTCTGGCATGATGGCTTCTTTTCTTTTTTTTATCCATCTTTGGTGTCCACCTGATTCACCCAGTCATATTTCAGTAAACTATTTCAAGCGGTAATAGGTATAACAGTCATATTTCAGTAAACTATTTCAACAGGCAGGCTAAACCAGGTTGACTGTCAGTGCGTTGAAGGATGTGCACCCCAAGCATGTGAAGACTTTACCCAGGAGAATGAGTTAATGAGAATAATTTGTTCCATCAGTCATGAAGCAGGTGCTATGGAGCATTTAGAGCTTGATCAGGCATCAGACTCCAAGTCTTTCATTCACTGAATCCCAGGCCATTGCTAATTGTTTTGACTTTTGTATTGCCATTGGAATTTGATGATTCTTGTAAGATAATGAAGCTCACAATTCTGCCTCACTTAAACCCAATTCCTGTATATGTTAAGGAATTGTTGGCATTTTTTAAAAATGAAGGACAAACAAAAACAATATAGACCTCAACTATATTCTTCATACTAATTATGTG
The DNA here is from genome assembly GCF_048593235.1 of Sminthopsis crassicaudata. NCBI lineage: Eukaryota > Metazoa > Chordata > Mammalia > Dasyuromorphia > Dasyuridae > Sminthopsis > Sminthopsis crassicaudata. Next base: position 201,184,235 of record NC_133621.1, on the reverse strand, counting down.
GAATAATTTTCCAATTTTTCCTCTTTTTCCTCTTAGTCCACATATATCTCTTCCTCTCTTTGTATTCTTTGCCTTCAAGAATATATTATCCTGGGGCAGCTAGTTGTTAGAATACCAGCCCTGAAGTCAGGAGTACCTGAATTCAAATCTGGCCTCAACCACTAAACACTTCCTGCCTATGTGACCTTGGGCAAGTCACTTAATCCCAATTGCCTCAGGAAAAAAAAAGAATATATTATTCCAAGTTCTCCACTTCTTATATTGGTGCCTGCTAAATCAGATAAATCAAATATGGGTCTCAATTCTTTAAGTTTTCTTCTTTTTATCTGTTTTCAGTAATTCTTCTTTTAGACTTAGAAGACACATATTATGACTGATTTTCCTGAGAGTCTACATTTTGATATGTCTTTCAAGTGGTGATCATTGGATTGTTTCTATTTTTACTTTGCCTTTTGATTCTAATAGTTGTTGGCATTTTTTCATAATTTCTTGAAATATGATGTCCCAAGCTTCTGGTATAATAATGATATAATTATTTCTATTCTACTTCTATGGATATTTTTAACAGATCAGTTGTCTTTGATATAAAATATTTCATGTGTTTATTTTTCTCCCAGTCTTTTGATATTGCTTTAATATTTCTTATTGTCTTATGAAATCAACAGCTTCTGTTTAATTAATCTAACTTTTAGGGAATTTGTTCCTTGAATAACATTTTTGCCAAGCCATTAATTCTCTTTCCAATTCTTTTTTCCATAAAACTTTCACTTCCTTTTCAATTTTTTCTTCTAGAACTTTCACTTGATTTTAGAAAAAAACATTTTAATACCTTTTAAAAAAACTTATTTCATTTCTTCTGAGAATTTGGTTAAACGTACAGCAAAGTTTTTATTTGAGGTATTATTTGCTGCTATTTTGAAGCCATTCTCTTTTAAGTTTGTGTTTTAAATATCCCTATTGTCATAATTATTCTTTAAAGCAAAATTATCCCACCACCATCACCAAGCCTGGTAATTCTTCCAGTCATTCTGCATTTTGACTTCAGATTTTATGTTGGAACCAAGTCCTGTACACTTCTTTAGGTAATATCTGGGCTTAGTTTTTGTTTGCTTAAGTCTTTACATGCTTTCTTAAGAGTATTAAGTATTATATTATTCTAAGATCTCAGAGACTGCTCAAACTGGGGACGTACAAGCTTTCACTATTCCTAAAGTAATTCAATACAGAGCATATAATTCCGATGGTTGGAGCTCTCTTAAGTTTCAGATGCAGGTTTGAATCTGAGGAACACAATTATGGGTTTGTTTCTCATTAGATTTCCATTATATTATTGCTGGAAAAGTCACTATCAATTAGCTAGAAAGTTCAACTGGTACAGAGTGGCAGAACTGAAAGGTTTTGTTTGTGATTCCTTTCCTAAATATTCCCTTTCAGGCTTTAAACTTCACTGGAAGCTGGAAATGAGACCTCTCTCCATTCCTATATAGTTGCTGCTGGTTTTTGAACTTCCTTTTTTGTCAGTATTCAACCTAAAACTTACAACCAATCTTGTTCCCAGAATTCCATTCTTATAAGTATATCCCTTCTTTAATCTGTTCTGCATAAAAAACTAAAATGGACAGTGATCAACCATGTTGCCAATTGCTATTTCACAAAAAGCTGGGTCCCTTTATGTGGATTTGGAACCTCTTCTTGCTCTGGAACTCTGCATGATATGCTCCTGGATAGTCCTGGTTAGTCCTAGTTAACTCCTGGTTGTAGCCCTTTCTGTCTGCTTATACTAACTTAGCCTAAAAAAATTACAATGACTTTTTTCTTTGATTTTCTTGTCAGAACTTAGTCTTGAGTACTTTCTAAATCTTTTTGGAGTTGTACTGATGTTTTTCAAGATAATCCAGTATCTTGACTTTTTTCCTATTAATTTTGTGTGTGTGTGTATATGTGTGTGTGTATGTGTGTGTGTGTGTGTGTGTGTGTGTGTGTGTGTGTGTGTATTAGTAATTTGAGATTGGATTAAATATTAAGACCAAAGGCATCTTTGTTTATAAATGTGGGGTTTTGGGGGGTGAGATAGATATTTTTCCTGAATACTAAATTTAGAATTAATTTCTTAATTATTCTTTCCATGTTTTCTTATTATTTGTGACCTTGAATCCAATTACTTTAATCTGATAAACAGTTATTATTTAATTGAGATAGAATATTAGAACTATCATCTATCATAGAGTAAATTTATTACTTATCACATTTTCCCCAAAATAGACTTGGGAACCCACCTCTGTTATAGTTTCAGTAATCTAGAAATCTTATCCAATATGGCTTCTTCATTGGCAATTTCCCAAATATAGATGGAAAGATATTAGCTTTGCTTTTATCAGATTGCATATGACTTTAACTTACTGTGAGAAATAATACTGGAATTGTGAGAGTAACTGCCATCATCACTGACAATCGTACTATTAGGATAAGAAGACCTTTATCTTTGTATGTATGAAGTAAACTTGAATGTACCTCATCTAAAAAGGAGAAAATAAGACAAATGTTTTAAATTTATTTTTATTTTTTATTAAAGCTTTTTATTTTCAAAACATATGCAAAGATAATTTGCCAACATAGACCCTTGTATAGCCTTGTGTTTCACATCTTCCCCTCCTTTCTCCTATCCCCTCCCCTAGATGGCAAGCAATCCAATATATATCATTCATATTAAAATATATGTTTAAATATATGTGTAAAAGTATTTATAAAATTCTCTTGTTGCACAAGAAAAATTAGATCAAAAAGGAAAGAAAATGAGTAAGAAAACAAAATATAAGCAAACATCAACAAAAGAATAGGAACATTATATTGTGATCCACACTCAGTTCCCACAGTCCTCTCTCTGAGGGCAGATAGCTCTCTTCATCAGAAGATCATTGGAACTGGCATCAGTCATCTCATTGTTGGAAAGAGTCATGTTCATCAGAATTCGTCGTCATATAATATTGATGATATTGTGTACAATTATCTCCTGGGTCTGTTCATTTAATTTAGCTTCAGTCTCTCCAGGCCTCTTTAAAATCATCCTCCTGCCCATTTCTTATAGAACAGTAACATTCCATAGCATTCATATATCACAACTTATTCAGCCATTCTCCAATTGATGGGCATCCACTCAGTTTCCAGTTTCTTGACACTACAAAAAGGGTTGCCAAACATTTTTGCACATGTGGTCCCTTTCCTTTCTTTTTAAGATCTCTTTGGGATATAAACCCAGTAGTAGCACTGCTGGATCAAAGGGTATGCACAGTTTGATACTTTTTGGGCATAGTTCCAAATTGCTCTCCAAAATGGCTAGATCCATAAACAGTTTTCCCACAACCTCTCCAACATTCATCATCTTTTCCTGTCACCTTAGACAATCTGAGAGGTGTATAGTGGTATCTCAGAGTAGACAAATGTTTTTTAAAAGAGACAATCATTCACATCACTTTTCAACTTTTCCCAGAGCAACCAGTGATTTAGAAGCTCATGATAAGGCAAGGAATTGAACAATTGAAATTTAGAAGACAATTTTTAAACCTATAAAAATTAGTTCTCAATGAAAGAGATTCCACTATTTAACTAAATAAGATTTTAAAAGCTATTTGGAAATTTTCTTCCTTTAAAGTAAATGTAATTTACATTTAATTAATTTCATTAGAAGAAATTACAGAACTGGGAATGCATAAAGTAGGATTATAAACAAAAGTTCTACTGAAAAACAGTAAACTGGTCCACTTGTCCATGGAGTTTTCTTGGCAAAGATATTGGAGTGATTTGCTACTTTTTTTTTCTAAGGCAAGGAAGGTTAAGTGATTTGCTCAAAGCTACACAGCTAGTAAATGTCTGAGTCAGATTTGAGCTCAGGAATATGAGTCTTTCTGACTCCCTGCCTATTCATTGTGACATTTAACTTTCCAATGACTGTCTCAGTTTAGATCAAAACTCTAAGGTGGAGGTGCAACTCCTTTTTATAACCATAGAACAAAGAGCAGGATAGGTAAAAGAAAAATACAATTGGTTCAGGTTTGGCATTATCTTAGGGGTGAGGACGATTGATCACATTAAGGAAAGCAGGAAAAATTAGGAGCAGGATAGGTAAACGAAAAATACAATTGGTTACAGGTTTGGCATTATCTTAGGGGTGAGGACGATTGATCACATTAAAGAAAGCAGGAAAAATTACATGTGGAAACAAGAAGACCACCTCTCTCTGTATTAGAGGAATGTTTTATTGATTTTTGGAACCCAACTGATTTCTGAGTCTTTTGATAATACACTAGGAAAAATAGATTCAGTAGCTCATGGAAATGAGATAATACTATTTTTAATTGGGCAAAGATGGGCTAGGATAAAACTCGGTGAGCTTCTCAGTGAACCAAAATAATATGTCAATGTCATAAAAGTTTCTCAGAAGATGAGATTATGGGGGATACCATGTTTTCTTGCCATAATCCGTTTTGCAAATAGTATTGAGGGTACAGTTCTCCTAGAACGAAAGTGTTTTATGAGAGTATTGAACCTGTAAACATAGCTCAAAGTTTTTCTTTACTTAAAAGTGATAGTGGGAATACTTAAATTTTGGCATCTAACAAGAGAGGAAAACAACTTTTGAACTCATGAAATTTTTCATTCAGAAACAGAGTAAAGAATTAGATTGTTATGTAAAACACAGAATAAAGTTACAGAATAAGATCAATTACAGAATTATAAAGTACAAAATTAATTTTTTTTTCTCACTTTTGTTTTCCGGGCTCTAGCTATTCAACTGTCTCTAGAGAGTTTGAGACCACAGCTTAATATTTTTTTATCTTACTTGTAATCTACAACTATTATTAAGGTAATAGTCAATCATCAGAAAAATATCTGTTCTCTTTTCCTTATCTCTATCCTAATAAGCTTACATATTTGTTTATTAATTTTTTTGTATGGAAATATTCAACCAAACAATGCTTTTGCTAATTATAGTCACTAATGGAATTAGATAATTTATTTATTATGTTTACCAAGAATATTTTTTTTTGTTTTTTGATTATATCTTTTAGTTACATAAGCAAACTTTTATGTTTGCAACCTCAAGTCTTTATGCTTCAAAGTTCCTCATTAAAAAATTCCTTTTTTGGGGCAGAAGCAAGATGGTAGAGAAGAGGCAATGACTTGACTGAGCTCTCTTCCCCAAACTCCTGCAAATACCTTTAAATATTGCCATAAAATAATTCTTGAAGCAGCAAAACCCATAAAAAGATGGGGTGAAATAATTTTTCAGCCAAATACAAATTGGAAGGTCATCATGAAAGATCTGTTGTGCCTGGGTGAAAATGGATCACACTTCATCTCCAGCTGCAAAACACCAACCTATTCCCAGCAAGCCAGGAATAAGGCTTGGGGAGCCACTGAGCTTCCAGAGTTTTACTCCCATAGACTGTAAGGGGGTTATACAATTGGTCAAAAGGATATTACAAGGGTCTCTTTGCTAGCACTAAAGCAGAACAACATTACTTTGCCTATATTCTGATCAGAGTTGCATTGCTGATTGGCAGTCCCAGGTGAGAGAAAAAGGAGACGACCAGAGCTTGTGGCTGCAGTGTAGCAGGGACCCTCCTTACAATTCTAGGGCAGAAAAAAATTTGTGGTCACTCATAGACCAGAGTATGGGCCAGGAGAGTAATAAACACACTTCTCCTAAGATCATACCACTTTGGAAGAACTAAAAATTTACAGGTTCCTAGAAATATTTCTGAAAATAACAAAAACCCCTAAAGCTTGTTCATCCTTTGTCCTGGAAGTAGAGCCCTACTTTTTTTTTGGCTAACTTTTTACTGACAGAACATATATACATGAGTAATTTTTACAACATTATCCCTTGCACTCACTTCTGTTCCAACTTTTCCCTTCTCTCCTTCTACCCCCTTGCCTAGATGGCAGGAAGTCTTATACATATTAAACATGTTATAGTGTATCCTAGATACAATATATGTGTGCAGAACTGTACATTCTTTTGTTGCACAATAAGAATTAGATTCAGAAGGTAAAAATAACCTGGGAAGAAAAACAAAAATGCAAGTAGTCCACATTCATTTCCCAGTGTTCTATCTCTGGGTGTAGCTGATTCTGTCCATCATTGATCAACTGGAATTGAATCGAATCTTCTATTTGTCGAAGATATCCATTTTCATCAGAATACATCCTCATACAGTATTGTTGTTGAAGTTTATAATGATCAGAGCCCTACTTTTAACAAATGATTAAAAGTCAAGTACTAGGCTGGGGAAATGAGCAAATAGAAAAAGAGTCTGATCATAGAAAGTTACTATGGTGACAAGAAAGATCAAAACACACACTCAGAAGAAGATAACAAAGCAAAGCTTCTATCCCAAAGAATCCCAGAAAAATATAAATTGGTCTCAGGCCATGGAAGAAGTTTAAAAGGATTTTGAAAATCAAGGTAGAGAGGACAAGGAAAAATTGGGAAGAGAAATGAGAATGATGGAAGAAAATCACAAAAAAAGAGTCAATAGCTTGGTAACAACAAGAAAAATACTTAAGAAAATAATATATTAAAAAACAGAGTAAACTAAGTGCTAAACTAATTACAAAAAGCCAATGAGGAGAAGAATGTCTTTAAAAGCAGAATTGGCCAAATGAAAAGATAGGCACAAAAATTCACTGTAGGGGGGAAAAATCTCCTTAAAGAATAGAATTGCTCAAATAGAAGGTAAAGACTTTATGAAAAGTAAGAAACAATTTTTAAAAACTCAAAAAGAATGAAAAAAGATTAAATATCTCATAGGAAAAACAACTGGTCTAGAAAATAGATCTAGGAAAAATAATTTTAATCTGAAATAATTTTAAATCTGAAAGCCATGATCAAAAAAAGAATCAAAACATCATCTTTTAAGAAATAATCAAAGAAATTGTCTAGATGTTCCAGAACTTGGTGTTAAAATAGAAATTAAAAGAATCTATTTATCACTCCTGAAAAAGATCACAAAGTGAAAACTCTCAGAAGTTTTCTAGCCAAATTCCAGAGCTTTCAAATCAAGGGAAAAAAATTTCAAACATCCAGGAAGAAACAATTCAGTTATCATGGAACCACAGTCATGGTACTACAATATTTAGTAGCTTCTATATTAAAGGAGTAGAGGACTTGGAATTATGTTATTCCAGAGAGCAATGGAGCTATTAATACAAGCAAGAATCACCTACCCAGTAAAATTGAATGTAATTCTGCAGGAGAAAAATGGATAGTTAATGAGATTGAGGACTTTAAAGCATTCTTGAACAGATCAGAACTGAACAGAAACTTTACCTTTCAAATGCAAGATTGAAAAAGCATAAAAAGAGAAACCATAAGGGATTTAGTAAGGTTAAATGATTTATATTCCTACATGGGAAGATGACACTTGTAATACAAAATAAGTTTTTCATTATTAGAGCACTGAGAAAGAGGGCATAGAGATTACAGGTGTGAATTTAATATGAAGTGATGATGTGTAAACAATTAAGAGAGGAATGTACCAGGAGAAAGGGAAAGGGAGAGGCAGAATGGAGTAAATTATCTCACATAAAAGAGACAAAAAAGTTTTATAAAAGAAGGGGAAATGGGAGAGGTAAAAAGAAATGAGTACCTACTCTCATTGGAAATAGTTTAAAGACAGAATAACATTGAATTGAATATAGAAATCTCTTTAACCTTACAAGTAGGGTCCTACAGTTGTGAGACACTAGCTCATGTCTTGGAAATTAAGAAGAAATTAAGGTCTTCTGTTTTGCCTTTTATGCATGATAATTTACCCCATTCTACTACTTTTTTACTCTCTCCCCCAAAACATTTCTCTCCCAATGCATCTCCTCTTTTATGCATGATAATTTATCCCATTCTACTTCTTTACTCTCTCTCCCAATACATTCCTCTTGCCTTTTTTTTTGATAACACTTCATATTCAACTAACATTTGCCCTGTCTACATGTACTCCTCCAAACTTCCCTAATAATGATTAAGTTCTTATGAGTTACTAGTATCTTCCCATATAGCAATGTATGCAGCTCAACTTCATCAAATCCCTCATGATTTCCCTTTCCTATTTACCTTTTTGGTTTTTTTTTTTCAATCTTGTATTTGAAAGTCAGATATTCTATTCAGTTCTGATCTTTTAATCAAGAATGATAGAAAATCTTCAGTTTCATTGAAATGTCCAATTTTTTTCCTGTGAAGATTATGCTCAGTTTTTCTGGGCAACTTATTTTTGGTTGTAATCTTAGCTCCTTTGCCCTTCAGAATATTATATTCCAACCCTTCTGATCTTTCAATGTAGAAGCTACTAAATATTGTGTTATCCTGTAGCTCCACAATTCCTAAATTGTTTCTTTCTGTATGTTTTCAATATTTTCTGCTTGAAGTGAGAGCTTGGACTGTAATTTGGGTAGAATATTCCTGGGTGTTTTCATTTTGGAATCTCAGAAGTTTGATTGGTGGATTCTTTCAATTTCCATTTTACCTTTTGGTTCTAAAATATCAGGACAGTTTTCCTTGACAATTTTTTGAAAGATAATATCTAGGCTTTTTTATGATCATGACTTTCAGATAGCCCAATAATATTTCAATTATATTTCCTGGATCTATTTTCCAGATAAGTTTTTTTTTTTTTTTTTTTTTTTTTTTTTTTTTTTTTTTTTTTTTTTACAATGAGATATTTCCAATTCTCTTCTATTTTTCCATTCTTTTAGTTTTGCTTTATTATTGTATCTTGAGTTCTAATAAAGGCATTAGTTTCCATATTCTCAATAATGATTTTTTAAAAAATTATTTTCCACAGTGAGCTGTTGTTCCTCCTCTTGTACTTGTCCAATCCTACTTTTAAAGAGCCATTTATCTCAGTAGATTTTTTTTTCTCATATTTGGCTAATTCTTCTCTTTAAGGAGCTTTTTTCTTCAGTGAATTTTTGTGCTTTTCCATTTGGCCAATTGTGCTTTTTAAGGCATTCTTTTCCTCCTGGTTTTTTATAATTTGTTTACCATTTGACTTAGTTTGTTTTTTAAGGTTTTATTTTCTTCAGTATTTTTAACGTCTCCTTTACCAAGCTGTTGATTTATTTTTCATGATTTTTTCCATCACTCATTTCTCTTCCCAATTTTTCCTCTTTCTTTCTTATCTGATTTTAAAAATCCATTTTGATTTTTTTCTATGACCTGAGACCAAATGGTATTTTTCTGGGAGGCTTTGGATGTAGCAGCTTTGTTATCTTCTTCTGGATGTGCATTTTGATTTTCCTTGTTACTACAGTAGCTTTCAATAATCAATACTCTTTTATTTTGTTTGCTCTTTTCCCTAGCCTAAGTACTTGACTTTTAACTCTTTGTTAAAAGTAGGGCTCTGCTTCAAGGATGAAGGGTGCACTGTCCCAAACTTCAGAGTTTTGCAGCTGTTTCCAGAGATACTTCTACAAACCTGTAAATTTTCAGTTCTTCCAAGGTAGTATAATTTAAGGAGAGGTGTGTTTACTCCTTTCCTAGTGAATAATTTGGTCTGTGAGTGACCACAAGTTTTCTTTTTTGCCCTAAAATTATGAGAAGGTTCCCTGCTATACTATGGCTGCATTCTCCTCTTTGCCCTGGGACTAACACTCAGGAGGCTAATATGCGCAAAGAAACAAGAGTCTTGCCCTCAGTGCTAGCAAAGAGACCCTTGCAATCTTCTTCTAACCAGTTGCTTGACTCCCTTTATTGTCTGTGAGCTGAGAGCTTCAGAAGCAGCTACTTCTGCTGCTGATTCAGTCTCTCCCAAGGTTTGCTCCTTCTTTACTGGGTGCTGAACTATGCTCCAGTCTCAGCCACATGTTACAAACCTTTCTTGCTGATCTTTCAACTTGTCTTTGGTTGTCTATAGGATGAAAGATCTGGGAACCACTGCTGCTGACACCAATTTGACCACTTCAGACTTGTTCCTGGTTTGCTGAGACCAGAGTAATACTAGGGTGGCCTGAGCTAGATTACCCTCCACCCTCATCCTAGTGTCACAAACCTTTTCTGCTAAATTTCCAAGATGTTATGTACTGGAAAATTATTATGTGCTTGTCTTTTTGTGGATTCCACTGCTCTAGAATTTGTTTAGAGTAATATATAAAGTTATTTGGAGGGGTTTGTTGGAGAGCTCATGCAAGTTCCTGTCATCCTGGCTCCATCTCTGATGGAGTACTATTATGCCTTAAGAAATGATGACTAGGATGCTCTCAAAAAACCTGAAAAGATCTACATGAGCTGGTACAAAGTGAAGTGCATTAATTACAAAATAACAGCATTATTGTGAGGTGATCAGCTGTGAATGACTTAGCTATTAGGAATACAATGATCTAAGACAATTCTGAAAATCTTATGATGAAAGATACTTTCCATTTCCAGAGAAAAAACTGATAATTGAATAAAGATCAAAACATCCTTTTTAAACTCTATTTTTCTTGGTTTTTTTTGGCTTATGTTTTCTTTCGCAACATGGAAATGTTCTGCATGACTACACATGTATGATTTATGTTGAATTTAATATTGAAGGCGAGCCCTCTAATAAGGTGGTGTAGGAGTGAGGATGGGAGAGAATTTGGAAATGAAAGTTTTAAAAATAAATGTTAAAATTGTTTTTGTAATTGGTGAAAAATAAAATGCTAAGCAAACAAACAAACAAACAAACAAATAAATAAATAAATGAATAAATAAGCAAGCCAAATTTCAGTAGTGGAATCAAGATGGTAGAGAGTAGACAAGACACTGCCTGAGTTCTCCCCCACTTGTCCTCAGAATCAAGTGTCTGAATGGATTTTGGAGTAATAGAACTCAGAAATATTCAGAATGCAATAATTTTCCAGCTTAATATATCTTGGAAGGACTTCAAGAAAGAAATGTGGTTTAGTGCAGGTGAAGTGCAAGTAGGCCCAGTATTAGGAGGCTAGGCACAAGAAATCTAGCAGGAGGCTCGTAGCCAAATATAGCAATGTCAGTTACTCTATCCTGATTTATATGGCCAATGGATAAGTAATTGTGAGACCTTCAATGCAACTATAAAAGGCAAATTGTGAGCCTTCAAATCCCAGCATAACAGGCAGGACTTGGCCAGGCCTACTCAGTGCAATAAGGAAACCTGCAGCACCATCAGTTCCAAGGTAGTCAGTGAGAAGCCCCTGTTCATCATTAGAGGAAGTTCAGGACAATCTTCCTTGTGGCCTAAGAGCAGACCTCAATCTCTAAAAATGAGTAAAAAAAGTAAAAAAATGTCTCTAGTCATAGAGAGCAACTATGGAGACAGGAAAGATCAGAACACAAACCAGAAAAAGACAGCAAAGGCAAAATGCCTTCAGATGAAGTTTCAAAGAGGGATATAAATTGGTCTCTAGCTCAAACAGCTCTCTTAGAAGAGTTCAAAAAGAATCTTAAAAGAGAGATTGAAGAAAAATGGGGAAAAGGGATGAAAGCTATGAGAGAGATATGAAAGTTTTGGGGAAAAGTCAACAGCTTGGAAAAGGAAACACATAAATTGATTGGAAAAAAAAAAAACTTCTTAAAAAAATAAATTTAGTGAAATGGAAAAAAACCCCAACTCCTTAAAAATAGAATTGATGAAATAGGAAAAAAACGTATTTCACAAAACATATCTCATTTAAAAGAAGAATTGACCAAATGCAAAAGGAGGTAAAAAGCTAAATGAAGATAATTCACTAAAAATTAGAATTGAATAAATGGAGGTGAATGCCTCAATGAGACATCAAGAATCCCGTCAAACAAAAAAAATAGTAAAAAATGTAAAATGCCTCATTGGAAAACAACTGACCTGGAAAATAAATCTAGAAGAGACAATTGAGAATTATTGGTCCACCTGAAAGTCACGATGAAAAGAAAAAAAAAAGAGCCTGAACAACATGTTTCAAGAAATCAGACAAGCAAAAGAGGTCTGATATTCTACAATTAAAGGGTAAAGTAGTCATTGAAAGAATCCACTGTTCACCTCCTGAAAGAGAAGGGGTGAAATAAGGTTGACCATTATCACCACTACTATTCAATATTGTACTAGAAATGTTAGCTTTAAGAGAAGAAAAATAATTTGAAGGAATTAGAATGGATAATGAAGAAACAAAATTATCACTCTTTGCAGATGATATGATGGAGAATCAACTAAAAACATTATAAATAATTAACAACTTTAGCCAAATTACAGGATACAAAATAAACCAATATAAATCATCAGCCTTTCTATATGTTACCAGTAATTATAGGTAATATAAAATATGTGGGAATCTATCTGCCTAAACAAGGCAAGTATATGAATATATAAATATATAAAATGCTTTTCACACAAATAAATTAGATCTAAACATTCAGAAAAAATCAATGACTCATAGATATGCTGGGCTAATAAAAATGACAATTCTACTTAAATTAACTTATTTACTCAGTGCCATATCAAACTGCCAAAAATTATTTTATAGCGCTAAAAAAATTAAAAACAAAATTCATCTAAAAGAAGGGTCAAAAATTTCAAGGGAATTAATGACTATAGCAATGTAGTGTTTGATAAACCCCAAAACTCCAGCTTCTGGAATAAGATTCACTATTTGACAAAAATTGCTAGGAAAATTGGAAAATAATATAATAGAAACTAGGCATTGATCAACATTTCACACCCTATACCAAGATTAGATTGAAATGGGTTCATGATTTAGAAATAAGGAGTGATACTATAAGCAAATTAGGAGAACAGAGAATAGTCTATTTCTCAGATCTATGAAGAGAGGAATTTATGACCAATGAAGAACTAGAGAATATTATAAAATGCAAAAACAAAGCTGCTTAATTTTGATTACATTAAATTTAAAAGGCTTTGCACAAAGAAAATGAATGCAGACAAGATTAGGAGGAAAACAAAGCTGGGGAAAAATTTTTACATCCAGTATTTCTGATAAAAGCCTCATTTCTAACTGACTTGAACTTATAAGAATGTAATTCATTTCCTAATTGTTAAATGGCCAAAGGATATGAACAGACAATTTTCAGATGAAGAAATTAAAGCCATTTCTGGTCATATAAAAAAATGCTCTAAATTACTATCAATTAGACAAATGAAAATTAAGACAGTTTTGAATTACCACTTCCTACCTCTCAGATTAGCTAAGATGACGCTAAGATGACAAGAAAATATGATAAATTTGGAGGGAATGTGGGGAAAACTGGGACACTAATGCATTGTTGATGAAGTTGTGAAATGATCCAACCATTCTGGAGAACCATTCTGCAATGGATTGCAATCATTCTGCAACTGTGCCTAAAACTATGAATACCCTTTGATACAGTAGTATCTCTACTGGGCCTATATCCCCCAAAAATCATAAAAAGGGGAAAGGACCCATGGCAAGGAGCTAGAAATTTGAATGGATACCTATCAGTTGGGGAATGGCTGGATAAGTTATATGAATGTAATGAGATATTGTTTTATAAGAAACAATAAGCTGGATGATTTCAGAAAGACCTGGAGGGACTTATATGAAGAGATGCTAAGTGAAGTGAGTAAAATCAAGAGAACATTGTACACAATATGATTATGGGATGATCAACTATGATCTTTTCACAGTGAGTTGATTCAAGGAAATCCAATAGATTAGTAATAAAAAGAGAACTATAGAGACTATAGATGAAAGAATAGTGTTGTCACCTTTTTGTTTGTTGGTTTTTTCTTTCTTGTGCCCCCCCTTTTGATCAGAGTTTTCTTGCGTAGCATGATGAATATGGAAATATGTTTAGAAGAATTGTACATGTGTAACATATATCAGATTGCTTATTGTCAAGGGGAGGAGATAGAGAAAGAGAGGGAGAACAATTTGGAACACAAGATTTTGCAAAGGTCATTCTTTGCATGTATTTGGAAAAATAGAATACTGTTAAAGAAAAAAAAAGAATAAAAATTCCATTTGTGCAATATTTTGAGTTTTTAGTAAAGCCTTAATGATATTCACTTGCATTTAGAATTCATGATCACTTACAAATAAGCAAATGGTTTGAATTTATGATAGAAGAAAAGTGTATTAGGGAAACTAATCATGTAAAGAAGAAGAAATGTTTAAATAATTTTTTAAGCTCATACCAAACTTTGCAAGAAATTTTGAGGAATGTCATCATAAAACAAACCAAATGCATAAAGGACCAGTGGATTTTACTATGCCATATGCTTAAAAGTAATATGTACAAATGCTTAAAATGCTTATAAATATTTTTCTTAAAACATTTTAAAATTCAGACTATTGGGTAGTCTGTGAAGGCCTGCTTCCTGTCCATTTTGTTCTACAATATTGAGGTACATTCAACTATTTCTGAAAAATTATGACTTAGACTGAATAAAAAAATAAGCCTTCAACATTAAATAAGCCAGAGTAGAAGACCCTAATGATTGCTTAAACAGTTAAAGTAGTAAAGTGGCCACAAGTTCAGTAGAGCCAATAAAATTAAAAATTCCTTATTCTCTTTTTCAAGTAACATTTCTTTTAATTTCCAATTTTCTCCTTCAATCATTGTAATGTTTTTCTTTCCAGTGAACTATTAGGAACTTTATTTTTTAATTGAAGTATAATATCTCAAGTACTATCACTGTTATTTCTAGCTTTAATGTGTATCTAGCCATTTCTTTTCTATTAAAGTAGTTTGTGCTATTTTTCAAATATCATTTAAGGGAGTCTCAGTAAAGATGTCTACTAAAACCTCAATTCCTTCCTGTGAAAATTCCAAAGAAAATAGTAGACTATATAAATATTTATTTACTTTACTTATTAATTATTAAATTAAATAAATATTAATTATTTATTTACATTTAGCCTAATGGACAAATAAAAATTGTCACTTTTTTAAAAAGAAAAATCAATCATGTAACATTTAATTGTTTTCTTTGACTTAAATGGTACAGGTTTGTTTGCTGTATTTTTAACTAAATAAATACATAGAAATTTATATAATTTAAACAAAAATAAATGTTTATTTAAATATGGGTAATATACACATTTAAATGTTGATAAATTACTTGCTTACCATAGAACGTCAGATAGCCAAAAAATGCAGTGAAGAGATACATAACACATATGGAGAAAATGGAAACATTGGAAACAATCTCCATTTTTCTCAATGAACGGCTGTTAAAAAAATTTGAAACATTAAAAAATATGTGCATTGTATTTATTCAATGGTATTAACAGTGTAGAATACATATTTAATTCAAAAACAGTAATTAAGTGCTTACTATGTTCTTCCATAGACATAAAAATATAGTGATAGATTCACTTAGCTAATTCATGTAATTGTAAAAATTTATATCTGACTTGGCATAGTGTATCTACATTGATTATTTATTTTAAAATGTCCAATGTAGTTATTGTGAGAGAAAGAACCCATGATACCTGACTTCACCTATATGAACTTTCACTTTTTCAAAAGGCTTAATTTGAGTATCTGAAAGTACTTTATATTTGATAGTAATGTTTTCCATTATCATGTGTATAAAAATGCTTAATACATTTAAAATGCTCTTCTGTAATTCCCAAAAGAGATAAATGGATATTAAAATTCAGGTGTTTCCAACTCTAAGACGCTCTTTTGGTGGGGAGGTGGGGAATGGAGTGAAGGGGGATGCAATGAAGGTGGTGGTGGTAGTAGTAAACTTGTAAAAAGGTATTCCTAATCCTCTAAGTAGTCTCCACAACAATGACTGGAAATTTAAAAAATTTTCCTAATGATTCAGGGAAGTTTCTCATGCAAAGATAACTATTGTTGGGGTATGCCCTAAAATATATATTTTGAGAGAATATCAAATCTGGCAAGCTGGCAAGCCATAAATATTTGGAAGACAATTGCAAAGGATGTGTCAAAATCAAAGTCCCTACTTCAAAAAAGACAGAAGAAAATGAAAATTTTAATTTGAGTACTTTTTAAAAATTAAGGGCATATTTGGATTTTAATTATTGAAAAAAGTAGAGTTGTCCTAAATATTTAAAAATGGAGGGAAATTTCTATTGAGAAACTCCCAAGTAAATTTACTGACAAATTTATTTTAACTTTTTTTTTCCATTTTCTTGAGAACCTATAATGGAGAAAAAGAGATTTATATGTAATAATGCTATTACAATACTATAGTATGTAGGTACTCTAACATATTAAATTGGAAAAAGAACATATAAGAACTTTTAATTCTTAAATGGAAAGGCAATTGGTTGTAGTAGTATGACAGTAACATGACATGTGGTCCATAGTTAGTAATATTAATTTTTTACTGCTATACCTTATATCTATCATTTACTTGGTAAAGAACTGACAAATAGTTCCAATTATGTTAGCATATTTTGACATTATGTTTAACAAATACCTCTGCAGTCTTATGAAACAAGCATGAGTAACATAGAATCACAGTCACTTAGCCTTGGAAGGGACCATACATGTTATTTAATCTATCTCCTCACCAACTATACTGTTATATAGTTTAAAATAGCATTTTTGACAATGACCACTTAATGTCTAGCAAATCACTGAGCCTAAAGCATCAAAACCAACCAAAAACCCAAATCTATGATTTACATACTTCAAGTTTTTCCTATAGCCTCAACTCATAGATTACTATTCTTATTTTCATATTTCACAAAACACTAGTAAGGAGAGAAAGTTATGCAAAGAAATTATATTTTATAGACAAAGTATTTAGCCATAAAAATTAAATTTTATGTCTTACTTTTTAAGATTAGTGTAAACTGGCAGGACTGCTTGATGACAAACATATGCAAATGCAATGGTGGGTAAAGCATAAACTGTCTGGGAGAAAAGAAATAAATGTATTAGGAAAAGTCATTTTTTTCCCCACACAAATTACTTAGCTCTGACTTTATGGAACTTTTATTTTATCTCTTAATCTTTACAAAATTCTTAAATTATTATTAGGAAGCATTTGATCTACTTAACAATAGCATCTCTTTCAAGAAAATTAATCTATCAAGAAGTATTTTTCATATAGACTTTGATGTTAAATAGGATATGTTAATTCTTATGTATATGTATATATATATATGTGTGTGTGTATACATATATATGTATACATTTTACCTTGTACTATTTTAACACTAAAATTTATTAAAAAATATATGTATTAACTAAAGGAAATTTTCATAATAAGGCATTTCAAAATATGACATTCGTTTCTTCTATCTTCTAGCTCTTTTCCTATCTTTTTTCAATCTTTGTGTTATTTCACATAATAAAAACTCAAAATTTCACAGTCCACCTGTTAAAAAAGCCCAAAAAGGACATTCAGCATTTAACAAAAGATATTTCTAAAATTTTAGTTTGAAACCCACGTTCTGGTTACAGAAAAGAAAATTAGGACTCTGCCTGTATGCCACCAAAAGAGTTGGTGAGTTTAACTAGTTCATGGAAGCAACAACTTTCTTCAATGGAAAAAATAGTCAAATTGAGTTTCATACTGAATTGCTGATTGATTAATGAAATTCAAATACCTCAAATAGTTGTTACTTAAATGATAAATAGAACTCAAATCACTGATAATTTAAAACAAAGCTGTAGAGACACCAGCTCTGAGGACTTGCGGGGAAAAAAAAATGGGCACTATACATACCAAAAAAATGTGAATACAAAAAAAGTATGTAATGATTTACATGAACTAATGCCAGAGGGTTGTATATACAATGATTACAATATGATTAATGAAAATAATATAAAAGAAAGGAAGGAAGGAAAGAAGGAAAGGGAAAGGAAAGAAGAAAAAAAGTAAACCTTGAATAATTATAATAGCTGTAAAACATTGCATATAATGTTGAATTACATTTCCTGAACTATCTTTTTTTTCTTTCATTTTCATTTTTTATTGCAAGGGATGGCTATATTTGGATTAAGAAACACTGGATAGGGGAACAGGGAGAGAGATCTTTGAAAACAAATGATAACAAAAAATTTAAAAACGAAACAATGGCACAGAACAGAAGCTAGCCATCTGTCATTATTCTCATGAGATTTATCTTCAAAATTCTGCTACTCAGGGTCCTTACCACACAACATGAAAGTACTTCATCTATGTTAGCTCTGATGACTTCACAGAGCACCATCTGAGTGCCATGTTTACTCATTTGATATATTTGATATTAGTGATATAATTGAGATTGTAGTTTAAGTTGAAAATCCTTTAATCACTCATAGTTACATAGTTTTCATAACACTTTCCCGATGGCAGCTCTGAGAGGCTGGTAATTCAAATATTGTTAGCCCCATTTTATAGATGATAAAATCTATATGTAACTTGTTTATCCACCAATGTCACCATTTAGATTTTTTTTTTTTCCCTTGGAGGCTGGGGTTAAGTGACTTGCCCAGGGTCACACAGCTAGGAAGTGTTAAGTATCTGAGACCAAATTTGAACTCAGGTCCTCCTGAATTTAAGGCTGGTGCTCTATCCACTGCACCACCTAGCTGCCCCCATTTAGTTTTAAAATAAATCTTTTGGTACCATGACAATTATGCTCACCACCACCCACTGAATCTTTCCACTAACCTAGGCCCTTGAAGGAAAAAGAGGAAAAGTAAACTGCCTATACCTCCATGCAATTTTGCAAGGAATTGATTAATAGTGTCACAATAGCAAAATAAATTTTGTATTAAAAAGCATACCTTAAAGTTAAATAAAATGTATCTTGGTTTACACATTTTCTGAAGTTCTTCTTTAGAAACTGTTGATGCATTAAATCCTGGCAGGGGACACTGGATTTGAAATTTCTCATAGATAATCTTTAATTATATAAAAAATAAATGTGATAGATTACATTGTGTGAAGTCAAAATAGTTGTTAAATGGAACTGTCACAAAAACTTCAATCCAATTCTTTAAACCAAAACTTACCACAAAGAGAAAAAAAACCATACATGACAAGGAAAGTCCACTGGTATATCCAAGGAACCCTAAATGAAACAATAAATTATTGTGTCATTTCTCACCTTTTAGCATAGAATTTCAAAATGTAGCTTAAATTCACACATTATCTCTGTCTGCCAAATAATTATAGGAACTATCAAATATTTTATTCCAAAATGCTACCTTACTTAACAGAAATTAAGACACTAATATCAGACACTGAAACATGGGATTTATAATGAATTCAGTTCTTTCTATACATTGACGAGTTTGTATTTCCAAACCTATATGAAAAAGGAAATCCTTAAAACTGCACCAGAAATCTCAATTGCTTGTCCTATAGTTGGAGTTCTATGTTTAGATCAATCCATTCAAGAAACCTTTGTTAAGCATTTCTCTGCTAATCCCAGTTGCATGCAAAGAGAAAGAATAAATTGTTAGGAACCTACCTGACCCCAGTTAACTGCCTGGGTATTTCTAGATATGTTTTTTTTTTCTTTTTATAGCAGATTCAGCTATTAAGAAGCATTATCAGTTATCATTTGTAAGTTATTCCACTCTCAAACTTCTGGGGAAAAAAAATCCCCTTTGCTGATCCCTTGGCCTCAATACATAAATACATAACAAGAAATCTGAGCAGCATTAATTTTTATCTTTTTGAAGACCTTTTGGCATGACAGATGTAGGAAACATTTCCCAGTAAAAGAACTCATAAAAAATTTCAGCAATTTTGGACAGACAGTCCAGAACTCAGAAAATTTTATTGGCTATTCATAGAATGGTTTCCCAAATCTTCCTAAATCAATGTGATTAAATAAACTTGATTAAAAATGAGTTCCCAGTACATTGGACATACCTATATTTAAATAGAAATAAAACAGCATATTCCAAAATCAAATTAAAATGACTTGGGAATTTATTTATACTTCTGATTCCATTGATATAAATAATATTTATTGAATTTAATTTGGCAATTAAAATAGTAGTTTCCAAACATTTTAAACTGTGCAATCCTACAGTGAAAATATTTTGAGTATGCATACTTTATATTTGTTGCATACTTTATATTTGTTTTATATAAATCATACATATATACTACTATGTCAATATCATATATCTTATAAAACATACACAAAAATTTTATATGGATGAGATAAAAGTGAAATAAGCAATATATTTCAAATATTTTCATTTAATTTAGTAGTGTTGCAAAATTCTTTTTTTGCTTTCACTAAAAATTACTAAATTAAAAGAAAATACTTGCTTTTTCAAATGAGCAATGCAGAGAAATAAAACTATAGAATAGAAAAAGACAAGAATCTCTTCAAGGAAATTAAGAGATATCAAGGGAAATTTTGTATGAAGAAAGGCATGATAAAAGACAAAAATTGTAGAAGAGATTAAAAAGAAGTGGTAACAACACAAAGAACTCTACAAGAAAGATTTTAATGTCTCTAATAACCATTATGGTTACTTATCTAGAGCCAAACATCCTGAAGAAAATGATGCTAACTGGGCCTTAGAAAGTATTGTTAACAATAAGACTAATGGAGCTATCAGAATTGTAGCTTAACAGATAAATAACATCTTAAAAGATGATGCTATTAAGGTGCCAATAGACTTGGAAAACTGGATTCGAAAAGATCAATTTACATCTCAAATCTTAAAAAAAAAGAGCACTGCCAGAGAATTTTCAAATTACCAAAAAATTGCATTCATTTAATGTCGGTTTAAGATCATGTTTAAGATTATGCAAACCAGGCTTCTGCCTAATGTGAATTTAGAATTAATGGAATTGCAGGTTAGTTTTCAAAGAGGTAGAAGAACTAGAGACCAAATTGCCAACAATTGCTTGATTATGGAGAATTTAGGAAGTTCCAGAAAAAACATCTATTTCTGCTTCATTACCTACACTAAAGCCTCTGACACATGTGGATTGCAATAAAATATGGCAAGTCCTCAAAAAGATGGAAGTAACAAATCATATTACTTGTCTACTGAGGAATTTATGTGTAATCCAAGTAGCAAAGGTTAGAACTGAACATCGAATAACTGAATGATTT
Organism: Sminthopsis crassicaudata; assembly: GCF_048593235.1. Lineage (NCBI taxonomy): Eukaryota > Metazoa > Chordata > Mammalia > Dasyuromorphia > Dasyuridae > Sminthopsis > Sminthopsis crassicaudata. The sequence continues at coordinate 201,163,226 of NC_133621.1, read as the reverse complement.
AAGATTGGAAAAGGGGTATGACAAGGTTGTACATTGTCACCTTATTTAAGTTAAATGAAGAGGACCTCATGTGAAATAGCAGATTGAATGAATCAAAAGCCAGCATTAAGGTTGTTGGAGAAATATCAACCATCTCAGATATTCATGTGATACTAGTCTGATGGCAGAAAGTGAAGAGGAATTGAAGCCTCTTAATAAGGGTGAAAGAGAAGATTATGTAAGCAAGTTTGTAAAACAGAAACAAACAAAAAAAAAACCCTGAATTCTTGACAACTGGTCCCAACACTTCTGGTAAATAGGAGGAGAAAAAAGCGGAAGCAGTGTTAGATTTTGTATTCTTGGACTCAAAAGATGCATACAGTGACTGCAGCCATGAAATTAAAAGACACTTGTTCCTTGAAAGAAAATCTATGGCATATATGGACTATATACTATACTATACTATACTATACTATACTATACTATACTATACTATACTATACTATACTATACTATACTATACTATGCTATACTATACTATACTATTCTATACTATTCTATACTATACTATACTATACTATACTATACTATACTATACTATACTATACTATACTATACTATTACTATGCTATACTATAAAGGAAAGACATCACCTTGAGGGCAAGAATCCATAAATCAAAGCTATGTTGTTGTTGTTTTTTTCCAGTAGCAATATATGACTGTGAGAGTAGGACAATAAAGAAAGCTTTTGAATTATGGTGTAAAGATTTAAGAACCCTTAGACAGCAAGGAGGTCAAATCAGTCAATACTAAAAGAAATTAATTCAGACTATTTATTCACTGGAAGGACAAATATTGAAATTAAAACTTAAAAATTTTGGTCACACAATGAGAATACAGAACTCATTGAAAAAGATGTTGGGAAAGATTGAAGGTCAAAGGACAAAGAATAAGGTGAATAGATAGTGTCATGGAAGTAATGAACATGAACTTGAATGGACTTCAGGTGATAGTAGAAGGTGGAAGAGCCTGATATGTTGTGGTTCACAATGTCACAAAGATTTGGAAGTCATGACTGAATCACTGAATAGAAACAAATGAAAACTAAAATGTGAAAAGACATTTTAAATGGCTCATAATAGTGAGCAAAACAGCTTGTTTTTTTGTCATGTCAATATACATATGCTAAGTTCTTTCTATGAGCCAAGCTTCTTTGAGACAAAAAAGAAGGTAAAAAAATAATTCCTGCCTTTAGTAAAGACATGAGCCAGTACTAGATTGATGAGGATATTAGGGGAGCAGGAATTCTTCCTGATTTATTTAAATTTAAGGTTTACAAAGATGAAGAGGATCATTCAAACAAAAGTTGGTTGCTTTTCTTGTCCATTGTGCCCCTTAGGAGAATCTTGTTAATGCTTTGAATCAAATTCTTGTGAAGCCCCTTCCACAGAGACTAAAATATAGAAAGAAAGATAAATGATTAATTATGCAAGGATCAAATAGGTAGCTCAGGTTATTTTAGATTTAAAGTCGTTCAAATCCTAGCTCCAAAGGCTTGTTAGTAAGATTAATTAGTTTTCAGGACTTTCATTTAAAGAACGTGACCAGATACCAGAATGACTTCATTCTTTTGATTATTAACTGATTGAGGTCTCTAAAAAAATTGCCGTGCATTGTAGCCTGCCTCTATGTATGTAAGGCAGCTTGAAATTCATTCAGCAGCATGAAGATGACTTTGATGTTATTACAGGCCCATAGGTCTTACTTAAAAATTTAAAAAAAAAAATTTTTTTTTGAGGCTGGGGTCAAGTGACTTGCCCAGGGTCACACAGCTAGGAAGTGTTAAGTGTCTGAGACCACATTTAAACTCGGATCCTCCTGAATTCAAGGCTGATACTCTATCCACTGCGCCACCTAGCCGCCCCTTTTTAAAGTATTTTAAAAGTATTATCACTAAAAGGTGATTGCATCCTCAACTGTCAGGATGAATGCCAAAGGCTGAACCTGAACCTCACCAAGAAGATGAAACAGTTCTGCAAGTCCCTGTTCCCTATTGTGGAATATGTCTATTATACATCTCCATGTACCCCAGGAATTGGACTAGGTTTATACTCTGCATCAAGTTTTGGGAGTGAATATAGAAATCCACACAAAAACAATTTGAGAATATGAATCTTACATATTGCAGCTCAGACATCTACCATTTGTGCTGCCTAAATTTACGTGCTAGACTATATGATATGTGAAATCAGAATAGAATGCCTCAGTCCCTCTCAGGGACAACCATTCATTATCTGGTGCTCCTTTCATTGTTTCTGAGAACAATGATTAACATTCACTCTTTCTTCTGAAAAAGGATCCATCCATCCATCTACCAGTTATTCCATGGAACAATGAAGTTATCAAACTTAGGATATGCTCAGGGCCCTTCAATTCATGTTCTAGTGGAGGGGTGAAGCAGGATAGAATGGAGTGAATGCAAAATGTCTACCTGTCTGTCATTGTTCTGTTGAGCTTGGTCAATGACAGTTGATCAATATTAATCACTTTTGTAATTCTAGAATGCTCCTTCTCTCCTTTCAAATCCCTCTCAACAAACAGAACATTTACAACTGGAAAAAATGGGGGAGGGGAGAAATAAAAAAATAAGTGCTTTAAAGGAAAGTCATAAAAGGAGAATTAATAACAAACTATAAGAAATACAAAACTTTACCCAAGCAAGAAATTGTTTAAATATTTGAATGGACATAAAAGAATTTAACCACTCCATGTGAAAACAAGTCAGTGAATCAGTCATCTGAAAATTACTAAAACAAAGTCAAAAGACTGAAAAAAGGTTGTGAAAGTGTCACACAACCTCTTTTCCAGAGCTAAGATCCAGCAAGTAAGCTGTGAGGTAAGTTTAGCATAACATCAATCATTTACACTCACCCTCTCAGTCACAGCAAATCCCAGAATTGTTTCTGGTCAAGAAGCCCTGTTATGAATCATGTGTCATATGGTTGCTGTCATTCCTCATTGTCAGGGCTACAGCCCATTGTGCAGCCAGTGATATAAGTATTGAGATCTCCCCATAGTGCTTCAGGTCCCTTCCCACCATCCACAGGGCTCCCCCAAGTCCCCCCCAATCCCTCTAAATAATGACTCCAAATAAATTTTAGATGGAGATGGAGTGAAACTATTTTTCAGTTGAGGACTAAGCCAGCAGGAAAGGTCTGTTACACCAGGATGGAGTCCAACATGCAATCCTATCACCAACCCTGACCCCAGCAAAGGAAACAGACCTTGGGGCCTCTGAAACAGCAGCAGCATTGGAGTTTTACAGACCTCTCAGTCCAGAGACCACCAAAGACCACTTGGAAAGTTGTGAGAGGATGAGAGGACCTTAGAAACCATCAGCAGTGATAACAGCAGGCTGCACAGAGATGATGGCAGTGACAATGGCAATAGTAGCAGCATTGGCAATTTCCAGAAATATCAGCTCAGACATGGTAGAGGGCCAAGTAGCTGGTCATAAGGATGTCCTTTTTTTTTTTTTTTAAACTAGCAATGAGGAAGGACTCTGTACTTTTAAGCACACTAGAAATTACAGTCATAATGGAGCAGGGACACACCTCACAATTCCAGGGCAGAAAAGAATGTTGAGGTTTCTCAAATACACTTCTTGCAAGAACTGAAAATTTACAGATCACTAGTAGAATCTCTGAAAACAGCTGCACAAAACTGCTGAAACTTGGGACAATGCACCTTCCACCCTGGAAAGAGAGTCTAATGTAACAAAGAGTTAAAGGCCAGGTAATAAACTGGGAAAATGAATAAGCAACAGAAAAAGATTTTGAACTATATAAAGACACTGTGGTGACAAGAAAGATCAAAACACACCGAGAAGATAACAAAATCAAAGCTCCTACATACAAAGTTTCCAAGAAAAATAACAATTGGTCTCCAAGCTATGGAAGAGTTCAACAGGGATTTTGAAAATCAAGTAGGAAAAATAGAGAAAAAATGGAAAGAGAAATTAAGAGTGGTGCAAAAAGAAATGCAAAAAGCTAATGAGAAGAATGGCTTAAAAGCAAAACTGGCTGAATAGGAAAAGAGATACAAAAAGCTCACTGAGGAAAACAATTCCTTGAAAATTATAATTAAGCAAATGAAAGCTAATGACTTTATGAGAAATCAAGAAACAATAAAACAAGACCAAAAGAATGACAAATAGAAAACAATGTGAAACTCTCTCAAACTATCTGACCTGGAAAATAGATCTAGGAAAGATAATTCAAAAATTATTGATCTATCTGAAAACTATGATTAAAAAAAATCCTGCACATCACTTTCAAGAAATTAGGAAGGAAAACTGTTCTAATATTTCAAAACCAGAGGGTAAAATCGAAATTGAAAGAATCTACTGGTCACCTCCTGAAAGAGATCCCAAAATGAAAACTTCATGGAATATTCTAGCCAAATTCTGGAACTCCCAGGTGAAGGAGAAAATATTGCAAGCATCCAGAAAGAAACAATTCAAATATAGAGGGGCCACAGACAGGATAATACAAGATTTTGTAACTTCTGTATTAAAAAACTTAAGGATTTGGAATATGATATTCCAGAGGAAAAAAAAGCTAGGATTACAACCAATGGAAATATATAACTTCACATGTGCCTTCTCAGTGGGGGAAGAAGGGACAGAATCTGAAAATCAAAGTTTAAAAAACAAATGTTAAAAATTGTTTTACATGTAACTGGGGAAAATAAAATACTAAATAAAAAATTTAAAAACAAATTAATATGTTATTTACATGAAATTTGAATGATTTAAAAAATACAAATTCTTAAAGAACAAAAATAAAGGGTTGAAATAAAATCCATTATGCTTTAGCTAAACTCAGAATGACTGGCTAGGTAATCATGATCTTGGACAAGGCAATAATAAAATGGAGTTAATTACAAAAATAAACAGAAACTAAATTTTGTTGAAATACAATAAATTAATATCAGTGCCAAACATATATGCATTAAATGTTAAAACATCTAAATATTTAATGGAAAAGTTTAATGAGAAATATATAATAAACTGTAATAGTAGAGGACCTCAGTGTATCCCTTTGAAACCTAGAGAAAAATAACAAAAAAGAAAGAAAGAAAGAATTTAAGAACTTGAAGAAAATCTGACAGACTTTTGGTGATTAATGGATGGAAACATAAAGTGCTCATATTTTCTTAGCTATCCATTGAACCTTTACAAAAATTGAACCTCACAAACCTAATGGTGAAAAGCAGAAACATTACACCATATTTTATTGACTATAATTAAATAAAATTATATTAAAATAATGCTCATCGAAGAAAGGGTTGTGGTTTAAATGAAATCTAAATGATTGGTGTGAATCAAGAAACAAATCATAGAAAAACTCAACAATTTCACTAAGGATAATGACAACAATGAAAAAAAAATTAAAATTTTTGGGATGAAGCCAAAGTAGTCCTTAGGGGGAAATGTATATTTCTAAACACTTTGATAAAAATGAGGGTGGGAGTGGGGAAGAGTGAATAAATGAACAAAACCAAAAAATACTAGAAAGCAAAAACAATACAATTTTAACAGATTTACAAAATTGAAAGCAAAACACAATTAAATAGTTATTTTAGGAGCTGTTTTAAAGTAATATAACAGAATTGATAAAACATTAACTAATTTGGTTTTTAAATGGAAAGATGAAAATCATGTTTCTTAATATCAAAAATAAATTATTTGATACAAATGAAGGAACAAAGGAAATTATTAGAATGAATTTTTCTCAATTGTATGCCTAAAACTAACAACTTGAATGAAACATAAAAGTATTTAGGAAGATATAAAATATCCAGAATAACAAGACAGGAAACAAAGGATTTTTTAAAAAATCTAATTTCAGGAAAAGAAATTGAAAAAATAAATAAATACTCCAAGAAAAACCTCTAAGACCAAATTTTATTAAACATTCAAAGAACAATTCCAATATTATAAAATCTTTAAAAAAAAAAAAGACTTCCTGCCTTTTAAAATATAAATAAGGGGTCAAGTTAAACTCCCTTTTGATTTAAATATGAGTCTTGTTAACTAAAACAGGGAGAATCAAAAGGAAGAAAATTATGGAAAACTAAAAGAAAACAAAAATTTCAAAATACTAGCAAGAAGACTTCAATAATATAACACAAAAAATGCATGTTGTGCTTAGGTTGGATTTATAAAAGAAATTCAGGGTGGATCCATTATTACTAGAACTATCAGCATAATAGACCACATTTATAATAAGAAAAAAGTTATATAGTTATATTAATAGATGAAGGCTTTTGACCAAATTCAGCACACATTCTTGTTAAAACACTCAAAAACATAAAGCTTTCCATAATATGATGAGAAAATGAAGGATAGGCATGTCTAATACTATCAGGGATAAAGCAGGGATTATCACCATAATTATTTGGTAGGATTAGAAATACTAACAAGAGTATTAAGACAAGAAAAAGAAATTGAGAGAATAATCATTGGCAAAGAGTAAACAAATATGATCAATTTTTGCAGATTATATGATGATTTACTTTCTAAACATTAGAAACTCACTCAAAATTAATTGTAACAATTAACTTCAGCAAAGTTACAACATTAAAAAAACACCCATACAAATCACCCACATTTCTACATATTATTGAAATACACCTCTAGGAAGAGAAAAAAAGAGAAATTCCACTTAAAATAATTTCAGATAATATAAAATACTTAGGCTTCTACCTAACAAGATATATGAACACTGAACACAACTATAAAACATCTTCTATACAAATAAAGACAGATCTAAATAATTAGAGAAATATTAATTGCTCTTGGGAAAACTGAGCCAATGTAATAAAAAATGAAAATACAACCTAAATTAGTTTATTTATTTAGTGCCATTCCAACACAACTGCATAAATGTTGCTCTAGAGAGTTGGGGGGAAATAATAAAATTCATCTAGAAAAACAAAAATGAGATCAAGTCTCAAGGGAATAATGGGGAAAGGGAGGAGTGGAAAAGAGGACTAGCAATATCAGATCTCAAACAATACAACAAAGCCACAATCATCAAAATGTTTTGGTACTGGTTAAGAAATTGAGATCAATAAATGGAACAGAATCTGTGTATAATATACAGAAGAAAATAAATATGATAACTTAGTATTTGATAATGCTAGGGACAAGTAGGTAACAATAGTGGCCAGGACACAGAGTCAGAAAGATCTGAGTTCAAACCTAGGCTTAGATACTTAACAGCTGTGTGAAGCTAGGCAATTCACTTAACTCCTATTTGCCTCAGTTTTTCATCTGTAAAGTGGGAGCACATGAAAATGGAAATGGCAAACTACTCCAATTTCTTTGCCTAATTGGACATAAGTGAATGACCAAACAACAACAAAAATACCTGATAATCCAAGACTCTTGGTATTGGGATAAAAAAAAACTGGAATATGGTTTGATAGACATTTAATGTCTTACACTATAAATGAAGATAAACTCCAAAAGGCTACATAATTTATACATAGAGAGTAACATCATAAACAAATCAAAGGAGCAAGAAAATAATTATAGAAAATTCAGATCTATGGTTAAGGAACTTTTGTTCATAACCAAACAAGGGCTGGAGAAAATCACAGAAAATAAAATGCACAAGGAAATGGAGCCAAGATGGTGGAGGAAAAAAAGGGACTCACCAGAGCTCTCTACAAAAAACACTCTAAACTCCTTTAATTAATGTCCAAAAATAAGTTGAGTGGCAGAAACCAAAAAAGGATGGCATGAAACAACTTTCCAATCCAAGACAACTCACCAGGTTGGTAGGAAAGGTCTTTTGCACCAGGGTGAGAGTACAGCACAATTCAGAGAGGGCCATACTGGTGCAAAGCAGACCCTATCAAACCAGGAGTAGACCTTGGAGGCAACTGAATCAGTGGCAACAGTGACAGTTTCCAGAACTTTCAGTAGCAAGATAATAAGAGGATTGAATAACTAGTCAGAAGGAAATAACAGATGTCCCTCTGTTGGCACAGGGAGTAGGATTCTGCTATACTGCCCTTGGTCTTAGCCCCAGGGTGAGAAGGATCACAAACACCCAGAGCTTGCAGTCTCAGGGGAGTAAAGGCTCTGATTACAGTTCCAGAGTGGGAAAGAGCACTTTTGGTGGCTCATGGACAGTACACAATACAAGAGAGTAATAAACATCTCTCCCTATCATACTTCAATAATATATCACAAAAAATACATGTTGTGACTGGGTTGGATTTAGACAAGAAATTCAGGGTGGATCCATTATTACTAAAACTGGAAGAACTGAAAGTTTACAGGTTCTTAGAATTACCTCTGAAAACAGCTGCATAAAAAACCCTAAAGCTTTGGATGGTACTCCCTTCATTCCAAAAGCAGAGCCCTATTTTGCCATAGAGTTAAAGGTTAAAGAATAGACTGGAAAATGAGCAATTACAGAAAAAGATCGTGGGTGTTTAGAAAGTTACCATAGTGACAAAGATCAAAACACAAACTCAGAAGACAACAAAGTCAAAACTCCTACATTCAAAATCTCAAAGAAAAATATAAATTGACCCCTAAAACAAGGAAAAGCTCAAAAAAATTTTAAAAATCAGTGGGAGAAACACAGAAAAAATGAGAAGAGAAATGAGAGTAATGAAAGAAAATCATGAAAAATACTGAAAATAGTTAAAAACATAATAGACCAAAGAGTAAAAGAGGCACAAAAATTCAATGAATGCCTTAAAAAGAAAATTGTCCAAATGGAAAAAAGTAATACTAAAATTTACTGAAGGGAAAAATTACTTAAAAAGCAGAATTGCTAAATGGAAAAAGAAGTATAAAGATTCAATGAAGAAAACTCCTTAAAAAGTAGAACTGGCAAAATGGAAAAGGAGGTATAAAAGCCCACCAAAGAAAATAATTCCTTAAAAATTAAAATTGGGCAAGTGTAAGCTAATGACTTTGTGAAATGTCAAGAAACAAGAAAATAAAATCACAGGAATGGAAAAAGTGGAAGAAATTGTAAATTATCTCATTGGAAAAAAAACAACTGACTTGGAAAATAGATCCATGAGAGATACTTTAAGAATTATTGAACTACCTGAAAGCCATGATAAAAAAAGATCTTAGACATCATCTTTCAAGAAATTATCAAGAAAAGCTGCTTCTATATTTTATAACTATTGGGTAAGATGGAAATTGAAGGAATTTACTGATCACCTTCTTAGAGAGATCGCAAAATGAAAATTCCCAAAAATATTCTAGGCAAATTCCACAGAGATCCCATGTCAAGGAGCAAATATTACAAGCATCCAGAAAGAAAAAAATGCAAGTTTCATGGAGCCTTAGTCAGAATAACACAAAGTTTAGCAGTTTGTACATTAAAGGATCAGAGGGCTTGGTGGATAATGTTCTAGAGGCAAAAGAGTTAGGATTGCAACCAAGAATCATCTACTCAGAAAATCTGAGTATAATCCTTCAGGGAGGAAATGGATATTAAATGATCTTGAGGATTTGTAAGCATTCTTGATGAAAATACCAGAGCTGAATAAGATGGAAAAGAAGCATAAAGAAGGAAATAAATCATAAGGGATTCAGTAAGATAAAGCTGTTCATATTCCTACATGGGAAAATACTTGTAACTTTTAAAATTTCCTCAAAATTAGGACAGTTAGAAGGAGTCTACATTAATAGAAGACACAGGTATGAGTTAAATATAGGATAGTTTTATCTAAAAAATGAAATTAATCAGTAAGAAAGAAGAATGCCCTGGGAGAAAGGAAAAGGTAGAAGTAGAATTATCTGACATAAAAGAGGCATTAAAATGTTTTAACAGTGAAAGCAAAGATGGGGGAAATGGTAAGGGTGGGGGAGAGCATACACCTTACTCACATCAGAATTGGCTCAAAGTAGGAATAACATACAAACTCAGTTGGACATAGACATCTATCTTACCATACAGGAAATTGGGAAGGAAAAGGAAGAAGAATGGGGGTAGGATTGATAGAATGGAGGGCAGATAGGGAAAGATAGAAGTCAGATGCAAAACACTTATTGAGAATGGACAAGGTGAAAGATGGAATAGAATAAATAAAGGAGGGAAGAAGGATAGAAGGAAATACATAGTAATCATTACTGTGAAAAATATTTTTATACCAAATTTTTCTGATAAAGACCTTTTTTATCAAATATATAGAAATTTATAGAAATAAGACCCATTTCTCAATTGATAAATGGTAAAAGGATTTGAGCTGGCAGTTTTCAGAAGAAATCAGAACTATCCACAGTTATATGGAAAAAAATCCCTCTAAATCACAATTATTTAGGAAAAAGCAATTCAAGACAACTTTGAAGTACTACCATGTACTTATCAGAATGGCTAATATGACAGAAAAGGAAAATGATAAATGTCAGAGGGGATATGAGAAAATTAAAATAAAAATACAATGTTGGTGAAGATGTATATAGATACAAACATTCTGGAGAGCAATTTGGAACTATGCCCCAAAGGGCTATAAAACCATGCATACCCTTTGACCTAGCAATACCATTATTAGATCTATATCTCAAAGAGATAAAAAAAAAAGCAAAAAAAATTTGTAGTAGCTTTTTAGTGGTGTCAAAGAATTGGAAATTTAGGAGAGGACCATCAATTGAGGGATTGCTGAACACATATATGTTGTATATGATATGATGAAATTCTCTTGAGTTATAAGAAATGATAAGCATGATGCTTTCAGAGAAACCTGGAAAGACTTACATGAACTGATGCAAAGTGAAAAGAGCAGAACAAGGAAAACATTGTACCTAGTAACAGCCATATTGTATGATGATATATTGTAAATAACAGCAATCCTCAGCAATTATCCTCAGTAATCTAAGGCAATTCTGAAGTAGAACCTGAATGTAGAATGAAGATATCTTTTCTTTACATTCTTTATTTAGGGTTTTTAAGAAATTTATCTGTGTTTTCTTTCACAGCATGACTTATATAGAAATGTGTTTTGCATAATTACATATGTATTACAGATATATAATATGGGGAAAAGGGAGGAAGAGAAAGAATTTCAAACTCAAAAAAAAGAAAAAATAAAATTTAAATCTTTTTTAAAACAAATTTTAGAATAAAATCTTTTTACATGTAATTGGGGAAAATAAAATTAATAAATTTTTAAAAAGATAAAATGAACAATTTAATTATATAAAATTAAAATTTTGGACAAACAAAATCAATGAGGTTCAAATTAAGAGGGAAGCAAGTAAACTGGGGAAACTTTGCAGTAAGTGTCCTTATAAGGAATTCATTTCCAAGCTCGCAAGAATAAGAATTATTCTCAAGTTAATAAATGATCAAGCATATGACTAAGCAGTTTTCTAAAGGAAATATCCAATCTAACAAGAGGCATATACAAAAAATATACCAAACCACTAATAATTAGAGAAATATGGATCAAATCAACTTTGGGTTTCCCCTAATGGGGATTGGCAACATTGACCAAAAAAGGGCACATTTCAAATGCTGGAGAGCCTGTGGACAAACAGGCATATTAATATACTATTGGTAGACTTTGTGAATTGGCTCAGTATTTTAGGAAATAATTTGGATCTATAATCAAAAAGTTATTAAACTGCAGCTAGTATTATGTCAACATATCAGAGATCAAAGAAGGAAACATGTATAACAATTCAGCAACTATTGGGGGGGTAGCAAAAAATTAGATCTAAGGTGATATCCATCAAGCGAAAAGTATATAAAAATTATGGGATATGAATATCTATGGAATACTGATGTGCTGTTAAGAAATTATGAAAAGGACATTTTCAGAAATATCTGACATTTGTATGAAATGACACAGTGATATGAGTAGAACTAGAACAATAATGACAACATTGTAAAGATAAACAACTTTGAAAGATTTAAGAACTTTGATCCACAAAATGACCTATCACAATTCCAGATGAAACATGCAATTTTATGTCCTATTTGAGCATGATCAATGTGAGAATTTGTTTTACTCAACTATGTTGAATGTTTTGGTTTTTTCCTAATGATTGGAAGGAGATAGAAGGCAGAAAAAATAAATTTTAGTTATTTGAAAAAAAAAATTATATTTTATAAGAAACTAAGAGACATAGTAGAGGGAGTAAAGCATTATAAACATGGGTGACAACTAAAGGACATAGAGACAGAAGATGAGGGACCTGTTAGCTGAATTACATATGGACCCAGGTGGCTAGATCATAAGATTATAAGAATTCATGGGGAAGATAATACAGATAGGCTGAAAGGTAGGGACAGTCCAGATTAGGAAGAACTTTAGATGACAAATAAAGGATTTTACATTTGATCCTGAAGATAATGAAATACACTCAAGAAAGTTCCTTGAAGGAAAGGCACGGCAATAAAATGGTCCAGACCTAAATTTAAAGAAAAAAATTTACTTTAGCAGCTGACTGGAAGATTGACCGAAGTGGGGAGAGATTTGAGGCAGAGAAACCTTTAGAAAGCTTTTGTACTTGTACCAGAGAGAAAAGGTAAGAATATGAATTAGGGGTTTGGTTGTTTTTGTAGAAAAGGAGAGATGCATCTGAGAAGAGCTATGAAGGTAAAAATAACAAGATCTTTTTTCCTATGAATTAGATATGGGGGTGAGAGTGAGGAGTCAAGATGACCTGAGTTTGTGAGCCTGAGTGACTGAGGGGATGATGGTGCCCTCCAAAGTAAAATGAAAGTTCAGAAGAGGAAAGAGTACTGGTTGTAGAAAGATGAGTTTTATTTTAGACATGTTGAATATGAGCTATCCAAGAAGCAGCTGTGTGTGACTACATGAGTAACTATAGCTTAACAGAGAGACTAGAGCTGGATATATAAATCATATGCACAGAAATTGTAAAGGAACAAGTCAATTCTCCGAGAGCCTCCACAGTTGTGCCTCATAGCATCTGAAGAAATTGCAGGGGAGCCTTTGCTGACACAGGTGTTGTGGACTGGGAATGAAATAAATTGGAGGCAGAGGGAAGAAGAGAGAGATCAGACAACACAATGGTCTCTCAGAGAGGTCAGAGAACAGCAACTGCCTCTCAGTTTCCTTGTATCATCCTCTCGCAAGAGGAGATCCATTCTGTGTTGGATCTCCATCAGTCACTCTCATGTATTCCAACAGCTGCAGTGAATTCCAGTAGAAATGATCATTGAACCTATGGGAGCCAATAAGAACTCCAACTTAGATTGTTTATATCACAAGATGAAGGGATGCCAGAACAGAAGCTTTGGAGAAATTTAGTGAGTATGGCGTGGATGAAAAAAAAATCAATGTCATGAAAATCTAAAGAGGAGAGACTATCCAGGAGGAGGAGTTCAGCAGTACCATGAGTCATCAGGCTAAAGAAAAGGCTATTAGATATGGACATTAAGACATGACTGGTAACTCGAAAGAAGATATTTTCAGTTGTGAAGATTAGAAGCCAGATTGCAGAGGGTCTAAAATAGAGAGGGGAAAGGAATGGAGCTCTGAACCAACTATAAGCAGCTTTCTCAAGGACTTTGAACATGAAAGGAAGGACAAATATAGGATAGTTATTGTAATCACATTAGGTGAGGGTTTTAGGGATGAAAAAATAAGGCATATTTGTAGGCAGAAGTGTAGAATTCAATAGATATAAAAGTACTGAAGGTAAAGAAGAGGAGAAATGATAGTGAGAATGATTTGCTAGAGAAATCAGGAAGAGATGAGATCACAGGCAGAAGCAGAAGCATTTCTTTGTTAAGCAGAGGAACGCTTCTTAATCTGAGAGGAAATAGCAGGGAGAGATATTTTAGTAATGAACAATGAGGAAGAGTAGGCATAATATAGTAGAGAACAAAGATTTTCAAGGTTGAATCTGACATGCATGTTTAGTCTTTAAACTAGCAAAAACAGACATGAAAATATTTGCATTTTTCTATGTCTTTAATTCACTTAGGCACAATTTAAAAGAATAATACAGAATCTTTCCTTACCTAAATGCTTCATGAGGCAGAGAGGAAAAACAATAATAGTAGTAACTAATATAACAAGGACCCGATCATCCACATACCATGCTCTGTAAAATATTTTAAATATCAAAAAATATATACTCATTTTGTTAGTTTATTTCACTCAAATAACAATTTCATAACATATTTCCTTTTCCATGACTTCAGACTTTTATATAATTTTACTTTGCTAATAGTCTTTTTTCTTTCCCACTGTTTGAAATATAGCATTCATTTTGAGTTATTGAAATGACTTCAAAATTGAATGCACACATCAAATTCAGTCAGATTATAAGACATACTATCAATAATAGAAAGAAAATGCTTTTGGCAAATTTGGTTTGATTTTGTAAAGCTAATATCATAAAATTTTATGAGAGGTAGTTATTTATTTCCTGCTTTCCTATATTTAACATGTTACTATAAGAACAAGAGGCTTGGGACTAAAGGCTTCTGTGATTTTTGCTTGAAGGAAAATAGGGAAAAAAACATCTGAAAAAGAGAATTGCTAAACAAAATGGAACCAAAGTGACATGTAGGTCAGATGAGTCTAAGATTACTTGATTTTTTTTTAGGAAGGTCCAGATCATATAAAATAGTCATTCCTAGCATGCAGTGACTTTTCTTCAACAATGTTTTGAATTCTATTTTTGCAAGTCTGTTGAAAATATTACAGTAAATTTCAAGTAAACCAGTTGTAGGTTTCAGTAAAATTCCAATAGCATTCCTGTATTGATGTTAAGTGAGTTTTCATCTACCAAACTTTTTAAGTTTTCTACCTGAGCATCTCTCTTTTTCCCCTTTTTCTCATACCAAAAAAAGTTCAGTAAACTAGGATTTTATTAAAAATTCTGATTAGTTAACATATAAATTTTAAATTAGAATAGAAAAAAATATTCTTTTAACTTACGAAAATTCTTCTTCCTCTCCCATAAGAACTTTCATTACACAGGGTAGTTCATTTTTTATTATAAAAAGGTAAGTCAGAATGCCTAAGGAGGAAAATAAGAACATTTTTTAAAGAAAGGAGACATTGTAGTTCATCTTGAAAGCCATACAAAAGCCAAGACAAAAGTTGATGTATTAAGATACAAAAACAATTTTAGATATCCTGGCAATTTTGTTATCTATAAGGAAAAGATGAAACTAGTCTATACTATATATCACAAATAATTTTAGCTAAAAGGAAAGGTCATATTCTAATTTTCTCACATTAAATTGATGAGGACACCCAAACACAACTATTCAAAAGAAAAATATTTGTAATCATTCCACTTAAAAGTGTGTACAGAAACATGCTTGTCAAGGCAAGGAGACAAGGGGTGAAGATTGTATTGCATTTACCTCCCAAGGTCTGGAGAAAGGTGGTTCCAAATACTGTATACTTTCCTTTGAAGCCAAAGGCTCTCTCACCCATTTTTTCATAATTCAAACATCCTGTATGAATTTAAGGAAAAATTAAAAAGTGACAAAAGTTATAAAATCATAATACCCAAGATCCAGATTACTTTAGTCTTGTTAGTCCTGTCCTGTCAAAATCAGTGTTCTGGGTTGTTCTAAGGATGAAGGAAGCATTGTTTCAAAATATCCTTATTAAAAATCAATCATCATTTCTTTTTTGATTTGATTGTAAAAATATATAAAATGATCCAATAGATCACATAGCTTATTTTTAATTTTTTCAAATAAGCAGAGTTCTATTTTGGACATTCTTAGACCCAGTCTAAGTAATAATGAAATAAGAACGGATGCAATTATACTGATAACTCTCTCTTTTCTGGTCACTTCCTCTTCATTCCAAAAGTATCTTGCTTTAAATAGCTCAGATAATCAAGCTCAGAATTTTTTTTTTTGCCTTGACTGAAGTAATTGAAGTTGTATAGAATTGGATTTTATGTGTCTTTCTCTTTATTTCATTATGTCAAGCACCATGCTTAATAAATAAAATAATTTGCTTGGAGTGCTCATAGAAGTCATGGCAATAGGAATCAGATAATTTTGATAATGATCTCAGTTTTAAAATAGCTATCAAAAAACTGAGGAAGACAAAATTAAAGTAGAATAATCTCCAATTGAGAAAAATAAGCCTAATGGAAAGTTCCCTTTAAATAATACTTCTCACTTTCTTTATGAACTGAAATAAATGCAATTGATATTGCATTTTGCCTTAGCCCCAAGTGAACACCAAAGGAGTTTCTTGACTGCTATCCCAATTTCTACATAATCAGGTTGCTGAAAGGGCAAAAGGAAATTTGGCTAACAATATCATCATGAAAATCTTTCCCTTCTGATCTTCAATTTAACTAAATTTCATTTTGTCTCAATTTACCTGTTGCCTCTGAACATATCAACATAAGATGGATTGAATAACTAGTCAGAAGTGATACTATAATAAAAAGGAACCTAAAACAAGGAGAAAAAAAGTTATAATTAGTTAAAAAGAAAAATCTTTGGAATTGGACTTTTAGACAAACAAAAGTTTAGTTAAATGGAGAGAATCATTTTGCTAAGGAATGCAAAGTTTATAGTCAATTATTCATCTCCTCTTTGAAAAATCTACATTAAGAATGTTTTTTTTTAAATATGTATTTTAAATGTTTTAAAATGATTCTGCTAATCAGAACCCACAGAACTATAAAAACTTTGGTCAGTTCAAAGTCTTAATTCTTTCCTTGGATTTATACAGATAATTATTAAACAACATTATAAAAAAAGATTTTATGTTTTAAATATGGATTTGTGTTTCATATTTTAAACAGGATATGGGAGCAAGGGGGAATGAGGACTCTTAAAACCAATGATATATCATGTTAACTAGGGGGAAAAAAACCCCAACCCTACTCCTCTGAGTCTTAGTTTCCCCATTTTGCAAGTTGAAAAGCTTAAACTTGATCACTTAATGCTAGTTTCTTCTAATTATAAGATTGTATAATTATTTTTTGAGTATGTATACTGGGAGCATAGAGAAGTTTGTTGTTTTTAAACCTCTAGTTTCTTTGTACTAATGACTAATTAGCCATATCACTAGTGTTAGAATCCTAATATTCATGTAAAATAAAAAGGATTATCTGAACAGTTACATTAGTGGTTTTGTAGTATTTTTTATTAATGTTTTTCATTACCCTCTTTTGTGTGATTTTATTCAATTAGCTTTTGTATCTCCTTTTTTGAGTTGATTAATTCTACTTTGCAAGGTATTGTTTTCTTCAGTGGATTTTTTTTTCATTTGACCTATTTTTTTTTTTTTTTAAGGAATTGATTTCTTTAGTGGATTTTTTTTTTTAATTTGGCCAGTTGTATTTTTTAGGAAACTGTTTTCTTCAGTCAATTTTTTTTCCTTCCTTTTTCAAGCTGATTTACTCTTTCTCATGTTACTACTCATTTCTTTTATCATTTTTTTCTTCTACCTTTCTTAATTTGCATTTCATGAGCACTTCCAAGAAATCTCTTTGGGCTTGGGATCTATGCATATTACTCTTTGAGATTTCCTTTGTGGGCATTTTGTCCTCATCTGAGTTGGTGTTTTGATCTTCCCTGTCACAAAAATAACTTTCTATGGTTAAGGTTCTTTTCTACTTCTAACTCTTTAGTTTCCTTTCCTTTTTAAATTTCCTCTTTGTACCTTTTATGATCTAACTTTGTTCCAGAGCTACAGTGAGTGCTGTCCCAAGCTTTTTGTGCACCTCTGAGCCTTGGCTTTGATCACAGGGGCCCCTTGGGTTTGGTGTCTCAGTCACAGCAGAGGGTAATGTTCTTTCCAGGAAACAGCTTAGAAATTGCCTTCTGAGTTAGGGCTAGAAGCTTCCCCACTGGTATGTTCTGCTACTGAGCCAGAACTAAGAATTTCAGTTGCTGATCTTCTGTGATTAAGATCCTTTCATTGACTTTCCAAGAGTCCGTATAACCTGGGCTAAACATTCTTTTCATCCCAGTAAAACTAACCTTTCTTGAAGTTTTTCCAGTTTATTTTGAGCTGGAAAGTGTTTCCATTCCATCAGACTCTATTCAGATGTTTGGTTTCATGTGGTTTTAGAAGGAAACTGGGAGAGCTCAATCAGTTTCCTGGCTTCACTCTTCCATCTTGGTTAATAACAAAGTTCTCATTACCCTCTTTTGAAGAAAAGATTATTTACTTGAAATGCTTAGCAATAAAGTTAAAGCTGAGATAAAAAATGTTCAAAAAGATATATAGTTGCCTTCTATTTTTGATTTTTTTAAATAGAAAGCTTAGGAAAATCTACTTATTAATAAGAGAGTAAAAAAAAAAAACTTTGACACATTATTGCTGTAGATTCCATCCACTTAATGAAAACAAATGTTCAAAGCACAACATATCACTGTCTCCAATTTTATTTTAAGAGTTCCAAGGATGAAGTTAGCAGAGCAGTGAAGCCAGGAAGATGCTGGAGCTCTCCCAGTTTTCCTCAAGAACCACGTGAAATTAAGCCTCTGAACAGAGTCTGATGGAATGGAATCACTCTCTAGCTCAAGACAGATTGGAAGGACTTTAAGAAAGGTCAGTCTTACTGGAATGAAAGAGGTGTTCAGCCCAGCTTAGTCAGTGTCCCAAAAAGTCAGTGAGAGGTTCTTAATCACAGCAGATAAACAACTGAGACACTTAGTCCTGGATCAGCAGCAGAGCATACCAGTAGGGCAGTCTCCAGTCCCATATCAGAAGGCAAATTCTGGGAAACCCGGTGGTTTCCTAGAAAGAGCAGGTAGGACTACCCTCTGTGGTGAGCCAGATACAAAACACAAGGGGCCCCTGTGCTTAAAGCCAAGGCTCAGAGGGAGCACAGGAAGCTTGTGATGACACCTTCTGTACCTCAGGAGAGAGATTAACTTCAGAAGTCACAAAATAGGAAGAAAGAAAGAAAATGAGCAAGAAACAGAAAAAAAAACTTTAACTATAGAAAGCTAAGAAGATGACAAGGAAGATCAAAACACCAATTCAGACAAAGGATAAAATCTCAAAGATGAAACCTCAAAGAGTGATATGAATTGATTTCAAGAGCAAAGAGACCTTGGAAATGCTCATAAAAGACTTCAAAAGGCCAATAAAAGAAGTAGATAAAAAATGAGAAAAAGAAATGAGGGTTATGTAAGAGAGTCAACAGCTTGGAAAGAGCCTGAAGAAATCAATTCCTTAAACACAATTGGCCAAATGCAAAAAAAAAAAATCCACTAAAGAAAATCATTAAACACAACAGACTAAATTTTAAAAAATCCACCAAAGAAATAAACTCCAATTTCATTTTAAGTAACTAAAAATGTCTTTATTATTTTAATAAAATATTTAAAATTTGACATCTTTGCTGGAAATGCTCACCTTCTTCCTTACCCTTGAGTTCTAGAACAATAAGGGACAGGGCTTTCCAGCTCCAATGGCACTATTCAGGTCGCTGAAATATAAGTTTGTTATATTATAACAAATTTAACCCAGAATTTGCCTTCTGAGCTGAGATTGTAAGCTGTCTCATTGACCTGTTCTGCTACTAAACCAGGACTGAGGTTCTCAGTTGCTCATTTGCTATGTTTAAGATCCTCTCAGTGACTTTCCCAGACACCATCTGAGCAAAAGGCACCTTTGCTGTCTGTTTCTCCCCAGTTTCATTGCTTTTCCAGTTATTTCCTACAGAAATCTCATTTGAGTTTTAGATTTATGAAAGTATTTGTAGGCAGTAAGGAAGCAATCAAGAGAAAGAGAAGCAGAGTTTGGCCTTTATTCCTACTTCCTGCACATTATCAGGCCCATCCCTGCTAGATACAGGACACCTTCTTTTCTTGGTGAGCAACTAAAAGCCTCAATTCAGGCCCTGTGCTGTAAGATTCTATGATTTTATTCCTATTGTCCTCAAACAAAATCTATATCTTTATGTTTGTCTTGTATGAAAAAAAAATGATTAACTCTGATTTTTCCTTAGATTTCCTTATTCTGAGGTTCTTTGTTGAGTAGCTCTGGGAGAGACCTGGGCTATAGTGTTACCTCCACTGTTTAAAAAAAAAAGTATCTTGCCTTCATGCCTATATGAGTTGGGATTTGCTAACATTTGCCATTCTCTCCTATAGTCACAGTTGTATGTCACTTTTCTTCATGGTAAACTAGCACCATCACATTTTAAGAATAAAGCTTTCTTTTAAGAGAAAAGATCCAAGCACATTCATTTTCATCAACTAACATTTCAAACTAATTTTCATTAGTTTATTCAATCTCAAGATCTCTTTGTCCCTTTGAGACTGTGTGACAGTTTTTTTTGAAACTAGATATTACCCAAATTATTGCCATTACTAAATGAAAGACTGGATTCCCCAAATCAGTCATTAGTGGCTCAAAATCAGCTTAGAAATAGATCTCCAGTTGAGTGCCCTTGGGATCTATTTGGATCCACTATATTTGTTATTTTATTAATTCCTAAAAACCCAAATTGTATTCATATCAGATTTTTTGTCTGGACGTGTGATTTTGTTGAGGAGAGGAATTCAATGTAGAAATTTTCTACATTAATGAAGATGTGATTCTTAAGCTATAATTTATAGGCTTAGAGATTTGACTGGAGTTCTCAGAGGTTTGAGTTACTTGTTTGAACCTCACATTTCTAGTGTTGTAGACAAGATTTTAATCTAGTTTTTTTCTAAAACTAACTTAGGTTCTTTATAATGTCACACTGCCTCTAAATTAATATATAATAGGAATAAATATAAAGGTTTCTTACCCCTTGGTTCAGAAAAATCAACTTCAAAAGTACAAGAAGTAGGCAGCACAATTTGACATTATTATTGTTATTTTTGCTGATACAATTGGGGTTAAGTGACTTCCCAGGGTCACTCAGATAGGAAATAAGTTTCTGAGACTAGATTTGAACTCAGGTCCTCCTTACTTCAGGGCTGGTGCTCTATCTACTGTACTACCTACTTGTCCTAATTAGACATTATTCTTTAAAAAGATGTAGGGACTTTAATGGTTTAATAAATAATCAATATGAGTTTGATATAGAAGACCAAAATATTAATGTGACCTTGGTTTTAAAAATGAACTAGCTTACAATAAAAAGGAAGCTGTAATCCCAATGCAGTTTTGTGTTCAGTTCTAGGTACCATGTTTTAGGGGAGAAAATCCTGACTAGTAGTATGAAGTAGGTAATCAGAAGGAATCAGAAAGTCCTGAATTTAAATTGCTTCAGACACTTAATATTTCCTAGCTGTGTGACTCTAAGCAAGTCATTTAACCCCAATTACCTTGCAAAACAAATTAAGAAAGGTAGTCTGGATGGTAAATGGCTTAGGATCTTGTGAACTGATAGAAGGAAAACTTCCTAACAATTAAAATATGGAATTGGAGAGAGAGAGAGAGAGAAAGAGAGAGAGAGAGAGAGAGAGAGAGAGAGAGAGAGAGAGAGAGAGAGAGAGAGAGAGAGAGAGAGAGAGAGAGAGAGAGAGAGAGGGAGAGAGATGTTTTGGAAGTTTGGGTTGAATTAGATGTTCCTTCCAACTACAAAATTCTGTGATTTTGTGATCTCTTTTTATTACAAAACACTCATTTAATAAATCCACCTTTCAAATTCTAAAAATATTTGCTACTATAATGAAGTCTAGATATTAGTGATTTAGCTATTATAGGGAATGAAGTCTAGATATTATTAAAATTGTTTAAAATTGTTTAGAGGAAATTTTTTGAAAGAAGCAATTTAATACAATGGATACATTTAGAGGACAGAGTGAGAGGACTATAGAAATATAACACATTGATTAAAATTAACATCTGTTTCCATTTTGGACATAAATATATAAATTTGTTGTACAACTAAACAGATGATACTTTTATTGAATATGCTCAGTTGGCCTGCTCAAAAGCCAGAAAAACAATTAGGTAGTAGACAAGTTGTTGTTCTTTATGGCAAGCAATAGAGGGAGTGTGTATACTTAAAATTGCCCATGCCAGTGACACCCAATGGATCCCAAAACACACACACACACACACACACACACACACACACACACATACACACACACACATACATACACACTTTCCTCTGGCAAAAATTTTGGGAATAAAATAGAGAAATAAAAAATGTAATTGCATAAGCTGTTAAAAGCAACAAACTCCACACATAATATTCATGTGTTTGTATATGCTTTTTTCAAATAACTCATTATCCCAAAAAAAGAAAAGAAAAGAAATTGGATAAGCCATAAATGAGCTCTCAAGACCAGAAGAATTTGCAAATGAATTCAAACATTTGGAAGAATATTTAGTTCCAATATAACATAAGCTTTTTGAAATAATCAGAAGAGATCTTATCTAATGCTTTTTCTGATACAAATATGATCTTAATACCTATACTTGCAAGAGTCAGAATAGAAGAAAAACTATAGACCAATATTTCTAATGAATATTGGTGCTTATTTTTTATTTGAATATTATGTTTTTAATGCATAAACACTTAAAATATTTTATTTCCAAATTATTTCTATGTCCCTATTCCTTTCCTACCCATTGAGAAGGCAAGAAAAACAAAACTCATTACACACACACACACACACACACACACACACAGACTTGAAAAATACATTTCCACATGAGCTATATAAAATTTTTCTGTCTATATATACTTTATTCTACACTCTGAGTCCATTAGTTCTTTTTTTGCTATGAGACAGAATGTTTCATCATGAAATCATAGTTGGTCATTGTGTGATTCAGAGAGAATGAATCTTTGAAAATTGATTACTTTTATAATATTAGTTATTGTTTAAATTATTTTCAAGGTTATGCTCCCTTCATTTTGAATTAGTTCATAGAGAATTCCCAGAATTTTCTAAACCATACTCTTCATTTTTCAGCACATTATTCTATCATATTCAGATACCATAACTTATTTAATCATTTCCCAAGTGATAGGTGTCATTCCAGTTTCTGATTCTTGACCACCACAAAAAGATATGCTATATATTTTCCTCTTTGGAAAATCTCTTCGGGATATAGATCTATTAAAAGCATTGCTGAGTAAAAAAGTAGGCATGGTTTAATAGCTTCTTGGGCATAGTTCCAAATTGCTTTCCCAATGATTAGACCAGTTTACAGTTCCACTAATAGTATATTGGTATAGTGAATTTCCTAAAACCCCTCCTGTATTTATCAGTTTCTTTTCTGTCATCTTAGCCAATCTTATAGGTAGTGCTCAGAGTTGTTTTAGTTTGCATAATTATCAGTGATTTAAAGGATTTTTAGAAATATGGCTATTGAGAGCTTTTATTTCTTCCTTTGAAAACTACCTATTCATATCCTTTGACCATTTATCAATAAGGAATGGCTCTTTTATTATTTGACTTAGTTCTGTATATATTTAAGAAGTGAGACCTTTATAAAATTGCTATTAGGGTTTTATCCAGTTTCTTGTTTTTCTCCTAATTTTGATTCCATTGGCTGTTTGTGAAAAGCAGGCCTTTATAAGACACCTATTATATTCTCTCCATCCTCCTTTCTCCATTTATCCTTTTTATTCTGAACTTTTTCAAAAGTTTTACTTCTGACCACTGTTTCCCCCATTCAGCTGTGCCTCATTTCATATGATTTATTTCATATGAAAAAAATCTCATTTAGTCATAAATTCTTCTATTCATAGATATGAAATACAATTTCTTTAATGCTGTAAAAATTATCTTTTAGAGTTTATGTTGATTTACATTGTAAGATATTAGTCTGTGCCTATTATCAGCTAGATAACTCTTTAATTTCCCCAGTGTTTTACATTGTGAATTTATACCCCAATAGCTGATATCTTTTGGTTTGATAAATATTACGTAAATATACTCATTTGTTTCTAATTGGTTCCACTGATCAAATCCTCAATATCTTAACTCAGTTCCAAATTGTTTTGACAATTTTAGTTTTATAGTAAATGTTTATATCTGGTATCCCCTTTTTTCTCTTTTCTTTTCATCAATTTCCTTGATATTGACTTTTCTTTCCTCCAGATAACTGTTTTAATTATATTTCCTAGTCCTATAAAGTAATTCTTTGACATTTTATTGGTAAATTAGCTAATAAGTAAATTAATTTAGGTAGTATCAGTTTAATTATATTGAGTGAATATTTCTTAAGATATTTAAATCTTTGAGAAATATTTTGTAATTTTGTTCATTGGTTACTGTGAATCTCTTGTCAAGTAGACTCCTAAGGTCCAGTTATTTGATCTATTGCTCTATTGTATTTTTTTGTTTTTTAATTCTCCCCTTCCTTTATTACCTCTCCCTTTGCTTGAGAAGGCAAGCAATTTTAAAAAAGTTTAAAACCTCCACTATAGTTTCTTTTCTATAGAGATGTATGTCATTTTTGGCATTATCTTATATCATTGTATTGCTGAGCATAACTAAATTAATAAAAGTTGATTATCATATGATATTGCTATTACTTTATACAAGCTTCTCTGGTTTTTCTCACTTCACTTTGCATCGATTCATATATGTCTTCCAAGATTTCTCTGAAAGCCTTCTACTCATCATTTCTTATAGCACAGTAGTATTCTAGCACAATCATATACTGCAACTTGTTTGGGTATTTCCCAAATGATAGGCATCTATTCAAGTTCAAATTCTTTACCATCACAAAAAGTACTACTATAAATATTGTGTGTGTGTGTGTGTGTGTGTGTGTGTGTGTATGTATGTAGGTGTGTATTTTCTTTTTCTTTTATCCCTATGGAATACAGAACTAGTGGTAGTATTACTGAGTCAAAGGCAGTTTGATAGTTCTTTGGGCATAATTCTAAATTGCTCTTCAGAATGGCTAGATCTGTTCACAATGCCATCAACAATGCATTAATGATCCAATTTTGCCACCTGTGAAGTGGTACCTCAAAATTGTTTTAATTTGCATTTCTCTACTCAATAATGATTTAGAGCATTTTTATTTAACTATAGATTACTTTGATTTCATTTATTTAAAAATTGGCTGTTCATATCCTTTTATGGTTATCAATTGTGGAATAGCTGGTAATCTTATAAAATTCACTTAGTTTTTCATATAGTTAAAAATGAGGCCTTTATCAAGAGAAACTAGGTATAATGGTTTAACAATTATGATCACTGTGTATTTCTCTCCATCTTCCTTTCTCCATTTTTCCTTTTTATTCTGAACTTTTTCAAAAGTTTTACTTCTGACCACTGTTTCCCCTAGTCAGCTGTGCCTTATATCAGCTCCTCCCTTTTCCTATCCCTTTCCTCTTCTACTCCCCTATAGTGTAAAATAAATTTCTATATCCAACTGAGTATGTAATTCGCTCTTTGAGCCAATAACTATGACAGTAAAGTTCAAGCATTCCCCAAAAACCATCTTTACCCATCTTCCCTTCCACTGTAACACCTCTTTGATTTATTCTGAAAACTGCCTGTTTATATACTTTTGATTATTTATCAATTGGGGAATGACTTATATTCTTATAAATTTGATTCAGTTATCTACATATTTTTTAAAAAGAGGCCTTTACAAGACACCTATTATATTCTCTCCACCCAGTTTCTTGCTTTTCTTCTAATCTTGGCAGCATTAGTTTTGTTCATGTAAAAACATTAATAAAATTATCCAGTTTACATTTTGTAATGCTCTCTATTTGTTACTTGGTCATAAATTCTTCCCTTTTCTAGATCTGATTGGTAAAATTTTCCATGCTTTCCTAATTTGCTTATGATATTACCTTTTATTTCTAAATAAATTATATAATATGGTATGAGATTCTAGTCTATGACTAGTTTCTGCCAAACTTCTTTCCAGCAATTTTTGTCAAATACTGATTTGTTGCAAAAGCTTGGATTATGTTATCAAAAACTAGATTACTATGGCCATTTACTATTGTATGTTTTAAAAAACATTTTATATAGTATTAGAATTGTTTTTTTAAATGTTTGGATAGAATTCTCTTAATGCAACCATTTGGCCTTGGGAAAAGGGGTTTCAGTAGGGAACTTATTAATGGCTTATTCAATTTTAAAAGATAAGGTTACTTAAGCATTCTACTTCCTATTCTGTTGATCTGGGCAATTTATATTTTTGTAAATATTCATTTATTTCACTTAGATTGTTGGATTTGTTAACATAAAGTTGGATAAAATAGCCCTCAAATTTTGCTTTATTTTTCTCTTCATTGGTGGTAAATTCACCCTTTTTATTTTTGATATGGTAATTTGTTTTTCCTTTTTTTAAAAATCAAATTAAACAATAGTTTGTTTATTTTATCTTTTTTTCATAAAACAAGCTCTTACTTTTATTAATTCAATAATTTTATTTTCAATTTTATTAATCTCTCCTTTAATGTTCAAGATTTTTATGTTGATGTTTAATTGGGGATTTTTATAGTTCTTTTAGTTGTATGCCCCATTCATTGATCAGCTCTTTCCCAATTTTACTGATGTAAGAGTTTAGAGATATAAAAATTTCCCTAAGTATTTCTGTAGCTACATCCCTATGAATGTTGGGATGCTGTCTCATTTATGTCATTCTTTTTAATGAGATTAGATTTTAGTTTTAGATTATTTACTTTCCAATTAAATTTGTATCTATCTTTCCATGATCTTTTATTAAAAAGTTTTTATTGCATTATTGTTTGCATATAATATTTCTGCCTTTTTGCATTTGCTTATGACGTTTTTGTGCCCTAATAGATGCTAAATTTTTTGTGTAAGTTCCATGCACTACTAAAAAAAGGTATATTCTTTCCTCTCTCTATTCAGTTTCCCCCAGAAATTCATCATATTTAACTTTTCTAAAACTTTAATCATCTCCTTAACTTCTTGCTTATTTTTTTTTTAGTTAGATTCATCTAGTTCTTATAGGGGAAAGTTGAGGTCCCCTCCTAGTATAATTTTGTTTATTTCCTCTTATAGTTTTATTTCTTCTTTTAAAATATGTCTGCTATGAAATTCAGTGCATATATGATTTGGATTGATAGATTACTTCATTGTCTATAGTACCTTTGAGCAAGATGTTGTTTCCTTTATCTCTTTTAGCTTTATTTTTGCTTTGTCTAAGATTATGATTATTACCCCTGTTTTATTTTTCTTCATCTGAAGCATAGCAGACTGTTTCAGCCCCTTTTTCTTTACCCTTTATCTCTCTGCTTTCAAATGTTTTTCTTGTAAATATTATTGAATGCATCCTGCTATTCATTTTTATTTTGTAAGTTCAATCCATTCACATTCATATTATGATTCAGTATATTTCCTTCCATTTTATTTTTCCTGTTTACTCTTCTGCGTGTTTCTTTCTCTGTGTTTCTCTGTCTCTCTGTCTGTCTCCATCAGTCTGTCTCTCTTTCAATCCTGTCCCTCCTAAAAGCATTTTTCTTTTGACTATGATCTCCCCTAATCTGCCCTCCTTTCTATCAGTTCCTGTCTCCTTTCTGTGTACATCCCCTTTATTACTTTCCTATAGGTAAGATAGATTTCTATACATAAATGATTATGTGTGTTATTCCTTTTTGAATCAATTCCAATGAGAAAAATGTTCAAGAAATGCCCACCTACTTCCATTTTTTCTCCACCATGATAGTGGTTTTTTTTTTGCTATCTCTTCTTCCAGTGAAATCTTTTTTCTCATGCTTAATTTTTATTTTATGGATATCATTATACCCACATCCTCTATATTTCTTTTTCTGACTGCCCTAATAATGACACAATTCTTAAAAGTTACAAGTATCATCTTCCTATGTAAAGATACACACAATTTAATCTTGTTGTATCCCTTTTATTTTCTCTTTTCTCTTTACCTTATGTTTTTCTCGAGTATTGTATTTGAAAATGAAGTTTTATGCTCACTTCAATCTTCTTCTCATCAATGATTAAAAGTTCTCTAAGTCATTGAATATCTATTTCTCCCTGAATTTTTTTTGTTTTTGTTTATTTGCAGCATTTTCTCTTTGATCTGGGAGTTCTGGGAGTTCCAATATTTCTAGGAGCCGTCTTATTGGGAACTCTTTTAGGAGATGATCAGTGGATTCCTTCAGTTTCTTACTTACCAACTGGTTTTATGCTATCAGGGAAGCTTTCCTTTATAATTTCTTGAATGATGATATTTAAGTCTCTTTTTGATCATGGTTTTCAGGTAATTCAGTAATTCTTAAATGATACCTCCTAGATATATTTTTCAGGTCAGTTGTTTTTCCAATAAGATATTTCACATTTTCTATTTTTAAAATTCTTTTGATTTGATTTCTTGATATCCCTTGAAATCATCAGCTTCCACTTGCCCAGTTTTTAATTTTTAAGAAATTATTTTCTTCACTGAGCTTTTATACCCTTTCTCTATAGGAAAATTCTATTCTGCTTTTTAAAATTTTATTTTTTGTTGTTCACTCGTGTCTGATTTTTTGTGACTCCATGGACTTTTCTATGGTATTTTCTTGACAAATATACTGAAATGGCTTGCTGTTTCCTTTTTCAATGTGTCCTTGTTTAATAAATGAAAAATTGGGGACAAATAAGGACTTAGTGTCTTGCTCAGGGTCACATAGTTAAGTGTCTGTGACAGGATTTGAATTCAGATCTTCCTGATTCTAAACCCAGTGGTCTACTCACTGCACCATTTAACCTCTTTTCAAAGAATTATTTTCTTCAGTGAATTTTTGTACTTCTTTTACTATACTATTAATTTTCTTTTCACAATTTTCTTGTATCACTTCTTTCCCTAATTTATTTTCTTTACTCTTCTAGGAGTTTAATTTGCATTTTTCTTTGTGGCTTCATGAGTAGTCATTTTCACATTGTAATCTTCTTCTAAATTTGTGTTCTATTTTTCCTGGCACCATAGTATCTTTTTATGATCAAATTATTTTATTGTTATTACTTACACATTTTTCCCCACCTATTTCCTGACTTTGAACTCTATGTTAGAGTTGGGCTCTGTTGCCCTGGGTGGTAAAAGAGAGGCACAGTCTCAAGATTTAGGTTTTTTCATGCTGTTGTTTTCAGAGTTAGTTCTGGGGATTTGAAGAGAGAAAAATAAGAGGCATCTATGTAAATGGACTTCTCAAGGAGTTTAGCAATAAATGGCAGAATGTTGGAAGTTAATAGGGATGAAAGGACCAAGTGAGAGTTTGAGGCTGGGGAAAACATGGATATATTTGTGGGCTGTAGGGAAGGAGCTAACAAATGGAAAGAGTGTATATCAGTGAGAAAAGGGGAATAACAGAGAAAGAAATCTGTTGGAGAGTGGATGAAATAAAATTTTGACATGAAGAGATATGAACCTTAGTAAGGAGTAAGGCCCAATCATCATGTGAGATGAAGGAAGAATGAGTGACAGAAGGGACCTAAGTGATGATAGATGAAGGAGGAAGGAAAAAAGAGGCATCAGAAAGCCTCATTTTTTTCCTGTAAAATATTAAATGAGGTTTTCAGTTGAGAAGATGAGAGGAGGGAGAGCATTTGAGAAGGGTTGAGGTTTGGGAGAGCTGGTTGTGAAGACTGGAAGAGTGAATTGATGCTGAACAGCAATGAGAAATCAGTATAACAAATTTTTAGGGGAATCACAACAATTGCATGACTTTTTCAACCTTTTTTCAGCAGCATAAGTGTTCAGCAGCATAAGGTATCGGACAGTGGGAATGATCCAAGGCTCAGACTTGGCAGGGAACAATGGGTAATATGATAAGTGGCCCAGGGACTAAGGAGAAGATGATGCTACAGATATGAATTGAGTCAAGATGGAGAAAATAGGAGAAAGTCACTAGTACAGGAGTGATGGTCTGGGAGGCACTTGATGAATGAAGGGACTGGAGGTCACAATATTGATGGAGACTAATGATTGATAAGAGAAGGCAGAAGGAGGCATGGAAAGCCAATAGATTATGATTAAATAAAAAGATTCAAGACCTCTTGAAAATGAAGGTGATGAATATTTGGGAGATGGCAAGATCAGGAGTATGACCATTTTTATGAGTGGCTAAAGTGAGGTAGGAGAAGGGAAAAGTAGTTCACAGGAAATAAACTGGTTGAGAAACAAGTAGTTATGGTGTTTGAGGGAAAGTCATTATGGATGCTGAAGTCCTTCACCGTGAAGGCAGGAGTTGGATGGGAGAGAAAAATTGTGAGCCAGGCCTGAAACAACTGAAGAATGACATAGAGTTCTACAGAGACTAGAATTTTGATTTGTTGGTAAATATGGATTACACAAATCTTAAAAAGAGAGGTTACAATGTTTCCCATTTTTTTCCTCTCAAAAGAGAGGAGACAGTGTAACAAGAGATAGAACTCCTGTTTCCCACTAATTTTCCTCCCTTTATTCTTTCGGGGGCCAAGTGCGCCTAGAGATAGACCTGCATAGCAGGAGTCAGAAGTCTCACTCCCCACTATTTTTCTTTTTCCTCTTCCATCAGTTTCCATTCCAGGGGCTATATGTAACAGGAGATAGAGGGAGAGTGATCATTCCTCTTCTTACCTGAGGCTGGAGATCAGGTAGGAGCAAAAGGAAGTAGAAGTCTCACATACAGAGGGAGATGAAAGTGACTCCAAAATTCCACAAGAAATCAGTTATCAGAACTGAGAATCTAGAATTTTATTGTCTCTTTCTAACACACTGAAAATCATATCATTCCTACACAACAATTGAGAGAAGGTCCCATGGATGTGACAATAATAATGGATAACAAAGAAAAAGCAAAACTATTCAAGTTTATTTTAATTTTGTTTTCTCTTTAATTATAACAAAATAGTTAATAGAAAGTTGAAAGTTATCTGTTAGAGGTTAATAGTAAGGAGATAATAAGAGAACACATAACAGTTCTAGCTGAATTCAAATGACCACCAGGTCCATATGAACTAGTTTTGAAATCACAAAGACAACATATATTACATTTCCATTTTCAAATGTTATTATGATACATGGCACAGTACTCTTTTAAAACATGGTTTTCCTTTTCCTTTTTCCTTATTAGGCGAACTCTAAGGAATCAAATAATAGTCATGTTGAGACTGTCACACCTAATTGCCAGACATTAACTTTAGAATTTTTTTGAGGAAAAACTAGTGAATCAGTCAAGTTAATGAGAGACAGCCATAGTAAGATAGACAAAGCAGCAATTTAAAGTTAGAAAACATGAATTTTTCCTCTTACTGACAAGTCAACTTTTCTATAGCTGAGTTTCTACACCTACAAAATGAGGATAATTATACTTTTATATCTCACAGGGTCATTGTGAGGATCAAATGAAATATTATAGATTATAAATATAATCTATATATTATAGATATCTACAATATATACATGCATATATATAATATAGAGTACTACCTAATATATGCTGATAATAGCAAGAAAATCAAAAAATTCTGAATGATCTAAAATGTTTTCCAATCTTATTCCAATCTAAAAATGTAATAATACTCACTTCATTATTGATACTTACAAAAAGAATAGGATTCCTGTGTTTGCTAGAGCATAGGAAAGTCCTAAAATTCCACTGCCCAAAATGGAGTTGGCTAGATTAAAAATAGACATGCCAATTGAGGAAGTTCCTTCCAGCTGCATAAAGGGAAAAAAAAAAACAGTAAGAAGCCAAATAAATAACACATTTTACAATACAACATGAACACAAAAGATCATTTGAGGCAGGAGTTTATTTTGCACTATATTTAAAAAAACAATACTTGTGATATAAAGCATAGGCTAATACAATGGACAATGGAATAAATATGGATTTGAAAGATAATAGTGTAAAATAGTGGATATGAAGTCAGGAATCGTGTCTCCATTTCTGAGCAAGTTAGTTTCTCTGAGCTGCTTTTTCATATGTAAAATAAAGATAATAATAACAACTACTCTTTGGTAAGATACAATAAGATAATAAAGCACTCTACAAACCACAAACTAATATGTAAATATTAACTATTTTTATTACTCAGAGGATTGTTATAAGCAGGAGTTCTCAAACTATGGCCCTGCTGGCCAGATGCAGCCTGCTGAGGACGTTTTATGTGGCCCTTTGGGTTATGGCAAATGGGCTGAGGGGCAGAGAGAGAGAGTGAGCTTTTGTTTTTACTATAGTCCGGCCCTCCAACAGTCTGAGGGACAGTGAACTGGCCCCCTATTTAAAAAGTTTGAGGACCACTGGTAAGGGTTAAATGAAATAACGTGTATAAATTGCTTTAAATACCTTAACATACTATAAAAATATGAGTTGTTATCTAAGAAAAAGAAGGAAGAGGAAGGAAGGAAGGAAGGAAGGAAGGAAGGAAGGAAGGAAGGAAGGAAGGAAGGAAGGAAGGAAGGAAGGAAGGAAGGAAGGAAAACAGGAAGGAAAACAGGAAAGGAAGAAAAGTAAAGAAGGCAGAAAGAAGGAAGAGAGGGAGGGAAGAAGGAAAGAATGGAATGAAGGAAGGAAAAAAGGAAGGAGGGAAGGAAGGGAGGAAAGGAATAAAGAAAAAAAGAAGGAAGGAAGGAAGGAAGGTAGGCCTTTTAGGGGAATCACAACAATTGCATGACTTTTTCAACTTTTTCAGCAGCATATGTGTTAAGAGCATTCCTGATGTCAGGAATGTTATGTAGTCCCCTGTGCTGTTGGGATAAAGTAATTCATGGTCAGTGGATGACTGATGTTTTTCCCTTATCTAGTTGCAAAGATTTGGCGAGGTTAAGTGTATAGCCAATAGCTGTGTTGGGTGACTCATTCTTCCCCAAATGTTGATGGGTTGTAACATACCCTGTACTAGTTAAGGTTCTATACAGAAGCAGCAACTTTGACCATTGCCATGTGGAGACTGTTCTTTGATAGAGAGCCTATATAATGGCTTAAACTAATAATAGTCCAGCCTTTTCAGAACACTATTTGCAAAACAGGTCAGTAAATTTAGAGAGATTTACACAGTTGGAGTTTCACATGCTCTTATTATCCCTAGAGGGTGCTTGTGAAATTTGTGAATTTGTGAATTTAGATAAGGGAATTGTAAGAATTGTGTGGATCAAGCTGACATAACTCTTGTAAAACTGATTCTACATTGAGACCTGAGTTTTATTCTGTAAATTCCACTTGTTTGTCAGTCCTGGGAATTGAGTGACATCCTGTTCCATATCCAGAAAAGTCCTCCTACTCACTCTCACCCCTTCCAACTCTTGAAACTCATTCATTTTCCTCTCAGCCCAGAAAATCCCTAATCATTCTTCCAAGAAATCAGATCACCCAATTTTGTCTCCTCATTGATATCCTGTTAATAATTTTCTTTTAATGCATAAGAGGGGTACTTAGGTGGTATTATGTATAGAGCACGGGGCCTGAAGTCAGGAAAGTCTGAGTTCAAAGCCAGATTCAGATACCTGTTAGCTGTGTGAACTAATATGTCTTTTAACCACTCTTTGCCTCAGCTCCTCATTGTTAAAATGGGGACCCATTGGAGAAGGAAATGGAAAACCATTCCACTATCAAGAAAAGTGTCAAAATCTAACAATATAACTAATAGGCATGAATCCTAAGAGTGACTTAAAAAAAGAGAGAGAAAAAGGATCAATATATATGTACTAAAATTTAGCAGCTCTCTTCTGAGGGCAAAAAAATGAGAAGTTACCCATCATTTGGCTAAATAAATTGTAGTATGTGATTGTGATGGAATATTATTGTTATGTGGAAAATGATGAGCAGAATACTCTCAGAAAAACCTGTAAAGTCCTCCATTAACTCAAGCGAGGTGAAATACACTGTGTACAAAATAATAGCAATATTCTGGGATGACCAGCTGTGAATGACTTTGCTATTCTCAGCAGTAAGTACAAAAATCCACAACTACTCTGAGAAACTTATGATGAAAAATTTTATCCATATACAAAGAAGGAACTGATTATATCTGAATATATATTGAAGTGCTCTCTCTTTCTCTCTCTCTTTACACACCTCCCCACACACACATACTGTTTTGCTTGATGGTTTTTTTTTGGGGGGGTGGGAGAGCTATGTTTTCTTTCACAACATGACTTTTATGGAAATGTTTTGCATAATGTCACATGTGGTATCTTAATGGGATATGGGGTGAGAATAATTAGAGACTATGGAACTCAAAAGTTTTAAGAACAAATGTAAAAAACTGTTTTAAATATAACTGGGGGAAAATATTAAATAAATAAATTTTTCAACAAAGGAAGGAAAGTACCACAAAAGTCAAATATGACTGAACAATTGAACAATAATGCATGTCTCCTCCTGTATTTGGGGTCTAATATCAAGCTGAGGAGGCTTGGTTCCAATTTGTTATGTAATTGGTATGCATTATTTAATAGACAATGATGGGAATGGGGGAAGTGATTAGGAACTAGGAATGTCTTTTGGAAAGGTAAAATAGAACTTTCAAAACTTAATATAACAGAATTTATTATTTAAATAAACCAGAATCAATGTAACCAAAGAAAATAAGGAAAAAAGCATACATTTGCAAGCTCTTAGAAACCCCCCAAAGTAACAATATTACAATTAATTGAAGTTATATAAAATTATATACTAACTTGCAAAGGATAAATTCTATGGAATAAAGATTAGTTTGGGATATGATGAGTAAATTCAGGGCTCTACAAGGAATACACCCATGGAAGTTTTAAAATCTTGAATTCCAAAGCAAGGAATTGGGGAATTTGATGCTGCCACTTGGAATCTCTCCTTTTCTTTCACTCTAGGTTCTCCATTGGAGAAGGAAATGACAAACCACTTCAATATCTTTGCCAAGAAAACCCTCCCAGACAGTTCTGATCATGACTGAATGGATAACCACAATTAATTGTGGCATCAAGTGCAAAAAAAAAAAAAGCTAGAAAATTTCATGGATCAGAGAAAACTAAGTTACATTCCAGTCTCAAGAACTTATTAGCTGTGTGACCCTAAGCAAATGATTTTATCTCTATTTACCTCAGTTTTCTGATCAGTAGAGAGGAAAATGATACCCATTTTCTAGGATTGTTGTGAGGATCAAAGTTGAATAGTGATTGTGAAGTGATTGGGAGATGATAAATTAAGTATATTAATTGATTGATACTGTAACTGCTGAATTTATATAAGGATGTAAGAGTGAAAATATTGTCATTTTAATCATTAATCATTTAATCAAATTAATTTAATAAATATAATCATTTTAATCATAATAATTAATCATTTGTGATAAATGACATAGGGACAATATCTTCCTATTATTGTTGTCCTTTGTACATGAAGAGGACTAAAATGACTTGATGTTGGAGTCAATGTATGACGTGTCTGACTGTGCCTGATCAGACCCAATATGAACTTAGAAAGCTCTACTACAAATCAGGCACAAATAGTCCCTATTAACATTTGGAGAAGCGAGGTCTCTAAATTTTCCCATTTCATTTTTTTTGAGCTGCTGCCTTTCTGCTTTGCTTATAGAGCACAGCATCTTTTGTGATGAGGGCATGCCTATTGGATGGTGCTATTTCAGTGCCTCCCATGTCTCATAGTCAATGCAAAAATTCTTCAGAGAGCCTGTGAGTGTCTGACCATGAGTTCTCTGTAAAATAGTCTTTTGGGCAAATGTTTGTTTTGCCTTAGAATAATGTGGCCAGTTCAGTGGAGTTTGAATGCTGTGGATAAGTATACTTTCCAGGGATATACACCCAGATGATAAGGCTCTAAAAAGTGTAAGAAAGAAGAGGTATTATGATTATCTATCAAACTACAGAGTCATTGTGCTGAACTTGTGGTATGTCTGTGAAATAAAGACAATCTACCAATGCCATGTCAGAAAAAATAAACTGCTTCCATTTGAATGTCTTAGGAAGAATCTGAAGATCAGCTGACAAGAAAAGGTAATGGAGATTTGAGGTCCTTTCTTGAGCTAAAATACTAAGAATTCAAATTGTCCTGCAGAGAGCATAACTCCAATGGATTAGCTACATTGTTTGAAATCCAAACATATGTTTGTCTAAAAGATTATATCCTTCTAAGGGAAGCAGAAGAATTAGTTTTCTTAAGAATAAAGTAAATATGTGATGTAAAAGTTTTCTAATTAAATGGAATAGTAAACTTTGGAAAAGTAACAGGATTAGACTGTTTTCTCTGAGAACTACATATATTTGGATGGACTTCCAAATGAATTTAGTAAGGAAATTCAGACTTTGAGTATGATTTAGTAATAAGCTTTCACAATTGGATTAAGGATTTTATATATAAAATTGTAATTGTAAAAAAAAGTGAAATTATTTTCCAATTTTAAAGTATCTGATATTTTTAGAAAACAGCAGTGTTCATCAGATTATTTAATCTTCTATTCTGGTTTAGATTCTGTCAATTGTTTTCTTTTAATACATAAACATCTCTTTTTCTTTGTATTTAAGGTCCAGTACCAAGTTGAAGAGGCCTGGTTATGATTTGTTACACAATTAGTATGCATTGCTTAATAAACTGATATGCTCAAAACCTTGACCCTTTTTTTCAGTTATTTCAAATTTCATTTGTCACATAGACACCTTGAGGTGGCCAGACTATGGGAGATATATCATACATGAGTCTGGATGGTCCCCACTTGTACCTGGACAGAATGCTGTGCTCACTAGTTAAGAAAGGTCAGTTCAGATATCACTGAGTAACTCCATGTACCCAAGAATGAGATAGAGAAAGGGACACAATTGTGAGGGCTGATTTATCAGTGTTTGGGATCTTGGAAAGACAGCACCTAGGCCAGACTGATGGGGCTTAGGTCCTGACTCTGGGTTCTAGATGGTTCTTTGGCCCACATCTGGGGACTTCTGCATTGGTTAAAGCTTCTAGAGTTTCTGGGGTGGGGGTCTTCCTGAGGAATTTCCCAATTGGCCACTGTACCACTGTACCCTAAATTGCTATACCTGATCTTGATCCCTCAACAACCGTGTCTTTTTCTGCATCTCCTGCTGCACCTCCTTCTGCTGCTCCTGCTCTGCCTGCTGCCCTCCAGCCCCCTCCTGCACCTCTGGCATCTCCTCCGACACCCTCGACACCTCCTGCACCTAATGTAAAAGAAAGAAGAAAGTCAGGGGATTTCTTTCCAGCTGGTACTGAGAACAAACAAGAAATTAAAAAGATGGTGGCTAGAAGAAGAGCCTAGTATAAAGGCAGGGAGGGTGTCTCAGGGGCCTTTGAATAGGGCAGAAGGAATATATTGGATGGCTTCTCTTTCCCAGCCAGTGGTGGTGTATTTTACCAGGAGTCATTGCCCCCTGGATCATAAGTTCATTGGTTGTTAGTGGACTACAAGTAATATATACAGATTTATGAGTCTATCAGTGCTTTGTACCATCAGTGAAAACGTTTCTTTGGCGTTCTCTGTGTTGCTTGCTGCCTTATTTAAGGTTGAGGTACATACTTGAATTTCCTTCTGGTAAAGGCTCAGTGCCCCTGGTTGGAGCTGATGCTACCATCTTGGGTGAAGGGATTTCTTAGTGTGATGAATTCCTTCATCTCCCCCTCCTTCCCAGACCACAGTTTGGTAATTTCCAGGAGAGGTGAGGGCAGAGTCTGGGGGTGATGGTGAATCATGCCATGAGTGCTCAGGCACAGAATGTGGTGTCCTGAGATGGTCTGGCTACTGGTACTGAGAATGTTTCCTTTTCTCTGTGGTTAGAGGATTCCATGACACAAAGACTTTTTTGTCTGCCCCTCACATTGATTCACCCTCCTGTTCTCTAGTCCCTGACCACTACAAGGGGGAAGCAGTAGAGATTCCCCTTAAAGGGGGGGTGGTTGGAAGGTCTAGGATTCCCTTGGGGGTATCGGACTTGCTCTGAAGAATGAGACAAGGACAAGGAGGGGCTAAGTAGTAGGGTTGTACTGGGGACTAAAAGATCCACGGGTGGGGAAGGCCTGCCATTGTGTAGAATGCTTCAGGCATCTGTACCCATATGAGTTCCAATTTCCCTCTTTGGTGGGAGCAGATAAATTGTCTTCAAAACCCAGAAATGCTTTCTGGATGTTGAACTCCCTTAACGTTAGTGGGAGCTTTGTGAGAGAGTAGCTAATCTCAAATCAGAACAGAGATGTCCCTGTTCTTATAAATCCATATTTACCCTAAAATTTCACACACTGTGAGGGAGTTTATGTTTTATGGGAGCTATTGGACAACCATGACTGACTAGGAATTTGACTTTAGCTGTGAGATAGGCTTGGACAGAGACAGGAGTAGAGTCTCTGACCATGTAGTGTCATTTATGGATCCCTCAGGTCCCAAGATGTCATCTGAATCCCACAGACCATGGGCAATAGTGGGACTATTCAGATATCCCATGGGTAGCCTGGTGAAAATATATTATGTTTCCTCAAATAGGAGTCTGAAGATATGGTCACAGAATAAAACATATTGGCTAAGTCAAGTACTGCAAAACAAAAGTGGTTGAGGGATTGAATGTCTTCTCTCACCTCTATAATATTAGATAGTAAGGCTTTAATCAGCAAAACGACTTTATTCAAATTCCTATAGTTCATACTCAGTCTCCATTCATCTTTGCCTGACTAGTGAGTTGAAGGAGAGCAATCACATCTTCAATGACTAAATCCTTTATAATGAAATGTAGGTATTCTATCCCTTGCCTAAGCTTAAACTGTGGGATTTACTAATTCTCATAGAGAAGGGTAATAATGTTATCTCCCACTTAGCCTTTCTTATCATCAGTGCTATTAGTTTGGTCCAAGTGTCCCACTGATGTCCTAGGACATCCTTGCCAATTTTGCACAAAGGGGTGGAATGTTCAGGGACTATAATTATTGGGACCTGTCTACTCTGATTTCAATCTCAATTGATTTCAACCTGATTTCAGTCTCAATATGGATAGGTTCACATTAGCAAGAAGAGATGGGACATTTTTTTCTTACCTCGTCTCTGATGCTGGATAAGCTAATAGATAGGGGCTTATGGGTAACTTACTACTACTGAATGGGGACAATGGGATCACTGAGTCAGTGTAACTTTCCTTTTGGTCCTTTTTGACAGGCTGGTGAATTCTGTAGACTCCTTCTCAGAATAATGTTTTTAAATGCAAAAATTAAAATGCACATGATTTCAAAGGGAAAAAAAATAACATTGTGAATCTCATAAGGAGGTGATTGTCATGAAGGGGCCCAGTGTCCAGCTGTCAGGGTTCTATAGGGTCTTCAGAAGACTTTGCCATTCACACTTTGCCAGAGTCCAATAGCCTCTGGAAGTATTAGAAAGCATTAGGACTAAATCTTTAAGGGCCTGGATTTCTTTAGAGGCTGCCCAGTTAGACGAGCCCAATTCCTTTGCTCTCCATCACGAGGTACAATACATTGCAAGATGCTGATCCTTTAATTCTTAGCTTCGAGCATCCTTTACATACCTTTTGCCAGGCTCAGTTTGGGACTTGGGCCACAGGTCAGTGATCAGTGTTATCTGTTATTATTATTACACTTACTTTTGCCTTGTCTGTGACCCTCATTCCTTTCAATGGCAAATACCTGAGTCTCAGTCTGACTTTGGCATCTCCCAACAAGGTCCAGCATATCTAACAGAGTCTCAGTTCCTGCCATCACAGGAAGGAGGATGACAGCTCCTTTCAGGAACACAGCTTTGCTTTCCTCATCTAGTTGGATATCTTTTAGTCTCTTCCAAGACTTCTTCAAATAAGGTACAAAGTATTATGATAAACCACTACAGAGTGCCCATCCATGACCTGATTTAAAGCTTGGCCTTCCTTTAAAATAATCCACTGGTTCTGTATTTTAGTTGTGTTAGACAATAAAGAAGGATGTGCAATATTCCACAATCCAGAAAACCCACAAGAGAAATTATAAAGAGAGATTATTCCCTCTGGACATCAGTATAATTATTTTCATAAGTTCCCCAGGGTTTTTAGGTAGCCACTCAGTCATTCTGCATCTCTACATATAGAAGCTAATTGTTTTATTTCTCTGGTTTTCAGAATAAAGCCCATACTGGTTTGTATCTCAAGCTAATTTCACCATGAAATTCCAATCCAACATCTTCCTTTCCTAGCTGTCTTTTTAATGGTGAGAGGAAAAGTTTGGTCCAGGTGCTGGGAGGTTGGATACCTTACTTCTTCAGTTTTCTTCATCGGCTTCCTTGTCTTCCTAAAAGGGGGAAAAGGGAGCAGGGAGGACAGAGTAAAGGTAGATATTCAGCTTACCTCTCCAGAAGACATTTTCCTTTATAATTCTTTATAATTGTGACAAGAAGTTGTTAGGAAATGCAATCACAATCATTCAGCAATCTCAATAAGTGTCCAGAACTGACAAATACTTCAGGGTCCCAGCGAGTGTGAGGATAAGGGATTCCTCGGACAAAACTTGTCCAATTTATGAACGAAACTCAGACTAGGACAGTCTAGGAATTCAGCAGACACCAGAATCCACCAGACTAGGAAAATAACTCCAGTAAGAACAATAGTAAATACAGGACCATGATGCTCCAAGCCATCTTCCTTGCCTCTGAATCATATAGTAGCTATATTGGTTGCCAGGGTACACAGTAACCAGGAAGGAGATACACACAGTTCTTAGAATAGTTCAAGACTATGGAGTGAGAGGGGGTGGTCTTCTGTTGGTGGCTCTCTATTTCCCTAATGTCTCCTGAAGACGTGTGGCTTGTACTTATATATTCCCTAAAACTACCTCACAAAGGCTTATTCTTGCCCATGATAGGTTATTCCCAGTATTGCTAGCACTGGGGAGATGCTAACTAATCCACCTGTGACTATGCTTCGAGGAAGAAATATCTTGCCTTTCTCAACCAGTCAAAAAATAGCTTACCACTCAAGACACATGTTGTTGTTGTTCAATTGTGATTCCAATTGGAGTGGTTTTTTTTGGCAAAGATGATAGGGGTTGAGGTCCCTTTACGATTCCTTTCTAATTGCCCAACCCCCATGGCTGACCTTGATTCATAAATCCTGGTCAAAAGCACCCTTTTGAATATCTGGGCCCAACCCCCACTATCTGCTCAGCTTCCCCCAGCCCCCTCATCGGATCTGAGTTAACTGAAAAGCCCGCCAAGAACTTGGGGTACCACCCATTTCCTTTTAGGTATAAAAAAGCTAAGCTGGAGCTCTCTCTTTGCAGGAGCCCTTCCTCCCAACACATGGTATCCTTCCGGCCACGTAAGGGTTCCTGCCCACCCAGCGGCCACCTCTGGCCCTGGCGTCTTTCTAACTGAGCTTTACTTCCAAATTTCTACAATAAACCTTATATATCAATCTAGGTTTTTCGGCCTGTAAATTCATTTACAGGGGACACTGCGCCTCATGGGATCTTTGTGCCGAGAAATGGGGTTCCCCCTTTCCTTTCCCTCATTAAACATACTGAAGGAGTTTGCCATATCCTTCTCCAGCTCATTTTTCAGATAAGGAAACTGAGGCAAATAAGAAAAGTACATTGCCCAGGATCATACAGATAGTAAGTAAATGAGGCCGGATTTGAATTTAGGAAAATGATTCAATCATGGCCTTTTTAGGGAACTCTACATGAACACAAAAATGATCCCTTTTTCCTACATTAAAAGGTTTAATTAACATTTCTGTGTATTAATAGGGTTGTTTCAGTTTGCTGTGGACATGAGGAAAGGAAAGGGCTGTTGAGGTTCAAAAGGGATCCCAAAAGGTTGGGGTTACAAACTGGTGTTGCAAAGTGTCTCAAAATAATTTGAACTCATCTCCAAGTCAAGGTCCAAAGTTTATTGTAATTATAACAGCAATTGAAATGAGATAAGTTCCAAAAGGATTTTAGCTAAGAACCAGGAGCAAGAAGACACATTTATAAGAAAAGACAGTGAGATCTGGTTCTTTGTGTCACTGATATGCTAATTTTATGGCCCAGAGGTAGAACTGAGGGATGGTCTGCTATGCACCTCAACAAAACTCTTTTATTACTGACCCACAGATTGTTATCTGGCAGTCAGGAAAGTTTCTAGGACTGTACTATAATATTCCTAAAGCCCAAAGACTTTAGGATCATTGATAGATTATTAGAACAATAGCACTTTTAAGGTCTGGGGGCCTCAGAATTACTGCTGTGTTTCTCTTAGAAGCTGTATCTCCATCAGGACCACCGTTGGAGAGAATGGAAGTGGGGAAGAGATAGAAGGAGAAGAATTGGGGTGATTTGGGGGAGGGATTACAGCTTGTGAAGACAGGTAGCAATATATTTTGGGCAAAAAGGGAACAGTTGAAGGGGAAAAGGAAGGGGAAGAGAGGAATACAATAAAGATACCACGTTCAGAAGACAGAAAAAAATTATCCTTTTAAAATTCCTTGTAAAGCTTTAACCCTTTATATACACACTTCA
The DNA here is from genome assembly GCF_048593235.1 of Sminthopsis crassicaudata. Lineage (NCBI taxonomy): Eukaryota > Metazoa > Chordata > Mammalia > Dasyuromorphia > Dasyuridae > Sminthopsis > Sminthopsis crassicaudata. Next base: position 201,120,928 of record NC_133621.1, on the reverse strand, counting down.
ATTGAAAAGGAGTATACAGTTCCTGTCTGGGAACTCATTTTGGGGGATGTAAATGAGCTCTGCTATCTCTGGAAGCAGGCAATACAATTGGGCAAGATACCCTTGAAAAGTAAAAAATGTGTTTACTAGCCCTCTACACCTCTTAGCTAAAATGTCTAATAGTTGGATTCACTTTGCTAATTAGCTGGCTGATGCTGTTTCCCTTAGAGCACCTTGGTTGTTGTGGCCAATTGAATAGAATTGCAATTAATTTAAGATTATTAAATGAGGCAGGAAGTCCAGTTCTTTGAGTACTCTTAGGAAAGAACCTGTTGGCAACAGGAAGCTAGATGTTAATCACACTTTAATAAAACTGAGAGGGTTTAGAGAAAAATAGCACAAAAAGTACAGAGATGATTTTTCTTTTTAAAATTTTTTATTAAAGCCTTTTATTTACAAAACATATACATGAATAATTTTTCAATACTGATCCTTGCAAAGCCTTCTGTTCCAAATTATCCCTTTTTTTCCTCCACCCACTCCCTTAGATGGCAGGTAATCTAATACATGTTAAATATGTTAAAATATATGTTAAATTAAATATATGTATTTATATATATGTATATATATATATATTTATACAGTTATCTTGCTGCACAAGAAAAATCAGATCTAGAAGAAAAAAAACTGGGAAAGGAAACAAAATGAAAGCAAACAACAACAGAAAGAGTGAGAATGCTGTGTTGTGGTCCACACTCAGCTCCTTCAATCCTCTCTTTGGGTATAGATGGCTCTCTTCATTACAAGATCATTGGAAATGGTCTGAATCATGAGATAATTTTTCTTGGGCAGCATATGTTATGAAGAATTGTTTTGAAAGAAATATGTTTTGAAGAATTGTACATGTTTAACTTATATTGGATCATGTGCTTTCTATGGAGGGAGAGGAAAACACAAGGTTTTGCAAGGTGAATGCTGAAAATTATCTTTGCATGTATTTGGAAAAATAATAAGCTATTCAAAAAGGGAAAAAACAAAACAAATATAGAAACAAGCATCAAAAAGGGTTAATAGAGACATGATATGGGGACTCAGTTACAGTGATAAAGGAAGGCCAGCAATCTTAGGGGCAGCTTTGAACAAATCACTTTATCTTAAAGTTGTTGATAAAACATTACATTTAAGTGAAACTTTAAATTTAAAATATTCATGTCATCTCAAAGTTATCAGCACTGTTTGGTATTCAGCTGGTCTATGTGGAGAGCTTATCTGAGATTTTCACATTACAAGACCAAAAATCCTTGATAGCAAAGCCTAGATGGCTTTCCTTGCTTAGCCCATAGTCTCAAAATATAATTTCTGGTTAATATGAGATGCACTTTGCAAATTATGCTCCTTTGATCTTTGGAAAGTTTGTGTATAACTTCTATATTCCCTTTTGCAATCTAACTTCCTACTATTGCCACTTTATATTGGATATTTACTATACTGACTGGAAGGGGAAAAGGAGTCAAAGCAATAAGAACAAGATAAAATTTTAACACAAGTGGAAATTCTACTGAAACTCCTATATACATTGTATGCAACACTAAAATTATGCAGAACATCTTGAGAAATGCAATTTTATGGATTCTGTGTATTATATTATGCATCTTATGTTCTGGCAATTAAAACTATCCCAGATTGTACATAAACTTGTTTTTAAAAATAAGTTAGAAATGGTGTATATGATAAAACTTACATATTCAATCCCATTCCTTTGTTTTCAAATGACTATTTTTAAAACTTCTTTTGCTTTCACAATTTGAAATAAATTTACTATAAAAACAATGTATTTTAGCTACTTAAGAACATGTCAATATTATGTTAATCAAAACATTGTTCATGAAAATATTTGTGATGGATGAAATATGACATATGAGATCATCAGCAATGATATTTAATAGCCTGTTGTGAAAAAAATACCACACACAGTGTTGGATGAGCCTTTTTTTTCTAATTGGAAGAGTACTTTTTGGATGTTTTTCAGAACTGTGAAAAGCAGTATTTTTCTTGCATACAGTTCTGATCTAATAAGGCCTTAAAGCACAGTTTCATCTGAGTTCCCACTTTTTAAAATTTAATTCACATTATATTTAATATTTTTTATTTTCCCCAGTTACATGTAAAACAATATTTTACATTTGTTTTGAAAACTTTGAGTTCCAGACTCTTTCCCTTCCTCCTCACCTCAGCCACCTTTAAGAAGATACATTTGAAACTATCCAAAACATTTCCATAAGAGTTATGTAAAAGAAAACATAAATTCCTCCCTCCCCCCCAAAAAAAATCGAGAAAAAAAGTTTTTAAAAAGGGGGTCATGCCTATATTCAGAAGCAATCAGTTCTTTCTCTGGATATGGATAGCATTTTTTCAGAGTACTTGTGGATCATTGTATTGCTGAGAATGGCAAAGTAATTCATAGCTGATCATCCCACAACATCACTATTACTTTGTAAACAATGCATTTCGTTTTACTTGAGTTTATAGAGGACTTTCTAGATTTTTTTCCCCCGATGCTGGGGTTAAGTGACTTGCCCAGGGTCACACAGTTAGGAGTGTTAAGTGTCTGAGACCAGATTTGAACTCCTCCTGAATTCAGGGCTGGTGCTCTATCCACTGCACCACCTAGCTGCCCACTCCAGATTTTTCTGAGAGCATCCTGATCATTATTTTTCATAGAGTACTAATGTTCTATCATAATTACATACCACAGTTTATTCAGCCATTTTCCAGTTGATCTCCTCAGATTCCAATGAGAAGAGAGCTTCTATAAATATTTTTGTACACATAGGTCTTTTTCCTTTGTTATTTTATCTCTTTTGTGATTTATGCCTAGTAGTAGTATTGTTATGTCAAAGGATATGTATGATTTTAAAGCTCTTTGGGCATTGTCCATATCTTTTGATCATTTATCAATTGAAGAATGACTCTTTTTTTTTAAATAAATTTTACTCATGTCCCTATATATTTGAAAACTGTTTTCATCAGAGAAACTTGGTTCAAAATTCTTTTCCCAATTTCTAATGTTAATTCTATTTTGTCACTGTTCATTCTATTCCTTCTCCTTTCACCTCCTTTCACTTACTCAGAAGTATTTTGCTATTGACCATCCTCTTCCCCAATATATGTTCTATTATCCCCGTCTTCCCATAGAACTTTCTCCTCCTACTTTCCTGCAGGTAAGATAGATCTCATTTTTTATTATTCAAGCTTTATATTTTCAAAACATATGCATGGATAATTTTCAACTTTCACCTTTGCAAAACCTTGTGTTCCAAATTTTTTCCCTCTCTTTCCCCCACCTCCTCCCCTATACAGCAAGTAATCCAATGTATGTTAAACATGTGCAATTTTTCTATGCATATTTTCACAAATATCACGTTGCACAAGAAAAATCAGATCAAAAAGGAAAGAAAATGAGAAACAAAACAAAATGTAAGCAAACAACAACAAAAAGAGTGAAAATACAATGTTGTGATACTCAGTTCCCATAGTCCTCTTTCTGGATGTAGATAGCTCGCTTCATCACAAGACCACTGGAACTGGCATGAATCATCTCATTGCTGAAGAGAGGCACGTCCATCAGAATTGATAATCATATAATCTTGTTGCTGTGCACATTGATCTACTGGTTCTGCTTATTTCACTCAACATCAGCTCATGTAAGTCTCTCCAGGCCTTTCTGAAATCATCCTGCTGATAGTTTCTTATAGAACAATAATAATCCATAACATTCATATACCATAATTTATTCAGCTATTCTCCAATTGATTGGCATCCACTCAGTTTCTAGTTTCTGGCCACTACAAAAAGGCCTGCCACAAACATTTTACACACCAGGTCCCTTTCCTTCCTTTAAGATCTCTTTGGGATACGTGCCCAGTAGAAACACTGCTGGATCAAAGGGTATGCACAGTTTCATAGCCTTTTGGGCATAGTTCCAAATTGCTCTCCAGAATTGTTGAATCAGTGCACAACTCCACCAACAATTTATTAGTGTCCCAGTTTTCCCACATCTCCTTCAATATTCTTCATTATCTTTACCTGTCATTTTAGTCAATCTGAGGGTGTGTAGTGGTATCTCAAAGTTGTCTTGATTTGGCAATCAAACTTTGAGTGATTTAGAGTACCTTTTCATATGACTAAAATGGTTTTAATTTCATCTGAAAATTGTCTGTTCATATCCTTTGACCATTTATCAATTGGAGAATGGCTTGATTCTTATAAATATGACAATCTTTGGCCTTTATCAGAACCCTTGAATGTAAAAAAAAATTTCCCAGTTTTCTGCTTCCCTTCTAATCTTGTATTCATTGGTTTTGTTTGTACAAAGCCTTTTTAATTTAATATGATCAAAATTATCCATTTTGTGTTCAGTAATGTACTCCTGTTCTTCTTTTGCCATAAGTTCCTTCTTTCTCTACATCCCTAAGAGGTCAACTATCTTTTGTTCTTCTAATTTGCTTATAATATTCTTTATGTCTACATTGTGAATCCATTTCTACCTTATTTTGGTATAGGATGTTAGATATGGGTCAGTGCCTAGTTTCTGTCATACTAATTTCTCATTTTTCCAGCAATTTTTGTCAGATAGTGACTTCTTATCTGAAAATCTGGTGTCTTTGGATTTATCAAACACTAGCTCACTATAGTCATTGACTATTCCATTGATCAATTACTGTATTTCTTAGCCAGTACTAAATAGTTTTGATGACCATGCTTCTTTATAATATAGATTTAGGTCTTGTATAGCCAGGCAACCTTCATTTGCATTTTTTCATTAATTTCCTTGAAATTCTTGACCTTTCGTTCTTCCAGATTAAACTTTGTTAATATTTTTTCTAGCTCTGTAAAATAATTTCTTGGAAGTTTGGTTGATGTGGCACTAACTGAAAATGGTTTTAATTTCTTCATCTGAAAATTGTCTATTCATATCCTTTGACCATTAGTAAGACAGATTTCTAAATCCATATTGAGTGTGTATATTATTTTTTCTTTGAAGCCAATTCTGATGAGAATAAGGTTGACTCACTCCCTTTCCCCTCCATTGTAAAAGCTTTTTCTTGCCTCTTTAATGGCAGATAATTTATACCATTCCACATCTCCATTTCCCATTTTCCCAGTACATTCCTCTCCTCAATTTTATTAGTTTTAGATATTATCCCTTCATATTCAACTTACACCTATATCCTCTCTCTATATATACTCTTTCTAACTGCCCTAATAATGAGAAAGTTAGAATGTTATAAGGATCATCCTTACATATAGGAATGTAAACATATAAAGATTATTAAGTACCTTATGATATCCCTTTCCTGATTTCTTCCATGTGCTTCTCCAGAGTCCTTTATTTGAAAATCAAATTTTTTATTCAGCTCTAATCTTTTCATCACAAACAGTTGAAAATCCTTTATTTCCCTGAATATCCACCTTTTCTCCTGAAGGAATAATCTAAAACAATAATCTAAGATAATTCCAAAAGATCCATGATGAAAAATACTATCCATATCAGGAGAGAGAACCATGGAATTTGAATGCAACTTGAAGCATACTAGTTTCATTTTTTTGTTGTTCCTGTTGTTTTTTTCCTTCTAATATTTTCATAAAATAAATAATAAATGAATGACATAGAAATGGTATAGGCCATATGGGGGCAGCTAGGTGGTCCAGTGGCTGGAGTAGCAGACCTGGAATCACATGAAATCGTCTTTCTGACTTCAAATCTGGTCTCAGATGCTTATTGTGTGTGACCCTTAACTCAATGTCATTTAACTTTGTTTGCCTCGTTTTCTCATCTGTAAAATGAACTAGAGAAGGAAATGGCAAATCACCCTAGCATCTTTGCCAAGAAAACCCCAAAAGGAATCACAAAGAGTAACACCCAACTGAATGACAACATAGTGAAATAAGTTATTATTTTCTTTTATGATAATAACCAATTATTAAATTAAGATTGAGGTTTTCCCTTCCTATTTCCTCAGTTAAAAACCAGCCCCTGTAGGTTATTTAGTCATTCCCTAAAGGACATTGCTGACAGATGAGATTGCCCGAATCCTCAGGCTTTTTAGATCTTAGGTGGCATCTTACCCAATGAGAAAACCTTATAAACAGAATGTAGATGAGATCTTGTGCTTAGGAAATAATCCTTGAATTTGGAACCTTCCATTAGAATATAGAGTGATATAGCTTTTGGAGGGGAAAACTACCTAGAATGATTTGGGTCGAGATGGATTCTTCTGTCCAGATTACTAAAGGTGTCTGAGTCTCATGATTAGGTCATACATTCAGTAGAAGGAGCTGACGACTTTTTGCCCATCTCATTAAAATGTCCATTTTCTCATTGATTATTAACCCGAGTTTATTTCCAACCTTTGGTTTATAGAGAAAAAGCCACTGGCCTCAATCTATTAATTATTTGCTAGTCCTAATTAATTAATCATGAATTACCCATAAATTATGTCTCTCAAACTTTTCATTCATCACAGTAGGTCACATGGAAAAAGTAAACATTGAGGTGGACCTTGAAGATCACTCAGGAGGGTTCAGAAAGTAGAAAAGGACAAAGCTAGTTAGGAAGAAGGAACAATATGTGCAAATTTGTAGCAATGACAATGCACTTCAGTCTTAAAATAATAAATAAAGTTAGTTCAGTATTACCAGAGACTTAGGTTTTAATTTTTTTAGACACACTGGAACTAAATTATCTAACATATTTATTGCTTGGCCAATTTGAAACAGAAAATGTGAAATTATCACATGCCAATCACATAATTACTTTTGTCATAAAATTATTATATGTCTGGGAGGCATAAATTTTCCACTGAGGAAATATGTAAAACAGTAAGAAATCTAGTGGTTATACTCTTTCTAGTTGTTATTTTTTGCCACCATAATAAGAACTGCTGAAGAAGAGTATAAAAGATGGCTTGAAGCTTAACATTGAAAAAAAATTAACCAGAAACTAAGATCTTGGCAACTGGTCCAATTATTTCCCAGCACATTGATTGAGAAAAAAAAAGAAAGTAATGTCAGATTTTATATTCTTGGGCTCAAAGATAACTGCAGATGGTTACTGAAGCCATGAAATTAAGATATTTTCCTCTTGGAAGGAAAACTATGACAAATCTGGACAACATAAAAAACAGAGGAGTTACATTGGTGACAAAATTATGAATTTTCCAGTGGCAATATATGTCTTGGAGAGTTAGACTAAAAGGAAAGCTAAGCATTGCAGAAATGACACTTTTAAATTGTGATGCTGGAGAAGAAGGAGGTCAAATCAGTCAATACTTAGAAGAAATTAATTCAGGCTATTCATTGGAAAGTCAAAACTGAAGCTGAAGTTTTAGTACTTTGACTACGTAATGAGGAGACAGAAGTCATTGGAAAAGACTTTGATGTTAGGAAAGATTGAAGACAAAAGGAAAAGGAGATGGCAGAAGATGAGATGGATAAATAGTGTCATGGAAGCAATGAGACTTTGAGAAATAGTGGAGAATAACAGATATTGGCATACCATGATATATGGAGTCACAATGAGTTGGACACAATTAAGCAAATAATCAAGAAAAATAATACAGATTATTAGAGTGTATATTATTATCTCTTTGAGATAATTCCAATGAGAGTAAGATTTAAGCACTCCCCTTCAACTCTCTCATCTTTCCCTTGACTGTAAAAGCTCTTCAGTGCCTCTTATATGTGAGATATTTTTTCACATTCTACTTCTCCTTTTCCTTCTCAGTGCATTCCTCTTTCTCGTCTTTTAATTTTATATTTATATATATCATCCCATTGTATTAAATTTACACCTGTGTGCTCTATGTATACTCTTTTTAACTCCCCTAGTAATAAGAAAGTTCTTAGAACTTATCTGTATCATACTCCCATGTAGGATTATAAACTGTTTAATCTTACTGAATCTCTTACAATTTCTCTTTCTTGATTCCCTTTTTATGCTTCTCTTCAGTCTTGTATTTGAAAGTCAGATTTTTTTTATTCATCTCTATTCTTTTCATCAGGAATGCTTGAAAGTTTTCTATTTCATTGAATAACAATTTGATCACAAAGAATTTCAAATTAAGTGTTGTTGGTTAGTTAATTCTTGGCAGTAATCCTAACTCCTTTGCCCTCCAGATTATGATATTCTAATCCTGACTCTATCCTGACTATGACTATATCATATTTCAGTGGTTACTTTCTGGCTGCTTTAAATATTTTCTTCTTGGTCAGGGAATGTTATAGGCCAGAACTCAGAAACAAGGATTCTTACAAGGTGTTAAGCCAGTGGTTATCTAGTTTAGCATGATGTTTTCTAAATTCAATATGACTGATTTAATCTTACAACAAATAATGGTTTCCTAGTGATATCATGATTGGTTTATACTCAGTGTGGAGTATATAAGCAGGGACTGAGAGCCACAGAAGAGAAGCAGAGAAGACAGGTGGAAGCTCAAGCTCTTGGAACCAAGGACCCACATTCATCCGATTTTCAGTCAGGCCACTAGTGGCAGGCTCTCCTCCTGCATTTCTCCACTGAGACTAAGGCCAGTCTGAAAGGCTCTCTAAAAAGTTGCTCAGCCCCAGGAAGGAAATAATAAAGAACATGGACTATAAGAAAGCTAACCAGGCCCCAGGAAAGGAGACAAGACTTTGAGACACATAATAAAGGATTTGGACTTTAATCCCTGGCTACTCTTGTGGTGATTACTGCACTGAAATGAAAGCTGTCCCAAGACTCTCCAAGATGACCAGAAAACCAACCAAAGAACAATGGAAGGGAACTTTGGAATTTGGCTAGAATATTCTGGGAGTTTTCTTTTTAGGTTCTATTTTAGGAGGTGATTAATGGGTTCTTTCAATTTCTCTTTTTCCCTCTAGCAGGGCAGTTTTCCTGATAATTTCTTCAAAAATGATATCTGGGTTGGGTTTTTTTTTTTTTAGCATGGCTTTTACATAATCTAATAATTCTTAAGTTATCTATCCTGGATCTATTTTATAAGCCAGTTATTTCTCTTATGAAGTAGTTTACATTTTCTTTTATTTTTTCATTCTTTTGATTTTGTTTTATTGTTTTTTGATTTCTCATGGAATCATTAGCATCTTTTTAATTAATTCAAAATTTTAAATAATCATTTTCTTCAGTTAGCTTTTGTCTTTTTCCATTTGGCCAATTTTGCTTTTTTAAGGAATCCCTCTCTTCATTGTATTTTTGTGTATCTTGTACCATTTGGCCTATTATGTTAATTTTTTCAGTATCAAGTACAGTGCTGTGTTTTATAATAATTATCTCATTGGATCCTCACAACAACCCTTGTATGTTGTACTATTATCCTAATTTTTTTTTCAATTATTTCAGCTATGTTTGACTCTTTGTGACCTCATTTGGAAGCTAATTTTGCAACAGTACTGGAGTACTGTTTAAAAATGTAAAATGGAGTTTGCCATTTCTTTCTCCAGTTCATTTTAAATAAGAAACTGAGGCAAATAATGACTCATCTGGGGTCACATTTAGTAAATGTCTAGGGTCAGATTTCAACTCAGGAGGAAGATTCTTCCTGATTCCAAGCTTGCTGCTCTATCCACTACACCTTAGAATATTTGTAAACTGTATATACCTCAGAAGCTAAACAACATTTTTTTGGCCAATTTTTTTTTGCCAAAATTCTTACATACCTCAAAAGCAAAATGTAAGATGTCATGAAGTAATTCAAGAGAGAGGCTATTAAAGGGTTTGTTTAGTGCAGAGGGCCAGAACTCTGGAGAAGCATACTTGAAACAAGGATACTTACGATGAAGTGAGTAATGAGATGACAGTTCTCTACTTCACATATATACTTAGTACTTACTATGGTGATGTAATGGTTCTCTAGTTCACACATATTCAGTAGGCTGTAATGATGTAATTGTACTAAGATATATAAGGGCTGAGAAGGACTGGAAATGATTTACTCCATCTTTGACCAGCTTCCATGGTGACTGTCCTGCCTTCTTCACTCTTCCACTAAGACCAAGGACTTGAGCTGATCCTGAGGTCCTCCAGAAAACTAGCCTGAACATTATACTTTGGCACCTAATGTAAAACTTGAACCCAAGATTCTGAGATTAAGAGTCTCATGCTCTACCGACTGAGCCCTATGATATTTTCCATCCCAGGTTCCCATTCTGAGTTTTGCATTCTGTCTTGTTCTGGCTCATACAGTAGATACAGAAGAGGGAGTTCTTAAGGGACTGAACATACTCTTTCCTATACATTCAGAATTAGCTCTCTCCAATTTTAATAATTAGCTGGAGGTGGTAGTTAGATTGTTGTCTTTATATGAACTTATACTCTAATAAAACAAAAGTTAAAATGAAAAATTTGTAGGGGTTAAGATATGGATCACTTTTAGGGTAACAGTCTGCTAGAAAATAGGCTTTTCTGCCTATTTGTTGTCTCAGCTTAAAATAAAAGTTTCTTTTATTTCCCATTTGGAGTTTTAAGTAAGTCTTTCTGAGAATTGTTTCTGTTCTTGTCAGAAACTCTGGCCTCTTCCCAATCTGGTTCTTTTACAAAGATAAATAGGTCATTTTTTTTGCTTCAGTATTTACCTAATCTTTAATTACTGAATGGGCATTATCTCAGACAAACTGAGACCTTGGAAAGACTCTTGCTTAGAGAGAGGATTGTGGGAAGATGGTGGAATAAGTCAGAAAATTCTAAGCATTCTAGATTTCCTCCACAAATAAAACAAAATTGCATTTCTGGGCAAATGTAGACCAGTGAAAAACAAATAAGATTTGGGGCAAAACAGGGGTCCTCCTAAGGCAACGGAGAAGACCCAAAGATAGACCCTAAGATTGAAGCTTAACTGGTGTGAAATGTAAAAACTTCCAGGCTGGATCCATTGAAACAGCACGTGGGGATCCCTGGGATTAATTGGGTAATAAAATAGCCTTTCCAGTAGGTATGTATATATACACATATACAAATATATGTGTCTTGGGTGTCTATATGTGCATGTGTGTATATATATATATATATATACATATATATGGATATATATATGGATATATGTATACATAAATTAATCTGTGCTTAACTGAAGATTGCTTGGGGCAGGTGGAGGTGAGGAGAGAAAAGGGGAAAAGTAATGTAAAAAAGTACATAGCAGAGAACAAAAGAAAACTTAAAAGTAAGCAAAAGAAAAAATGGACAGTTATGAATGCAAGGTCTTCTATTATTATACAGGCTTTCTTGAAACAGAAATTTATTTTTGCATATTTTGAATTCTCCCTGATGTTCTGGATATATGGATATATGACAATGGTTTTTGTTGTTGTTGTTATTGTTCCTGTCTTTCTTTTTCTATTTTGTTTTTTTTTCTTAGTTTGCATTTAAGTTTTAAATAAATACATTTTTATTTATGTATTTTTTGAAGACCTTAGCTTAAAAAAAAAAAAGTTCTTCAGCTGCATCTTTCTTTGGGGGAGGGGAGTGTTAATAAATGACTTGCTTATGGTTATACAGCACTATTGTACCTCTCTGAGACTGGGTTTGAATACAGGCAACCCTGACTCCAGGGCCAGTGCTCTCTCCATTGAGACACCTAGCAACCCTTTTTCCAGGGTATCTGAGGCCATTGACAGTTGTCTTGATCTATCTCTTACCACTGGATTCTGAAGACTCTAAAGCAGAAAGCTGATAACTTTGCACAGCTCTATCTCACGTAAATCCAAGTCTCTTGCAAGCCAAGACATTACCCTCCTAATGCCATTGGTTTTCTTTGAGAACAAAGGATGAACAAGAAGCTGTAAGTAGTAGTAGTAGCTGTCCCCTAGGGACTCAACTGACAAATTCCAGTTCTGAATTTTCCTCCTCCTATTTTTACTAGGTCAACCATTACATGTGGGTGCTTTGTCCAAAGGAATATAAATTTGAATTGCTTATATTTCTCAAAGTATCTTGAGGGGTGAGATCTAAAATTTTCCCTCCTTATTCATTTATTCTAACATTTTTATTTTTAACAGGGTCAATTAACTCTTTTGTCTTATAAAGTTTTCATTTATAATTTCTTAAAATATACCTCAAGAAAATCAGGCTTTGTGGCTATCAAATTCTGCATACTCTTTGATCCAGCAGTGTCTCTACTGGGCTGTATCCTTAAAGAGATGGTAAAGGAGGAAAGGAACCCACAAGTTCAAAAATGTTTGTGGCAGCCCTTTTTATGGTGTCAAGAAACTAGAAACTGAGTGGATGTCCATCAGTTGGATTAGATCTGACTTTATTTGTATGAAAAGTGTTTTGTAATTAAGTTCATATGGTTATTGACTTTATTTACCTTGGCAGGTAGACTCCCAAATAGGTTATATTAATGACAGTTATTATAAATGGAATTTCTCTTTGTATTTCTTGCTGCTAGACTTTGTTGATAATATATTAAAAGGCTGATGATTTATATAGATTTATTTTGTATCCTGCAACTTTCCTAAAGTGGTAAATAGGTAGTTTTTTAGTTGATTCTCTAGGATTCGCTAAGTACACTATCATATCACCTGCAAAGAGTGATAATTTGCTTTCCTCATTACCTACTTTAATTCCTTTAATCTTTTTTTCTTCTCTTATTACCAAAGCTAACATTTCTAATACAATATTGAATAGTAAGAATGATAGTGGGCAACCTTGTTTCATCCCTGATCTTATTGTGAATGATTTTAGTTTATCTTCATTACATCTGATGCTTGCTGATGGCTTTAAATAGATACTATTGATCATTTTAAGCAAAACTCCATTTATGCCTTTAGTCTCTAATGGTTTTAATAGGAATGGGTGTTGAATTTTATCACATGCTTTTTCTGCATCTATTGAGATAATCATATGTTTGTTAGTTTGATTATTGATATAGTCAATTATGCTAATGGTTTTCTTAATATTGAACCAGCCTTATATTCCTAGTATAACTCCTACTTAGTCATGGTGTATTATGCTGGAGATAACTTAACTTGCTGTAATCTCTTTGCTAATATTTTATTTAAGATTTTTGTATCAATATTCATTAGGGAAATTGGCCTAGAATTTTCTGTCTCTGTTTTAACCCTACCTGGTTTAGGTATCAGCACTGTCTGTGTCATAAAAATAATTTAGTAGGATTCCTTTTTTTCCCTATTTTTCCAAAGAGTTTGCATAATATTGGAATAATTGTTCTTTAAATGTTTGGTATAATTCACATATAAATCTATCTGGTTCTGGAGATTTTTTCTTAGGGAGCTGATTAATAGCTTATTCAATTTCTTTTTCTAAAATGGAACTATTTAAGCAATTTGTTTCCTCTTATGTTAATCTGGGCAGACTATGTTTTTGTAAATACTCATCCATTTCACTTAAATTATCATATTTATTGGCAATACAGTTTGGCAAAATAGTTCCTGACTGGGGCAGCTAGGTAGCACAGTGGATAGAGCACCAGCCCTGAAGTCAGGAGGACTTAAGTTCAAATCTAGTCTCAGACACTTAATACTTCCTAGCTGTGTGACCCTGGGCAAGTCACTTAACCCCAATTACCTCAGCGCAAAAAAAAAAAAGTTTCTAATTCTTGCTCCAATTTTCTCTACTGGAGGAAAGTCAATCTTTTTCATTTTTGATAATAACAATTTGATTTTCTTCTTTCCTTTTTCTGATCAAATTAATTAAAGTATCTATTTTGTTGGGGGTTTTTTTCATAAAACCAGCTCTTAGTTTTGTTTCAATTTTATTAATCTCCCCGTTTCGGGGGCGGAGCCAAGATGGCGGAGAAGAAACACACGACTCAGTGAACGTCCTCACTCCCTCACAACCAATTAGATAAATTAAGTCTCAGAATTAGCTCAGAACTGATAGATACCACAAGGACTGGAAGCACGACTTACCAGCTGAAGAGAATCTGGAGTTTCAACAGGAAAGGTCAGTTCTCAGGGGAGGAATAAGAAAGACCAGCACAGACGGTGGGGTAGGGGCACACTGCGCCCATTGCGCTGGGAAGGGCTCTGGGATCAGAGAAGCCACTGAGGTAAAGGAATCTGGCACAGGCTGTTAGCTCTTCTCTGCTAATTATTTAGCAGTTCAGAAGAGAAAGCCAAAATATTTTAAAACTCAGATTAGATTCCCCCGCCCCCCCACCCTGGGGGTGACTCAGCAGAGAATCGGCACCAGGGGGTGTGGCCTCAGCTCCCTCCTGAGAATAGTTAAGAGACTGACAAGTGGGTGGATACGGCCCAAGGCAACACACACTGCCTAGCTTAGCTGGAGGGAGTGGAACTCAGCTCCAGGAAGTCCCAGAGAAGCGGAACCTTTGAACTAGGGACCGCGGTTTCTGGCAGACACTTCCAGTCTGAGCGCAGGGGCTTCTCACGTCACCTGCTGCAGACATCCACTCCCCACCCGGACACATAGACTGGGCTTCCTGCTGTCTTCACTATTCTACGCCCTGGAAGCACAGTAGTGCTAATCACCTCTGAGGCACTTCCAGGGAGGGGGTGGGGAACTCTCTCCCAGAGCTCTATCTTAGCTCGGGCGCAGGGGCCGCTGCATCCATCCGGTCTGGGAGGAAGCTGGTAAAGAAGTAAATAATTTCCTACCCCAGGGACAGACCCCAAAAGATTTTTTTTAAGTATGAGCAAAAAAGCTAGAAAAACTATAGATTCCTTCTATACAGAGAAAGAGCGGGTATCCAACCCCGAGGAAGTTAACAGCAAAGATTCAGAAGATAACAACCTAAAGGGGAACGATTCCTGCCCCCCATCACATAACTCTCTCCTAGAAGAAGCTCTTAAAAAATTGAGGGAGATCGAAGAAAAATGGGGAAAGGAAAGAGAAGTTATGATAGAGAATAACAACGTCCTGAAATTGGAGTTGGAAAAAATAAAGAATTCACAGGAGATGCAGGGAAACAAAATTAGTGAATTAGAAAAGGTTAAAAAAACACAGGAAAGTAGGATTTCTGAATTGGAAAAGATAAAAAAGTCTCAAGAAAATAGAATTTCTGAATTGGAAAAAGAAAATAATTCTCAAAAAAAAAAAATTAGGGAAATGGAAAAAAATTCAATAGAGCAAAATAACTCATTTAAAAACGAAATTGGGCATTTACAAAAAGAACTAAAAACTGTGAAAGAAGAAAATAACTCCTTAAAAGTCAGGATGGAACAAATAGAAATGAATGATTCACAGAGAACCCAAGAATCAGTCAAACAAAACAAAAAAAATGAGAAGCTGGAGAACAACGTCAAATACTTACTGGGAAAATCTATAGACCTGGAAAATAGATCTAGGAGAGATAATCTGCGGATTATTGGACTTCCCGAAAACTATGACCAAAAAAAGAGCCTAGATTCTATTTTACAGGAAATTATCAAAGAGAACTGTCCAGAGATAATAGAAACAGAAGGGAAAGTAGATGTGGAAAGAATTCATCGAACTCCTTCTGAAATAGACCCTAAAAAAAGAACACCACGGAATATTGTGGCTAAGCTGCAGAATTACCACACAAAGGAGAAAATCCTGCAAGCAGCTAGAAAAAAACAATTTAAATACCAAGGTGCCACAATAAGGGTCACCCAAGATCTGGCTGCCTCCACATTAAAAGATAGAAGGGCCTGGAACCTGATATTCCGAAAGGCAAAAGATCAAGGACTGCAACCAAGAATGAACTACCCAGCTAAGTTTAGCATCTTTTTCCATGGAAGAAGATGGTCATTCAATGAAACAGAGGAATTCTATATGTTTCTAAGAAAAAAACCAGACTTAAACAAAAAATTTGATCTACATCCACAAGACTGAAGAGAAACAGAAAAAGGTACACAGAACCCTTGAGAACTGTAACTCTGTTGTGGGTATATAAAAAATACTCAAGGATAATTTGATTTTACTGATATAAAAGAAAAAAAGGGGGGTGTAGTAAAGGGAAGGAGGTCGGTTCAGAAAAAGGGGAAGGAGTGATAAAAAGAGGGAAACTACATCCCAGGAAGAGTCATAGAAAATACACCATATCTGAGGGAACTTAGTGAGGGGGAGAATCATTGTGTGAATCTTACTCTCATCAGAAGAGGCTCAAAGAGTAAATAATTAACATATTTGTTTTTCAGAGAATTTTCTCTCACCTCATTAAAAGGGGGGAGAGGAAAAGGGAAAAGGAAAAGGAGAATAAGTGAAGGGACTTGGAGGGAGGGGGGAGGGATCCAAAAAAAAAGAGGGAGGGTTGTGCGGCACAAGGGGGGTCTGTAAATTAAATATCGGGGAGGGGGATCAGGGGGGTCAAGGGAAAAAAGCATAAGCTGGGGATAATACGATGGCAGGAAATACAGAATTAGTAATTTTAACTGTAAATGTAAATGGGATGAACGATCCCATCAAACGGAGACGGATAGTAGATTGGATCAAAAAGCAGAACCCTACAATATGTTGCCTACAGGAAACACACTTAAAGCAGGGAGATACATACAGAGTAAAGGTAAAAGGTTGGAACAGAGCCTATTATGCTTCAGGTAAAGCCAAAAAAGCAGGGGTAGCTATCCTTATCTCAGATCAAGCAAAAGCAGAAGTAGATCTTGTTAAAAAAGATAAGGAAGGAAACTATATCCTGCTGAAAGGTAGCATAAATAATGAAGCCATATCAATACTAAACATATATGCACCAAGTGGTATAGCATCTAACTTTCTAAAGGAAAAGTTAGGAGAACTGCAAGAAGAAATAGACAGTAAAACTATAATAGTGGGAGATCTCAACCTTGCACTCTCAGATTTAGACAAATCAAACCACAAAACAAACAAGAAAGAAATTAAAAAAGTAAATAGAACATTAGAAAAACTAGGTATGATAGACCTTTGGAGAAAACTGAATGGCAATAGGAAGGAATATACTTTCTTCTCAGCAGTTCATGGATCCTATACAAAAATTGACCATATACTAGGACATAAAGATCTCAAAATTAAATGTAGGAAGGCAGAAATAATAAATGCCTTCTTCTCAGATCACAATGCAATAAAAGCTACATTCAGTAAAAAGTTAGGGGTAAATAGACCAAAAAGTAATTGGAAACTGAATAATCTCATCTTAAAGAATGACTGGGTGAAAGAGCAAATTATAGAAACAATTAATAATTTCACCCAAGATAATGATAATGATGAGACATCATATCAAAATCTTTGGGATGCAGCTAAAGCAGTAATAAGGGGAAATTTTAGATCTTTAGAGGCTTATTTGAAGAAAATTGAGAAAGAGAAGATTAACGAATTGGGCTTACAACTTAAAAGGCTAGAAAAAGACCAAATTATTAATCTCCCCGTTTCAGAATTTCAAATTTGGTATTTATTTGGGGAGTTTTCATTAGTTCTTTTTCTAGCTTTTTAAATTGTATTAATTCATTAATGCATTGATTCTTTATTAATTGATTAATCTTCTCTTTCTCTATTTTATGCAAGTAAGCATAAAGTTTCCCTAAGAACTGCTTTGACTGAATCCCAAAAATTTTGGTATGTTGTCTAATTATTGTCATTTTTTGGATGAAATTATCAATTGTATCTATGATTTGTTGTTTCACCCACACATTCTTTAGGACTAGATTATTTAGTTTCCAATTAATTTTGCTCTATTTTTCCATGTATCTTTATTACATGTGATTCTTAGTGCAATATGATAAAAAAAAAAAGATGCATTTACTATTTCTGCCTTTCTACATTTGATTTTGAGGTTTTTATGACCCAATACATGGTCAATTTTTTTATAGAATCCATGTACCACCAAGGAAAAAAGTATACTCCTTTCTGTCTCCATTCAATTTTCTCCAAAAATCTATCCTACCTAACTTTTCTAAAATTCTATTTATCTCCTTAACTTCTTTCTTATTAATTTTGTATTTAGATCTATCTAGTTATGAGAGAGCAAAGTTGAGATACCCCACTTGTATACTTGTGCTATCTCTTTCTTCTTGCAGCTCACTTAACTTCTCTTCTAGGAATTTGGATGTTCTACCACTTGGTTTAGCAAGATATAGTTTCCTTCCTTATCTCTTTTAATTAGATTTATTTTTTCTTTTGCTTGATCTGAGATAAGGATTGCTACCCCTGTTGTTTTTTTTTCACCTGAAGCATAATAGATTCTGCACCAGCCTTTTACTTTTACTCTGTATGTATCACTGTTTTAAATGTATTTTTGGTAAACAACATACTGTAGGTTTCTGACTTTTAATCCAGTTTGCTAACTGCTTCTGTTTTGTGAAAGAAACACATTCACATTGATAGTTAAAATTCTGTATTTCTTGCCATCTTGTTAACCCTTGCTTATGCTTTTCTCCTTTCCTTCCCCCTTATCCTCCTCCCCAGTATTAAACTTGTAAGCACCACTTGCCTTTCACAGCCCTTCCTTTTTAGGATCTCCCATCTTAGAATTCCTCCCCTTTTCTTACCCCTTTTCCTCACAATTTCTGTATTTCTTTCTTACTTCTTCCCCTTTTCACTTTTCCCCTCCCACTTTTCAATGAGATGGGAGAAGTTTCTTTGTAAATCAAACATTTCTAGTATTTTTCTCTTTAAGCCAATTCTGATAAGAGTAAGATACACATTATGTTCATCTCCCTCCCTTCTTTCAGTCAGATATAATAGGTTTCCTTTGCTTCTTCGTGAGATATAGTACCCCCACTTTACCCTTTTCTGATACAATTTCCTTTCTACCTCTAGTTTCTTTTTTATATTATAACTGTAAAACCAAATTATACATGTATTCTTTATATATACTCATAACAACATAGTTCTCAAGATTTCTTTTTACCTTATGTTTCTCTTGAGTCCTATATTTGGAGATCAAACTCTTTGTTTAGTTCCAGTTTTTTCATTGGAAATAGATGAAATTCACCTATTTCACTGAATGTCCATTTTCTTCTCTGGAAAAAAATGCTCATTTTGGCTGGATAAGTTATTCTTGCCTACATACCAAGTTCCTTAGCCTTTTGGAATATCAGATTTCAGGCCCTTTGATCCAGGTGCTGCTAGATCCTAAGTAATCCTTATTGTGGCTCCTCTGTATTTAAATTGTTTTTTCCTAGCTGCTTGTAGTATTTTTTCCTTGGTCTGATAGTTCTGGAATTTAGCCACAATATTTTTTGGAGTTTTAATTTTGGGATCTCTTTCAGTAGGTGATCGATGAATTCTTTCAATGTCTATTTTACCTTCTGTTACTATAACATCTGGGCAGTTCTCTGATGATTTCCTGATAAATAGTATTTAGGCTCATTTTTTCAAGATAATTTTCAGGAAGTCCAATAATTCTCATATTATCTCTCCTAGATCTATTTTCCAGGTCTGCTGTTTTCCCAAGAAGGTATTTAACATTTTTTTTCAATTGTTTAATTTTTTTGGTTTTGTTTGACTGACTCCTCGAGTCATTTATTTCCATTTGTTCAATTCTGATTTTTAATGGATTATTTTCTTCATTTACTTTTTTATTTCTTTTTGTAATTTTCCAATTGAGTTTTTAAATGAGTTGTTTTGTTCTGTGGATTTTTTTCCCATTTCATCAATTTTATTTTTTAGAGAGCTATTTTCTTTTTCCAATTCACTAATTCTGTTTTCCTTGGAATTGTTTACCTTTTCCAATTCACTAATTCTGTTTTTCAGGGAGTTGATTTCTTTTTCCACTCTATCTTTTAATGAGTGGGATAACTTATCCAGACCCTCTTCCCAAGCTTCCCTTTTCTTTCCCCATTTTTCTTCTAGTTCTTCTTGTAAGAGTCTTTTTAAATTTCTTCTATGAGAGTCTTGTGTGGTGGGGACCAGATCATATCCCTTTTGGGGATTCATCTGGAGACAATCTGTTTTTAGTCTCCTTAGGGTTTAAATATAGAAACTATCTATAGTTAGAGATCGCTTTAACTTTTTACTCATTTTTGACAAAAAAGAAACAAAGAAAACAAACAAACAAACAAAAAAGCAAATATGGTGTGCTTTTCGGGTAGTGTGGTGTTACCAAGTTTCTTCTACAGACTACAGGAAGTAACAGTGAAGCAGCAGCAGAACAGCAATGGCAGTGTTGCCTGCACAGCAGCTACTGTCTGAGATTCTAATTGCATGCTGAGTCACTCTGGGTGTTGGGTGGGTATGGTCAGGTCCCAAGAGACCCCAGTGTTTTGGGGTTGAAGTCTTTACTCCTTGTGTTTATAGCTTCTCTGCTGATATACTGGCTTGCTGCCAGGGCAAAGTAGCTCACACTGAGTAAAGTTCTCCCTGAAAATTTTCCAATGGTTAAGACCACCTGCTGCCCCCCTTCAGTCTGCTCAGTGTGAGCTGCCTTCCGTGCTCTTGCTGCCTGCCTGAGGTCTGTGCCTGATCTAATCCTCCCTGCCCATGAACAAAAACAGACCTTTTCTGGTGAATTTCGAGGATATCTTCTGTTCGTAATGTATTTGTGGGTTTTTTCAATGAAGCACTAATTCCAAGGCCGTATCATGAAAAAAGTAGTTTGAGGGCAAGGAAGAGCTTAAGATAGATGCATGTGTCCTCTCTACCATCTTGGCTGGAAGTCCCCAAGGATAAAGTTCTTATGAGTCACAAGTATCATCTTCACATATGGGAATGTAAATACTTTAACATTATTAAATCCCTAATGGTTTCTCTTTATTGTCTACCTTTTTATGATTCCCTTCAGTCTTGTGTTTGAAAGTCAAATTTTCTATTCAGCTGTAGTTTATTCATCAAGAATATTTGAAAGTCCTCACTTTCACTGAATATCTATTTTTCCCTTGGAGGATTGCACTCAGTTTTGCTGGGTAAGTGATTCTTGGTTTTAATCTTAGCTCGATTGTTCTCCAGAATATCATATTCCAAATTGTCTGATCCATTAATGTAGAAGCTGCTAAATCTTTCATTATTCTGACTGAGGCTCTGTAATGTTCTTTTCTCTAAATTGTAATGTTCTCTGAGAGCAAGTTTCTTGGGGAGCTTCTGGAGGCAGCCTTAGTTTCAGTTCTGTTCAATAATCACCTCAAATGCAGCCAGGAGTTAAATTCCAGATCCTTTTCCCAGATCATCTTTCCAATTCTTATCTCCTTCACTTGGGGCTCGGCTAGTTTTCTGGAAGCCTTCCAGATCTTGATGTCAGTGCTCTCTTGCCACCACTTCTATGTCTTCCTTCTTTCTGCCAAACTTGTGAGTCTCCAACTGAATCCTGGCTCTGAATCTCCTGAAGTCCCCAGCCAGCACAAAAGTGAAAGTTGGAATGAATCTGACTCTGTCTCCCAGAGTGGGATTGTAGGCTTCTGATTTGTGAATTTCCTGAAGTCAATCCTAGTTGTGAATCTCCAGAAGTCCATCCTAGTTGAGGCTCCTAGCTTATATATGCTCTCTAAAGGTGTGAACTCTAATGTGTGAACTCCTTTAAAGTTGTGAACTAAGTACATAAGCATTAGCACCTTGTTTCAAGTTCTGGCCCATAACAAGGCTCCATGATACCTGAATTATTCATTCCTGGCTGCTTGCAATATTTTCTCCTTGACTTGGGAGCTCTGGAATTTGGCTACAATATTCCTGGGAGTTTTCATTTTGATATCTTTTTTTTAGATTATCAGTAGATTTCAATTTCATTTTACCAGATTCTAGAACACGAATCA
Organism: Sminthopsis crassicaudata; assembly: GCF_048593235.1. Taxonomy (NCBI): domain Eukaryota; kingdom Metazoa; phylum Chordata; class Mammalia; order Dasyuromorphia; family Dasyuridae; genus Sminthopsis; species Sminthopsis crassicaudata. The sequence continues at coordinate 201,099,298 of NC_133621.1, read as the reverse complement.
GGCAGTTTTCCTTGGTATTTTCTTGAAAAATAATGCCTAGACTCCTTTTTTTAAAATTATTGCCTTCAGGTAGTCCAATTATTTTAAAATTATTTCTCCTAGATCTATTTTTCAGGTCAATTGTTTTTCCAGTAAGATATAACACATTTTCTTCTATTTTTCTATTCTTTCTGAGAAGTGCCATGTATGCCATGTCAGCTGGTAGGATGGCCACAGGAGGTAGAAGGGGGCTTGGCCTCTGAGGCAGGTGGTTGTGTCTTACAGGTGTTTTCTTTCCTTTTTTTTTTTTTCTTGGAATTGTCTTTTATTGTTGCATTGCTGAGGAGAACTACTCTATCATAGTTGGTTATCGCACAATATTTTTTTTTTTTAGAATTTTTTTCCCACAGTATATATGCATGAGTAATTTTTTTTATAATATTATCCCTTGTATTCATTTTTCCAAATTATCCCCCCATCTCTCCACTCCCTCCCCCCGATGACAGGCAATCCCATACATTTTACATGTGTTACAATATAACCTAGATACAATATATGTGTATAAATACCATTTTCTTTTTGCACATTAAGTATTAGATTCCAAAGGTATAAGTAACCTGGGTAGATAGACAGTAGTGCTAACAATTTACATTCACTTCCCAGTGTTCTTTCTCTGGGTGTAGTTATTTCTGTCCATCATTGATCAACTGGAAGTGAGTTGGATCTTTATGTTGAAGATATCCACTTCCATCAGAATACATCCTCATACAGTATTGTTGTTGAAGTGTATAGTGATCTTCTGGTTCTGCTCATTTCACTCAGCAACAGTTGATTTAAGTCTCTCCAAGCCTCTCTGTATTCCTCCTGCTGGTCATTTCTTACAGAGCAATAATATTCCATAACCTTCATATACCACAATTTACCCAACCATTCTCCAATTGATGGACATCCATTCAACTTCCAGTTTCTAGCTACAACAAAAAGAGCTGCCACAAACATTTTGGCACATACAGGTCCCTTTCCACTCTTTAGTATTTCTTTGGGATATAATCTCAATAACAGCAATGCTGGGTCAAAGGGTATGCACAGTTTGACAACTTTTTGGGCATAGTTCCAAATTGCTCTCCAGAATGGCTGGATTCTTTCACAACTCCACCAACAATGTATCAGTGTCCCAGTTTTCCCACATCCCCTCCAACATTCATCATTATTTGTTCCTGTCATCTTAGCCAATCTGACAGGTGTGTAGTGGTATCTCAGAGTTGTCTTAATTTGCATTTCTCTGATCAGTAGTGATTTGGAACACTCTTTCATATGAGTGGATATAATTTCAATTTCATCATCTGAGAATTGTCTGTTCATATCCTTTGACCATTTATCAATTGGAGAATGGTTTGATTTCTTATAAATTAGGGTCAGTTCTATATATATTTTGGAAATGAGACCTTTATAAGAACCTTTAACTTTAAAAATATTTTCCCAATTTGTTACTTCCCTTCTAATCTTGTTTGCATTAGTTTTGTTTGTACAAAAGCTTTTTAATTTGATGTAATCAACATTTAGGGTTTAGTTTGATGTAATCAAAATCTATTTTGTGATCAGTAATGATCTCTAATTCTCCTCTGGTCATAAATTCCTTCCTCCTCCACAGGTCTGAGAGGTAGACTATTCTCTGTTCCTCTAATCTATTTATGATCTCATTCTTTATCCCTAAATCATGGACCCATTTTGATCTTATCTTGGTATATGGTGTTAAGTGTGGATCCATATCTAATTTCTGCCATACTAATTTTTACAGATTTTTTTTTTTTTTGAGAAGAGAGAGAGAGAGAGAGAGAGAGAGACACGCAGAGACATACCTACACTTGCTCTTGCTTCCTGCTAAACCCTGCTGAGAACACTAATAAAGAAAGGCTAATTGGCACTTTAACATCAATCTCATCTTCATGTCTATTTGCGGAAGATTGGTATATATGGCCCTGGCATTCAGTAATCTTGGTAGGAGATTACACTTTTGGTTTTGTTTTATTGTTTCTTGATTTTTCATAAAGTCATAAAGTTCCCATTTGCTGAATTCTAATTGTTAAGTTATTATTTATTCAGTGAGCTTTTAATTTGTTTTCCTTTTGGCCAATTCTACTTCTTAAGGAATTATTTTTTCCAGTGAATTTTTGTGCCTCTTTTTTCCATTTGGCCAATTCTGCTTTTAAAGGCATGTTTCTCTCATTGATTTTTTTGTAATTCATTTAACATTTGTCCTCTTTTGTTTTTTTAAGGTGCTATTTTCTTTAGTATTTTTGAGTGCTTTCTCAAGAGTTGTTGACTCTTTTTCATGATTTTCTCTCGCCATTTTCATTTCTCTTCCCAGTTTTCTTCCTCTCCTACTTGATTTAAAAAAAAATGAGCTCTTCCATGCCCTGAGACTAATTTATATTTTTCTTATAGGTTTTGGGAGCTTTGCCTTTGTTATCTTCTTCTGAGTGTGCTTTTTGATATTCTTTATCACCATAGTAAGTTTTTGTAGTCAAAATTTTTCTCTGTTGTTTGCTCATTTTCCCTGGCTGTTTCTTGTCTTTTAATTTTTTGTTAAATTAGTATTCTGCTAACTAGGAGAACAAGATGATTAATTGTGATGGATGTGGCTCTTTTCAAAAATGAGATGATTCAGGTTACTTCTAATGGTCTTGTGATGAAGAGAGCCATCTACACCCAGAAAGAGGACTGTGAGAACTGAGTGTGGATCACAGCATAGATGATTCACTCTTTTTGTTGTTGTTTGCTTGCATTTTGTTTTCTTTCTCATGTTTTCCTTTTTAATCTTTTTTTCTTATGTAGCATGATAATTATAGAAATATGTATAGAAGAATTGCATGTGTTTAACATATATTGGATTACTTGCCATCTAGGTGAGGGAGTGGGGGGGGGGGAAGGAGGGAAAATTTGGTACACAAGGTTTTGCAAGGATCAATGCTGAAAAATTATCCATGAATATGTTTTGAAAATAAAAAGCTTTAATTAAAAAATATTTCTGTGGATGCAAAAAAAAAAATCAGGGCTCTGCTTCTGTCACAAGCTTCAGAGGTTTTATACAGTTGTGTTGAAAGTTACTTTTAGGGGTCTGTACATTTTTAGTTCTTCCAAAGTAATATGTTCTAAGGAGAAGTATTTACTATACTCCTGGTCTGTGATCTGGTCTTTGAGTGACTACAGTCTTTGTTTTCTGCCTTGGAACTGTGATGATGTTCCCCCTTTTATGGTCAGCAAGCTTTGGTGTACTACTACTCCACCTTGCTCTGGAACTGCAATCCCAGCACTGTGACCCAGATCTGAATATGAGCTAAGCAACGGAACTAGCCTCAGTACTAGCATAGAGATCCTTGTAATCTCCTTCTGATCTGTTGTTGAAATATGTTGGCTGAAAACTCTGGAAGCAGCCACCTAAAATGCTGATTCAATGGTTCCCAAAGTCTGCTCCTGATTTTCTAGGGCCACTTTGTACTAGCACAATCTGTGCTAGACTGTGTTCCCCTCTTACCCCAATGTGACAGACCTTTCCTGCCAACCTTCTAAGGTGTCTTTGGCTAGAAAATTATTCCACCCCATCCTTTTGTGGGTTCTGCTGCTCCAGAAATTGTTTTATGATATTATTTAAAGGTGTTTAGAGGAGTTTGGGGAAGGACTCAGATGAATCATTGCCTTTCTTCTGCCATTTTGGCTTTACCTCCAATATAGAGATTTTGAGAATCTCCTTTTCAAGAAAAGCTTCCTAAAAATAATTGTGATACAGTTATATTTGGTCACAATAGTAAAAACACAAAGCTATTTCAAACTTAGAAACCTAGATTATTGAAAATGTAATTCTGAATGTAACAGTATCATGATGATAGTGGATAGGGTTAGTTTGTGTTCTGATATGTAACAAATGTTTTATACATCAACAAATAGCTTCAATACAAGAGAATTTTTTAAAAAGCTAGTCCCAGGAAGATTTTAATTAATTTACTTGAAATTGAGAGACAAGATATTATAGGAAAGAGATAGCCACCCTCAGACCCAGGAAATTTAAATCCTACAGTTGACAAATAATGTGTAACTAAAAGAAAGTTACTTAAAATATCAGTGGCGTAAGCAATTTACAGAAGATACAACCAGTATTTATTGTGTGTGTTTCCTTACATTAACATTACTTACACCATTAAACTCATAATCTAAGTTCTTATTCTAGATGAAATTACAGTTATGCATAACAAATTAAGAGTTTCAAATTTCATCTTTTTATTTTATCCGAAACTTTTTTTTTTACAAAACTCACTTGAAGTTATCACAAATACTTTGAATAAAAACTATTGAATTTTCTTCCCACATCAGTTTTATATTGTAGTTCAAAAAAGTAAATACTTTTATAAGTATTAAATTGAAACCTTATTTTGGATTTACTAAAACACACATTTTAACATGATGAGCCTTTGATTTTCTCTCAAAGACATATTCAATGCAAAAGAAGTGAGGAATTTAATATTGAGTCATTAGAAATTGCAGATTAAAAATTGGGAAGGTAAAGAAAACATCTTCCTGAAAGGAAAAAAAAAAAAAGAATGAAAATAGTTGTAAGGATAACTAAATGGATTTCCAAAGGAAGAAATTATGGCATCACCTTTGGCTTTTTTTAAAGTAAATATTCTTTAGTGTAACTTTCATGTCAAATAACAATCCCAGCACTGTGACCCAGATCTGAATATGAGCTAATAGGGAGAGAGCTTTATGGCACATGTGGACTCTTTATTTGTGTGAAGTGTATTTTATAAATCTGTTCGCATATTTCCCAATATTTCCTGACAGGTAAGATCCTTAAATATTTTATACCATGTACTTATTTTAAATGGATTTTCTTTCTATTTCTTCTTCCTGGCTTTTGTTGGTAACATATAGAAATACTGGCGTGGTTTCTATGTATTTCTATCCTGCTACTTTGTAAAACTTGTTTGTTTCAATTAAATTTTTCAGTTGATTCTTCTGACTTCTCTAATTATAGTATCATATTGTTTGCAGAAAGTTGTTCTTCATTGCCTTTCCTTTTTTTCCTCCAATTTCTTTCTTTTTTTAATGTCTGATTGCTATAGTTAGATTTTCTATTACAATACTAAATAATAGTGGTGATAATGGTTGTCTTTGCTTCATCCTGAGCTTTTGGAAAGGCTTCTACTTTATTTCCATTATAGACAATGTTTGTTCTTGATTTTGGACAGATAAAATTCTATTGATTCATATGTTTTCTATTATTGTAAAAAATAGGAATGGGTGTTGTTTTTGTCAAAGGATTATCTATTGAGATAATCATATGATTTTTGTGGTTTTTGTTATTAATGTGTTTAATTTTTTCTAATAGTTTTCTTAATATTGAACTGGCCTTGTATTTCTGTATAAATTACACCTTGTGATCTTTGTGACCTATTGCTGTAATCTCCTTGGTCGCATTGTGTAAAGGGCTGAAACTCTGAGCAGAAGCAGTTGGATAACTAGCACTTAAGGCTAATTACCAATTGCAGGGAGGATGATCCTTCTCAACTACTCTGTGCTGGCTCAGTCTGTGGGTGTGGACAGAGAAGGGGGAAAGAGATCAGAGGATGGAGTAGGACAAGCAGGATCATTATTTGGAGGTGGAGAGAGAGAAAGGAGGTGTGGGGATTCCTATATCTAATCCCCTGACAGTGATCCCAAAAGACCAAGAATAAAGACGTTTGCTTATCCTGACTCCTGCTGATTCTAAGATATCCAGGGTCGCAACAGTATCATATATAAAATGTTTACATTAATATTTATTAGGGAAATTGTTCTATAGTTTTCTTTCTGTTTTTGCTCTCTGGTTCAGCTATCTGTGTCATATTTGTTTCATAGAAGGAATTTGGTAATTTCATATATTTTTTCAAATAGTTTATACAATATTAGAATTAATTGGAGTTGATCTTTAAATCTTTTGTAAAATTCATTTGTAAAATCCATCTGGTACTGGGTTGTTGATTTTTCCTTGGGGAACTCATTTATGACTTGTTCAATTTTACTGAAATATAATTGGGCAAATAGCTCCTAATAATCACTTCAATTTCATCTTCATTGGTTATGCATTCATCCTTTTCATTTTTGATATTGGTAATTTGGCTTCCTTCATTTAAAAAATCTTATCTGGCAACTAATAGATACATAATGAATACTAACAGTTTGATGTTCACAATAATGACCCTGAGTGGTAGAGTTAATTATGCTAAATGCTATTTAATGTCAAGAAATTGTATGATAAATTTTTAAACTTAAATTTAAAATAAGCTTAATTTTTTTTTTTTTTTGGTTTTTAACAATAGCTTCTAATTTTAAAAATACAAGCAAGGATAGTTTTTGACACTCACCCCTGCAAAACCCTGTGTTCCAAGTTTTTCTTCCCTCTTTCCCCCCAACCTCCTTCCTTAGACAACAAACAATCCAATACATGTTGATGGGGGCGATAGCCCCTTTGAGATTCCTTGTCTGATCTCCACCTTCCTTTGGGACTGATCTTTGATTACAAGATCTTGTCAAGCCAATTTGGGCTGTACCCAGCCCCCACCAGATCTGAGTTGGCTTGGATTTTCTCAACCCCCAACTATCTGCTCAGGTTTCCCCAAAACAGTTTCTTCCTTATCTGAAAAGCCTGCCAAGAATCTGGCCTTCCAGGAATCAACCTGGGCTCCACCCATATGCCCCTTCAAGCAGATAAAAACAGCCTAAGTGGAATCATCCCTTGGCAGAGAGTTGAAACATGCAAGCACTATGCTTTGCATCACAGACTCTCTGTCCCTGCTGCTGCTTTTGGTGTGTATCTTCCTCTATCTGCCTTTTACTAACCAGACTTTAACCTTGCTTCCAAACCTTGTACTCGGTTCATACCAGCCTTGTGCCTGCCTACTGGCATTCCCTTGCAGGCTTTTTGGTCTTCCTGGAGGCCAAACATCTGTCTATCCCTTTATTATCAATAAAGACTTTGTTTCCATACATCGAGTAGCAAATTCATTTGCTACCAAACCCACCTAGTGGTTACTTTGGGAAGGAGAGAGCTAATCAGACCCAGGAGGAAAGGAACTGACCTATCTCAGTTTAGAACCTCAGTTTACTCCTCATCAATGTTAAACATGTGTAACTCCTCTACACATATCCCATACCTACCATGCTGCACAAGAAAAATCATATCAAAAAGGAAAAAAATGAGAAAAAAGGAAAAAAGCAAGCAAACAACAAAAAAGGTTCAAACATCATTCTGTGATCCACATTCAGTCTTCACACTTCTTCCTCCAAATGAAGATGACTCTCTCCATTATATAATGAAATTGGCCTGACTCTCCCCATTGCTTGCAAGAGCCAAATCCATCAGAGTTGATGATCAGATAATTTTGTTGCCACTGTGTACAATGTTCTCTTGATTCTACTCATTTTGTTTAGCATATGATACATTTTAGAGAGACTGCCAAAATTTTCAAAATATCTGTGTAAGTCATTAAAAGAGAAAGCTTCAGTTAAAAAAAAATCTAATTGGGCAGTGGTTTCCCTATTTTCTAATATTACTTTCCCAAAATGGTAAATTTAATATTTCTGCTTTTCTGAATTTGTTTCTAATGGAATTAATATAATAATGCTATATTAATAACTAATTATTAGCTTGTGGCCCATTCTTTTCCTGTTATATTTGTAAAGATGCCTCTTAAAGATAATGACAACACAATGAGGAAATATATCACAGCAGGACTAATAAAACGGAAATTTTAAAAATCAAAGTAGAGATAGTGAAAAGTGAAAGTAATATGTTAGTAATACTCAAAACTTTGTCTTTTGAAATTTAATTTGTAACTTTTGTGATGTTATGCCTTAATACACAGCTACTATTTGTGAAGGTCCCATGTATAGCTGAGAAAAAGATAGTCATTTTTATTTTCATTCAATAATCATCTCATTACTTCTTTCTTGTTTATTTTATGGTTATATTTGTGAGAAGTAAACTCAGGTTTCCCACTTTATTGTTCTATTATCTATTTCATCTGATAACTCACTTAACTTTTTCTCTTAGTATTTAGATTATATATGTCAGGTAATTAGGATTGATATTAATTTATTTTCTTAAAATGTACATTACAATCCTATATGGGGTCTCATAACTGAATTTGGGGGTTGCAAAATTACTATCAGCAAATATTTGATTTGTTTACCTATTTTGCAAACCAATATGCCAGGATCATATAAAAATTTCTCAGGCAAAAAGAGATTGCCAATGGAAAAAGTTTAAGAAGCCCCAGTCTATGATGCTACTTATCAAAATATAATTTTCTTATTTCCCTTTTTTAATTAAATCTATTTTTGCTGTTACTTTATCTGAGATCATGATTACTATCCCTATCTTTTTTTATTTTTGTTAAAGTATAATAGATTCTAGTCTACGCCCCTATTTTAACTCAGTGTATGTTTTGTTGTTTTGTGTGTTTTTTGTAAATAAAATATTATTAGATTCTATTTTCTAATCCATTCTGCTATTCTTTTACATTTTATGGATGACTGTATCCCATTCATGTTCAAAATTATGACTTCTAATTACATATATATATCCTCCCATCCTATAATAATCTTAGGAATGTAGGGAGTGTTCAGGGAAGACTGGAACCTCTGTTGTGAGAACTTGCTAAGTTTTTTCAGAGCTTCACATCCATCTTTGGTCTCCATCTTCATCCAACTCTCACCTGTGACTTCAAGAAGCTGTAACATGTACAGCAGTCACATCCCAATAAACTGTCTCAGCAGACAGGTGAAACCAAGTTGGAAAGTGATTACCAGGTTTCAAACTTTTGGTGAGTTGGAGGGATATGAACTCCAGTCAGGTAAAGATGTTCCTGTATGAATGGGCAGATAAAACAATTAGTTCCAACAGCCTTGAAGGTAGCTTAAGAAAGTGCTGTGAAGGGCTTAGAGAGTTTGGTCAGACACTGAAGATACCAAGGTCATTTATAGCATCCCAGACCATTGCCAGTTGTCCTGGCTTTTGTCTTCTCACTGAATTTTGATGTCTCTGGAAGAGAAAGGGAGTCCAATTACTTCATGCAACTCTGGCTCATTTAAATGCAACCAATGCACAAGTTGAGATATTACCTGTGGTCATTGGTCTTCTTTGAAAATGAAGGACAAACAATGTTTTCTCATCTGTTCTTTCTTTTTTTGAATCTTGTCCTCTCCATAAATCTGTTTTGCTTCTGACCAGTGCCTTCCTTAATCCACTCTCCCTCTTATTAACACTCCCATACTCATTTCTCTTAGGCCTTTTCCCTCCATGATTAATGTGTATATATGGGTGTATACATATTCTTCCTTTCTTAAACAAGTTCAGAAAAGAATGAATTTCAAACATTGCCCACTCCCCATTCTCCTATTTTTTCCTTCCATTATAAAAATTCTCCCCTGCAAATCTTTTATATGAGATGATCCCAATATAAGAGATATCCATGCTTTATAAACTGATTCCTTTTAACTGTCCTAATAAAAAGAATACATAGAAATTAGATGTATTGACTTCCAAAATGGGAATGTAAACAGTTTAACTTTGCTAAGTCCCTTATGATTTCTCACTTGTGTTTGTCAAATTTTTAAACACAGGCATTTTAATTAGGAATGTTTGGAAGTTTTTTATTTCATTAAGTATCCATTTTTTTCCTTTGAAGGATTATGCTTAGTTGTGCTAAGTTGTTGTTGCTGTTATTATTTTTTCTTTTATGCTAAGAAGAATATGACATCAGGTAGGTGATTCTATGACATATAAATGAATTGGATTTAAGTGAGGGAAAGCTATGCAAGGTCACCACCCCTTTTTCATCTATGCCATCTGTGCCATCTGTGTCCAATAATCAGCTATAGATCAGGATAACTGGAAATGGTATTGGATCTTAGGCTTTTTAAGCTAAGGTCTTTAACAGGTCTTACTGAGTTTGACTGAGGCCATACCCATTCAGGTTAGGTAATAATTGAGACAAAGATTGATATATTTTCACCAAAAGAAAGAAGAATAAATAAACAACCAAATCTTGGAGGGGAAGACCCTCAAGAGTCTGATTCTTGGTTGTACTCTTAGCTCTTTTGTCTTCTAGAATATCATATTCCAAATTTCTGCTCCTACCAAGTGGTAGTACTAAATTTTAATGTGATCCTTGTTGTGGCTCCTACATGTGGATCCAAGTATATGAATACTTTCTTTCTGACTGCTTGTAGCATTTTTCTCCTTGACCTGAAGGCCTGAAATGTAGCTATAATATTCTTGGGTCTTTTAATTTTGGGTTTCTTTGAGGAGATGATTAGTGGACTCATTCAATTTTTATTTTTCCTCTGGTTCTGAAATGTTTCATCATTTTCCCTTATAATTTCTTGAAATATGTCAAGGTTTATTAAAATTATGTCTTTCAGATTATTGGCTTTCCTTGTTTTATTTTCTAAGTCAATTGATTTTCCTATGATATATTCTGCATTTTTTTCAGTGTTTTGATTTTGCTTTGTTTCTTGAGGTCTAATTTTTAAGAAGTTATTTTTTAAATTTATTTTTATTATTATTTATATATTATATTTATTTTTATTTATTCTATTATTTTTTAAGAAGTTATTTTCTTCAAGGAGATTTTGTACCTTTTTAGCCATTTAGCCAATTTTGATTTTTAAAGAGATATTTTCTTTAGGATCTGTAATGTTCTTTGTTTGATTTTCTGGAAGTCTTAGGGCAGCCTTCTTTTCAGCAGAGTAATCACTACAAAAATAGCCAGGTATTAAAGTCCAAAAGTCTTTATTGTCTCCTTTGCCTAGTGCTCAGCTAGCTTTCTTGTGGCCTTCAGAGGGGACTTGGTTTCAGTGGAGAAAATGCAGGAGGATAGGCTACCATGGTGGTGTGAGATGAAGTGAGTCTGAGTCCAAGGGTTTGTACTTCAGCCTCCAGCCATCACAAAGTTGGACGATGGAATGAATCTGTCCATGCCTGCACTGGCTGAATTTGTCTCAGCTTATATGCTCTATATTGAGTATAAACTAATCATTACATCACTAGGAAACCATTATTTGTTGTAAGATTAAATCAATCATACTGAATTTATAGAACTATTAATCACCAAGCTAAACTAGATAACTATTGTCTCATCAATTCCACTGACTTCTTGTAAGAATCCTTGTTTTAGAGTTCTGGCTCATAACAAGGATCTTTGTGTGTTTTTTTATAACCTGTTATTCTCTTTTCAGAATTTTCTTGCAAAAGTTCTCTTTTCTTTTCCCAGATTTTTCTTTCTTTACCACTCATTTTATTTGTAAAGACTTTTTTTTTTTTTTTTTTTTTTTTTTTTTGCTGTTTTTCATCTTTTTCTTTTGCTCTTCTAGGAATTTTTCTAAGACTTGTTTCAGTCTGCATTTTTCTTTTTTCTTTTTAATTTTTAAATTTATTTTATACTTAAGTACAAAATAAGAAAATTACAACATATTCAATATAAAGCAATACATTTTTATTTCAAGAAAAGCTATATGATAAATACTACACATTGTTTTCAAAGCTGTCAGCTTTGCTTTCTTGTAAATATTCTTTTGTTCTCTGTTGCGTACTTTTTACCTTGGTTTTTTTTTTCCCTCTTCCTATTTTGCCCTCTCCCCAAAAAGGACACAATTAAGCATGAATATATACATATATCTGCACACACATATATACATATACACTTAATATATATAAAATTGTACTATACTTATTTCCACTAGTCATCTGTTTCTCTCAAGGCTGATAGCATCTTCTTTCACAAGTCTTTCCATATGTTTCTAAATCAACCAGCTAATCATTTCCTATACAAAAGCAATATTCGAACCCAATTCCATTCTGTCTGGGAGATTATTCATGAAAATAATCCCCCTCCATTTTTTTCATTTTTTCAATTCAGAACTGCATAGGTTTTAAATTCTTTATGCAATAAAATTTTAATTTAAAATAATCAAAATTATTCATTTTACACTTCACAATGCTCTCATCTGAAGATTTAAGATGGTTTAAGATCTGACATTACTGAATCTGCTTTCTTTACATTTTTTCCCCTAGTTTCTTTGAAGTTTCTGATCTTCTGGTCTTCTAAATAAACTTTGTTATTATTTTTTCTAACAGTAAGATAATTTTAAAATAATTTCATAAGTATGGCATTACATAAAATTTATATTTTTATTATATTGGCTTTACCTATATATGAACAATAAATATTAATTACTTCAAATATTTAGATCTAACTTTATTTGCATAAAAATGTTTTATGTCTATATCCATATGATTCCGTGTTTTGGAAGGTATGTTCTCATGTTTTTTATATTGTCTAGTTATTTTAAATGGTCTAAAGCAATATTGAATAATATGGCTGACAGTGAAGTTTCCCTTTTTTTCTCTTTTGATTAAATCAATTTTAGCTTTATCTTTGTCTGAAATCTTAATTACTACCCCCTGCTTTTTTACATAATAAATTTTACTTCTAACCTTTATTTTATGCTTATGTGTATCTCTCATTTTTATAACATTTCCTAATAGCAACATATTGTTGAATTCTAATTTTTAGTATTCTTTCAGTTTCCATTTTATGAGTAAATCCATTCACATTCTAAGCTAGAATTACTTATTGTATATTTTCCTCCTTTGTATTCTTCCTCACTAATATTCTCACCCTATTCCTATTCCTACTTACTCCTTTGCTTTACTTCTACCTGCAATCTTGCCCTCCTATTCCTTCACCTACTCACCCATCTAAAAGTTCCTCTCTTATCTTCCCCCATTCTATCCCTTGCCCTCTTATTTCTTTATGAATTTAGAAGACTTTTAAACATATGTGTATATGTGTTGTGTGTATATATATACACATATATATGTATATATACACACATATACATATGTGTGTGTGTGTGTGTTCCCTTTTTAACCCATTCCCATTGAGAATAAGGTTTCATTCAGCATTACTTGTCCTCCTTGCCCCAACTTCTATATCAATTTTTCCCTTTTTGGCTTCATTTGTATGAGGTAACTGTTCCTTTTTGTCTCTCCTTAGTTTTATTTTTTTTTCCTAAAACCACCTTATTATACTCAGCTAAGCTCATCTTTCTTATTATCCAAATACAATTGACAATTATAAAAAAACTGATAATATTTTCACATATAAGAAGCAAATGATTAATTTTATTGAGTCCCTTATAATTGGTCTTTAATTTTTATATTTCTCCTAGATGTTATATGTCAAATTTTCCCTAAGTTCTGCCATTTTTGTCACAAACATTTGAAAATCTATCAGTTCATTAAATGACCCTTTTTTCATTCAGGACTATATTTAGCTTTGCTGAGTAAGTTATACTTGATTACAACTCCAGCTTTTTTGCTCTAAAAACTATAGTATTCTTAAATCTACAGTAATTCAATGAAGTAGCTGCTAGGTCTAGTGTAATCCTTATTGTAGCTCCATGATACTTAAATTGTTTTTTCCTGTTGCTTCCACTATTTTCTCTTTAACCTGGATGCTTTGAAACTTGGCTGCTCTATTCCTCTAAGTTTTCCTCCTAGATCTTTTTCACGTGTTGATAAATTGGATTGTTTTTAATTTCTGTTTTGCCTTCTTGTTCTAGAATTTCAGGGAAATTTTCCTTGATAATTTCTTGTAATATTCAAGATTATTTTTATCATAATTTTCAAGCAGTCCAACTATTTTTATAATATTTTACCTAGTATCCTGATTAGTTGTTTTTCTTGTGAGGTTTCACATGTTTTCTATTTTTTATTCTTTTGATTTTGTTTTATTTCTTTGTTTCTTAGAATTTCATTAACTTCCATTTACTTAATTATAGCTTTCAGTGAATTATTTTGTTTCTTAAATTTCTGATTCTATTTCACATTTGTTGACTTTCTTTTGATAATTTTCTTGTGTTTCTCGTATTTTTTCCCCTAATTTTTCCTTGATCTTTCTTATTTGATTTTTAAAGTCCTTCTTAAGTTCTTCTAAGAAATATTTTTCATTTTGGACCCCAGTTGATGTTTCTCATTGAAAAAGGAGTGGCTTTTTACTTTAATGATCTTCCTCTGAATATGAATGCTGATCTTTTCTATTACCATAGTAGCTATCTAATGGGTTCTTTCTTCTTTGCTTGCTCATTTTTATTAAATTTTTTGTTTTATTTTATTTTAGCAGCTATTATGGTGATCAAGTTCTAGTTCTGATGTACGGGAAACAATATCCCAAGCCTCAGGTTATTCTTACTATTATTTTCTGATGTCTGTTTTGGGCTCAATCTTGGGCTCTTCTCTTCACTCCTAAGCCATAGCTAATGCCCATTACTCCACAGCCATTACTCCATGTGGTCTCTTTGGTTGTTACAAATCACAGATGTCCTCTCTTCCCTGAAACTAAATCTAAGGTCTCTGTTCACCATAGCTTTTAATGGTCCAGTTCTTTTTTGTTGTTAGCTCATTTTTTTTTTTCTAGACTATTTATTGATTTTGGAGTTTGTATTAGAATTAAGGGTGGATGGAAGAGGTTTCTGGTCTGAGTTCATCTTTTATATCTTTCTGCTCCTTTCATAGTTCATTGGAGGTCCATAAGTTTTTTATGCTGTGTGATCCAGGAAAAGATCTGGTCATACCTTCCTATTCTACACTATAACTTCCCTTGTGATTCTGATCACTCCTCCATGATCTGAACTGATCTAAAACTGAGTAATTCCCCCTAATCCTGTGCCAGAGCTAGTACAGTGTTACCTTTGGCATCTTTTTCTTATCAGCTCTTCAGTCCCTTATTATCCCCGGGGACTCCTGGTGCTGCTTCTGCTGCCACCAGTGTCTCTTTCACTGTGTCACACACCTGACATCCTTCACCCCTATGTTCACAGATCTCTCTTTCTGTCTTCCAAAGTTTCCTTGGAATGGAAAAATGAGTGTGACTTTGTATTAATTTACCTACTCAAAATTCTATTTGGCATTTTTTAAGTGGAGGAGAAGGGTTTCTAAATTTCCACATGTCCAGCCTCAGGTAGGAATGGGAAGTAGAGAAGCAGGAACTCTTTATTTGCTGAGTACCTTTCATCTTGCTGTGAATTAGTTTTGTCGGGTCTCCAGCTTCCTGTTCAAAGAAGAGAATCACCATTAGGTCTTACTGGTCCCCTAATGTTAAGGTATGGGAAGAGGGTGCTATTCTATCAATTGTTTAGTCTGATATGGAGAAGAAAATAATCACACCTTCTACTCCAAGTTCTTGCCCTGTTGCCTCAACTGTCCAATTCTTTGAAAGGATTTCACGCTTACCTAGTAGTAATAAAAAATTTTAAAATCTCTAAATTTTTCACAGAACCTTTATCAAGCTATTATCTGTCAATGCCCTTCAAATCCTATTGGATCTGAATCCCTGTACTTCCTCATTTAAACTTTATTTCCCACTACATGATTCTTAATTCCCATCCTCCCCAACCACTCTTTGCACAATTACCAACCAAACAATACCCATCTCTTCCACTGTGTCCTCTGAAATTCCAAAAGAACAATTATGTTAACTTTACTATTCAGAACTGTGCATTCTAGAGATAGAGCACTCTGCTCCTGCCACTTAGCATTCTGTGAACTCTTACCTCCCTATTAAAAACTCTCCAAGTATAAGTAAAAGAATGAACATACTGAAAGACATCACTGCTGTTGGATCAGAGACTTGGCTTGAGACCTCTGGTGACAAAGGAAAGACCTTTTTCTGACTCTATATGTGATCAGGCCCCTATGTCTCTGTCTTCTGTCTGTTCATAATCAGGTACTGTGTATCTGTCCCTAATCCTCATGTGCACCCCAATCTCTTGTGGAGTTTAAAACTGTTCAATCTACAATAAAATACAATAAATAAACTGAGGCAGAGTTCTTTATTAAAGATCCATGGTTTTCTCTAATGAAATTAATCTTCCTCTTAATCTGAGATGTCCCTGGTCCCCAGGGCCTTGTTTTTATAGGGTTTGGTTCCCAAATATGTGAAAGAGGTAAGGCAAAATATAAAATCTCATTGATGAATGGATCTTGTTCAAGAGCCAAAAATTAAGATGGGCAAGATAAGAGTCATCTCTGGTGATCAAATGGTTCTAAGATGGCCATAAGATGGTCACCTGCTCATGGGCAAAGATCTGTCATCTGAAGATACAAAAATAAGTTGGAGATGTTCTAAAAAATCAAGACATCCACTTGTAGTGAGATTGATCATGGAATTTGAGCAACATAGGATGAAAATATGGTTACATTCTTGTGGTTATAAAAATGAGCTTGATGATCAGTTAAAATATAGTGAATATTACATTAAAATTTGAGGCCCAATATAAAGGCCCATTATAAGAACCTTCCTATTTATCTCCATGTAATTTGTGCAAAATGTCAAACTTATTGGAATAGAGTAGGACTCCAAATGAATCATTTTTTCATGTTCAGTAGGTGTATAAATGAATCATTTTTCACACTCTCATGTCTGTATCTGTTTCCCATGTTTCTGTCCCTTTGCATATTCTTCCAATTCTGCTAAACCCCATATGTGGTCCCTGCCCCAAGTGTTCCTCCTCCTGCTCTCACTTTTCTTTCCCTGGCTGTCATATATCCTTGAACCCTGTGCCAACCCCTTCACTCCATGGTTGAACAACTCTCTTTTTCTTTTTCTTCCCCATGTCTATAGGCAAATTCTCATTATGTTAAAATTGCCTTATTTAGAAATGGGTAGAATGGTCCACTTATATAAAGTATAAAGTGAGAACTATCCATTCTCCTTCCCCATTGCCACTTCCAGATTCTTAACCATTATCATCACTCAGGAATCTCTTCCCCTTTGAAGTCCATGTCCAATAAATATCTCCCACCCAGTTAACATCTGTCCTGTTGTCAGGATCTTAAAGACACTCTGTTTCCTTCCTCACATAATTCAGTACCTGATTCACAACTTTTTTTCTCTTCCTCGACTCTTGCCCTGATGCTAGGAAACTTCAACATGGATTCTTCCTCAAACACCCTTCCTCAATCGAGTCATTTCCCATGACTATTTCTTCATTCAAATTTGGACACACAAAAAGATGAACATACCTTTGATTTGCTATAACCTATGTGTATGTACAAATACTCCATCTCTGTGTTTATGAACTCTGAAAATTCCCTTATCTTTCCACCTTTCCCTCTGCCTTTAGGCTGTTATTCATCCATCCATATCTTCTAATCCCTAAGATTCTCAGCCAGGTCATTGTCCCTGTACTAGCCCCACACTTCTCCTTCCTCCATCTTGACCTCTTGGTTAACCAATTTCACTATATACAATGTCATCTTCTCTTGAATCCCTTATCTCTTTATATTGCTGATTATGTTCTACCAAGCCTCAGCTTTATATCACTCCCTCCATGTACCACCTTGAATCTTGCATACACATTGCTGAAGAAAAGAAGAAAATCATGAATATGTGCTAATGAGATCCAATATAAATTTATGTTTCACAATCTCAACTGGGCCCTCAAGTCTGCTAGACAATACTTTTGTTTCTTCCTAATCATTAAATCATAGTTAACAAATAATAGCTCCAAAGTACTTTAAGTGTTGTAAGGTCTTCTAAAACACCTTAAAGGTTCAGAGTGTGAAAGAAGCAATTTCCTAACCATACACTCCCTAATGTAACTTAAGGTAGTTTTTCCTTAAAAGTTTTTGAAACCAACTTTTAAACTTAGTTGACTTAAGGCTCAAAATACTAACAACACTTTATGAACTCCTGATAAGGAAATGGTGACATGGAACTCCAGCCTTGATCTGATGCTTGGCAGGCAAACTATAACAAATAACTCAGGAGGAGAATTTTGTTCAACCAAATATACTCAGGATATCCTCGGTGCCCACACTTATTAAAAACTCTTTTCCTGTTATGGCTAAATAATTAATCTCTTCTTGTTAACCACTGGATTTCATTCTAATATTAAAACTAATTGACCTGTCAGTTTTACCAGAATACAAGACTTTCTATATTTCTTTGAATCTGTTCATTTTTGTCATTTCTTATAGTGCAATACTATTCTATTACACTCAACTACATAATTTATTCAGTTATTACCCAACTGATAGATCACACTTTTGTTTTTACAAAAGAAATGCTAAAATATTTTTATACATATGAGTCCTCTTCCAATTTGTTTGATCTTTATGAAGTATAAACCTAAAAGCAGCATTATTGAGCTAAAGGGTATGCACAGTTTGGTGACATTTGGAACACAGTTTGAAAATACCTCTAGAAGGGCTGAAAATTCATTTTCATCAATGTGCCTATCAATTGTCATTTTCACTATCTGATAAGTGTGAGATAAAACTTTAGAGTTGTTTTAATTTGCATTACTTTAACTATTAATGATTTGAAGATGTTTTTATATAGCTATTGATAGTTTGGATTTTTTCCTTTAAGAACTGTTTTTTAAACATACTTTGGCCACATATTTTCTGGGAGATTCTAGATTTACTCAATGAAACAAAGCACAAGTTCTGGTAGGTTCCATCAAGTAGGGCTTGAAGACAAGTCCAAAAATTGCTTATTTGCCTAGTATTGAAGGACTAGTCTAAGTTCAGAGAGAGGCAGATCAAGAAGTTTCATAGAAGATAAAGTCCTAGAGTTGGAGTTATGCAGGGGCCAAGTCAAGATGGCTAAAACTACAACACAACAACAAACAACTTTAAAACAATGCCTCAAATCAAATTCTGGAAGGCAGAGCCAACAAAAAGTCAGTTTGAGACATTTTTCTGAACTAAGAAAACTTAGGGAGGTCAGCAGGAGACATCTCTGAAACCAAAGTAAAACATTGTCCAGAACACACACATGGTAATAGCAGTTGTAGAAGCAACAGCAGTAGCAGCAGCTTTGGAAGCTCTCATTGAAGAGTCTGCAAGAGGGTTATAAAAATTGTCAGAAAAAAATTACAAGAGACCCAGTGCTGGCATTGGTACAGCAGACAATGATTGGTAACTCTATTCCCTGTAGAGAAGTGTTGGTGATTAGTCACAAGGGTGCCTGGAGCCCTGGTCTCTGTTTTAAGGCTGTAGGGAACACTAAATTTTGTAGCTGCAAGAAAGCAGGGGACTGAGTCATAGCTCTAGCCAGAGCCAAGAAGAGCACTATTTTTTATGGCTATAGGGAACCAGGGGCAGCTCCTGGATAAAGACCAGAATACAGACCAGGAAAGCAGTTACCACATATCTCCCAAGATCACAGCACTTTGGAAGATCCAAAAACTTGTTAATCCCCAGAAGTAGCTCTGAAAATAATAGTACAAAAAAAACAAAAAAACAAAACAAAACAAACAAACAAACAAACAAAAACCCCTTAAGCATGGGGCAGTGCCTCCTTTGATGAGCAGGTCCCAAACTTAATATAAAGTTGAAAGTAAAGAAATAAGGATAATTTACAAATAACAAATAATTTGACAAAAATGACTGTGGTGGCTAGGAAAACCAAGACATAAATTCAGAAGAAGACAACAATGTGGGGAAAAAACCACTTTCAAAGGAAAATGCTAATTGGACCCAAGCCCAACAAGAATCCTGGAAGAAAAAAAGAAAGAGCTAAGCACGATAGAGGAAAAATTAGGGGGAAAAAATGGAATGATACAAGAAATCATGTCCAAAAGGCTACAAAACTATGCATGGTTTTTGATCCTGCAGTGTCTCTCCTAAGTCTGTATTCCAAAGAGATCATAAAGGAGGGAAAAGGACCCACATGTGCAAAAATGCTTATGACAGCTCTTTTTGTAGTGGCAAAGAATTGGAAAATGAGGGGATGCTCATCAATTGGAGAATGGTTGAATAGTAATATGTTAAAGTAATAGAATATTAAATATGATGAACAGACTAATTTTAGAAAAACCTGAAAATACTTACATGAACTGATGCTGAGTGAAGTGAACAGAAGCAGGAAAACTTCATACATAGCAATAGAAAGATTGTATGATGATCAGTTATGATAGACTTGGCTCTTCTCAGCAATTTAGTGATCCAAGGAAATTCCAATAAACTTAGGGTGGAAAATGCCATCTGCATCCAGAGAGAGAACTGTGGAGATAATGCAGATAGAAGCATTTCAGAAGACTTTTTTTTTCCCTTCTGTTTTTTTTTTTTCTCATAGTTTTTCTCTTTTTTTCTGATTTTTCTCTCCCAATATGACTCATATAGAGAGATTTAAAAATGAGCATACATGTATAACCTAATTTTTAAAATTAAAATTAATCTTTAAAAAATTAACGTGTTTAGAACAGAATTTATTATCTTTCCTCCAAATCCTATCCCTTTTCTAAACTTTCCTAGTTTTGTTGAAGACATCACTATTTTTCCCATGCTCATAAACTTAGTGTCATTGTTGCTCCCTCATTCTTGCACTTCATGTATCAACATGAGTTGCCAAATATTGTCATTTCTATTTCCACAACATCTTGTGTATTCATTCCCATATCTCTACATAATTACAAATCTAATTCATATCTCATTAACGGTCAGCTGAACCACTACAGAATTCCCTTAATTGGTCTTTCTGCCTTTCTCTTCCCTATGATAGCCACACAGACTCTAAAATGATTTCCCTAAATCACATATTTGACCATTTTACTCTCTACCTCAAAAAAGCCCCAGGGCCTCATATTACCTGTAGGAACAAATATAAAACCTTCTGTTTGGCATTTGATAAATGCTTCATAAGCTGGCCCCAAATTGTCTTTCCAGTCCCTACCACATAATCTAAAATCTAGCCAGATTGGCTTTTTCTTTGATCTTTCCAAACAACATTCTATTATTCTCTATGCTTTTGTACTTCTTGTCAACCATAACTAGAATCCACTCTTCCTCCTTAACTCAGCTTCATTTCCTTTAAGGCTCTGCTCATTCATTATTTTCTAAATGAAAACCTTCCTAATACCCTTCCAAGCTGCTAGTTTGTGACATATTTTTTCTATCTACTTTATATATGTCTTACATATGTACATGTTTTCAATAGAATGTAAGCTCCTTAAAGGCAATGACTGTTTCTTTTATCTTTGCCTCCCCACCACCTAAGAAAGTGCCTAAAATATCATGTGCACTTAATAAATACTAGTTAACTGGCCACAATATGAATTTTTTTTCCCCGTATTAACTCTTCTAAAGTCATTTATCCAGTTATAGAAGGATAATAATTTGTGACAGGGGAGGAAAAGAACAACCAGTTATAGAACTTTCAAATATATTAATTGATAGCTCCCCACACTATATTTGAGAATTATCCTATTAATTTTCCATTGCTTTGAAACTATTCTTATCTCATCATAAGAAAAAAAAGTGAAGCAGCTTAAGTTGATACATAAGTGAAATCAACTCTGAACATATGACTGCAGGCTGCATATTACATAAAAACAAATTAAATTTTAATTTTAATTTAGCCAGACAGTATGTATGGGTAAACATTAATAAAAATGAATGAATATTTCTTTTTGCTGTGATTGAAAAATATTTACTATATTTAATTTCCAAGAAAGTACCATCTTCCAGGTGCAACACAGTCTAGAATATCTGTACCTTACAAAATTCCACACCTCTTTGCAAATATATATTGGTGAATGTACAAATTATATCTCTGTTAGAGAACTGATATTAAACTAAAATTAAAAAAAATTTAATCCCAATATAGATAGCCTAGTTTACCCCTCACCAAAAATAGAAGCTCTATGGAAAAGAAGAAATGTGAAAGAAGAAAAGTGATAGAAGTGTCACCATCATTGAGGAAATAATTTTTAAAAACTTGTTTATCAGTGATAAGATAATAGATTGAGCTTATAGTTGAAAGAATTATTTGCCATCATGAAGGTACACTATTAAGACTTTTAACCTCTACAAATAACATAGAAACAACAAAGAAAAAAATTTTCACAAAGCAAGAGAATACCTGATAGTTAAAAGGTTAACTCTAGATGAATACGTTATATTTTAGTGCTACAAAATCTGAAATGTTTTCATATCTATTATATTTTTACATTTTTTGTTACCACAATAGCCCTATGTCCCTTTATTGCCTGAGAGATTTCAAATTTCTCAAAGTATATTGTATAAATTATATCCCTCAATAGAAGTCAACCTCCCTAAGAAGTAGGACTTTGGGGATTTTTTGGTTTGGGGTTTATTTGTTTGTTTGTTTTTGCATCCTCAGCACTTGACACATTACACAAGAGTTGCTTAATAAATGTTTGTTGAAATAATGAATACATAAATTTAGAGCTGGAAGAGATCCTAGAAATCTACCTTTATTCAACACCTTTATTTTATAGATCTACCTACATATCAACAGTTAGACCTATTGTAATACACTCCCTAATCTCTTAAGCTCAGTTTAGGTGCTTTTAATCATTTCTGAATCTAATTGTTAGCACTTTTTGCCTTCTGTAATTTTTTTAAAATTTATTTTCTTTGTGTACACGTTCTATCTCTCAATTGGGTATGAAGAAACAGGATTAAAACTAAAATGACGACCAAGATCACATAATTAATATATACAAGAGCAAGAGAGAATAGAACCCACAATCTCTGATTCCAAATTCAATGCTTGTTCCCATATACAACACTGATACTATTATTTCCACGGGATAGATGTTGAAAATGAGGCAGAAAAAATATTGCTGATGCAGCAAATTAATGGCAAAATCACCAAAACTTTGACTCCTATATCCCTCTTTTCTTCCCATTAGACTAACCCGTCATATTTCCTTAATCCATTCATTCTTAATCACTAATAGGCTTTACATTGTCTTTTATTTCCCTGCCTCTCTCTTGTTCTATCAAGCTACTTTGGATATTTAATTTATACTTATCAATACTGCTTCATTAAGGCTGATTCTTGAAGAAGTAAAAATAACTGAGGTCAAATTTCAGAAATAATAATAATGATATTAATTTGGTCTGAAGCTAAAAAGTACTAAATTTTTTCAGAGAATTTATATAAACGCACATGCATAATTCTTGCAGATCCACGTCCTTAAGTGCATTGTTAAGTTTTAAGTTTTATACTGCAAAAAAGATTCTGAAGCCCAAAGATGTTAATTTGGTCAAGATTATAGTTGGAAAGTAGGTTGTGTTACTAAGACTCCAAATGTATTGAGCCCAGCATGCTAAAATGTGATCATAATACCTATACCTTTTGAGCCAAAGATTCTACAACTAAGAATTATTCATGAACTCTAATTATGTGGGAGAAATCAAGGAGATAATGAAGGAGTGAAAATACTGGATTCTAATAATTGTATTTACCTTTCCAAGGCATGGGCAAAAAATGTCATCATTATCCATATTTTACAGATGAGGAAACTGAGGCAACCCAATGTTAAGTGACTAGCCCAATAGCTAATGAGTATCTGAAGCCATATTTGAACTCAGCTTTCAGACTCTAGGACTGTTTCTTTATCCAATGTAGCAAATAAAATCTAGGTCTCTTCAGTCAATGCCTACTAACATCTTTTAAGGCTAATGGAAAGCAATGGATATCTGAAAGGTATAAAATACATAATAATCAGTCTACAAACTACCAACCAGTTTTTATTTCCATAAAGTTCTGATGTTAACTAAAAGAAAAAAAAAAAGAAAGAAAAAAGAAAAAAAAAAAAAAAACAACCCAAGTTGTTGCCTAGAGGTAACATTGTACTTTTACTATGACCTATATTCTAAAAACAATACATTTGCTATCTCCTTTCAGATAACTGAGAAAAGACACATTAAAATGTCCAATATTCATTTTCTTCCCAAGGTAATATTAATGTTTTATGTTTGTTTTAAATTTTTCACAATCAATATAATATTACCCAGGAAGAAAAAAAAAAGATAAAAATAGTCAACATTGGAGGGCCTCCAAGAAAACAGGCACATTAATACACTGTTAGTAAAGCTATAAATTGGTCCAAATATTCCAGAAAACAATTTGTAATTATGCTAAGTACCTATACCTTTTGAGCCAAAGATCCTACAACAAGAATATATCCCAAGGAAGTTAAAGAAGGAAGGAAAAATTTCACAGACCACTATGTTTTGTGTAAGTAAAGACTTTTTTTTTGGGGGGTGGATACCAGTTTGCTAAGAAATGGTAAAACAAAATGTGGTGCATGAATGTAATAAAATATTCCAGAACTATAAGAAACAACAGATATGAAGATTTCAGAGATTAAATGAACTCTGGTGTTAGATGAACTGATGGTGACATAAATTGAATTAGAAAAACAAAATATACAACTAGTATAACACAAACAGAAAGAATAACAACAACAACAACAAAAATTCAATAGTTGTATAATTACAAAGATCAGTTTGGACCCAGAAAATAATTTTTAAAATTCCCTCCATTGTAGAAATGAAGGACTATGGCTATACTATCTCTTCTACAAGATTCCATGGATATGTTGGTTGGATTTGTTTAATTATTTTCCTCTTTTTAAATCTTTGTCATAACAATACACTGATATAGTGAATAGAATTAGGAATTAATTAATTATTGAGTATTTATCAAATGCCTACTTTGTACTAAGAATTATACTAAGATAGAGAAAGAAATAAGAATTAAACACTTCCTATTCTCAAAGATCATTGGTTTTAATGTAGAAAAAACAATGTACAAATAAATACACAGAATAAATACAAAGTTGTTTCAATACAAGATAGTTTGGGAGGTAGGATGCTACTAGTTGGGAATAGTGAAGATTTAAAAAGTCTTCATATAGAAGGTGGTGCTTGAGAACAGAAAAGTATTTTATGAATTGGAGTTGAAAGAGGAGTGCATTCCAGGATTAGGGAATGACTAATTGAAAAAGCGAGGAACAAGAGAGATGAAGTGTTGAATGGGAACAAAGAATACCAACTTGGCTGGAACTCATAGTGCAGCAGAAGAGTGAGGCAGGAAAAATTGCTTGGTGCCCACTTTCAATTTAATTTTCTCTCAGAAATAAGAAAACATCCTTTCATGTCCCTGGGCAACTGATTAAATCTCATAGTGTCTCTAGACACAGCTATAAGTTGCATAGCATCTACATTTGGTTGAGAGTATCTAATAAGCCTGTCTGTGAATTAAGGGGAGATCTCTCTCAAGTATGTGAAGATTTTGCCTGGTGGAATAGGCAGATAAGAACGATTTATTGCATGTCCATGAAAGAGGCTGAAGCAGACACTGTAAAATACTTAAGGCTTAGTTAACCCTTCAATCTTAAACATCCATTATATTCAGGGCTATCCAGTTTTGCTGGCTTCTGTCACTGAATCACAATGATTCTGGAAGAAAGAGTGAAGCTGACTACTTCATGTACAAGTTAAGGCATCACCCTTGTTGTAATTGGTCCTCTTTAAAAAGGAAGGACAAATGACAGCTAGATCTGTATCAGTGGAAGGAATTTTCTCAAGGGAAAAAACAATTATAGAGGAAACACTTGCAAGTAGCTAATGGCATATATTTGGACCAAATATGTTATAAAGACAAAAGGCATCAAAAACATATCTTTTTTAAAAATTGCTGCACATGTATGCCCAAATCTATCCATAAGATTATGCAATTCCAAAAATGAACTATATAAAACACAGAAACAACCAGAAGAAAATAGGAACTCACAATTTTGGCACCTCCTTCACCCAGTGAGTTTAATCTTTGAAAATGAACAGTTTTGATATAAAAAGTCAGAGGTGGGAGGGATCCTAAAATTTTTCTTTATAATATCTAACTTCTTAAGGAAATTAAGGCCCAAGAAGAGGAAGTTAATGCTTGGCTAATAGAAAAACCAGAACTAGAACAAAATTAAGTCTGTAAATTTCTAGTTTTCATGGGTCTGATTTCAACACCTTCTCTTAAGTATAATTTGCCTGTTTTTAATAGATAATGGTAAATTTTAAAAAAAGCCGAAATTAATATAATGCCAAAGAACTTGTTAATTTTTTTGTCTCCATATCCAATTTTTAAAAAATATTTTCTAATCAATTAAGAAGAATAATTAATAAAGCAACGAAACTATGCTTGAAAACTAAGGCAATCGAATCATGAATAAGTAGAATAGTTGGGAAGAGTGGTAAAAACCAAAAAGCAAAAACTAGAAGTGGCTCTTGCCTTCTTGGCAGCAGGAAAATGGTTAAATATCTTTCGTGGCTCACCAAGCAAGGAAAGAAACTTGTGACAGGAGGGGGGTCTTTAGCTCCCACACACGGCGGGGATGTTTTTAAAAAGTGATTTGTAGGGATAATTCAAATTTAAGCAGAGATACACTAGTCCCTCAGAAAGAAAGAATTTCCTTTTTCTTTTGTGGCTCCTCCCCACACTGAAAGGACTTCTGAGCAGGAAGTGGATAAGGAATCTTTGTGCAATCCTAATTCATCACCAGGAGAAGGATTTGACAGAGTGAAGGAAAGAAGAAAATGTGTCCCTCTAAGCTCAATATCTGGGGAAAAATGTGTTGTGAGTCCTTAGAGCAGCCAGGGTACCTCACGAACCAGGGAAGCATGTGAGAAAGAGGTGGGGAAAAGGAAGGGCGAGCTTCTGCCCCACTCCCAAGCATGCGCGAATCCACCAGCAAGGGAGCCTGCGGGGTAACCTCTTCCTTTGTTGTACAGCCTTACGGCTGGTCACTGCCACATACTCACATCCCTGTTACAAGGTAAGGGCGGGCGCAAGGAAGGAGAGAAGGAAGGAACGAAGAAGGATGGAAAGGAGAAAGGAGACTTTGCATACTTTGGTACCACTCCTTACCCAGATGTTTGCGAAATAAAGACAACCAAAAAACAAAACCCAAGAAAAACGAAAGACACGTTTGTTTAATATACTCCGCAATGGCTCAGGGGAAAGTATTTTTTCCTTTAACAACAACAACAACAATGCTTTATTTATTGGATTTATTTATTAGAGTTAATCTTTTAAATTCCTTTTTTCATCACACAGCACAAATGCAACTTCCTACATCGCCTCTTTTACTATACATACAAAACAGTCATTCCCTCCACCATTGGGTGAAAAAAAAAATCCTCAATGAAAAAAAAAAATGTTTACCTTAATAACGTAAGAGGTAATCATGTCTTTTATGGAAGGATCTGGTTGCCTGGTGGTTGCAGGAAAGCAGCAAACATCTTGCGATGGAAAAGTGGGGAGGAGGGATTAACTGTTTATATTGCTCAGCTTTGAAGGATATTGATGGAAGGAGGAGGAAGAAACGGCCAGCGACTTTCCGAGCAGAAGCGGAGCCCCACGTTCTGGCTCTAAACAGCTCTAAGCTTATCTCTTCCTCTCCGGGGCAGATTGCACCAGAAATCTCACCCAACCAAGAAGCCAGAGCATCGGTTCCACACACTCATTCCTCCACTTAACTGGTTCCGCAGTTAAGATTAACTGACGTGGATGCTGGTTTTCTTGATCTTTTAGATCTTCTCCCCCAGAATCAATTGCCATGTACGTTTTAATAGGGATTGAACAAGAAAATTCAGTCCATTGTTTCTCTTCCTGGTTTTCACACATCATCTTTCCCGGCTCAAAATAACCCAAGTCCAAAGTCACTGAACTGAATTCATCACACGGTGGCACTGCTGCTAAAGCTCCTGCTTCCTTCCCTTTCTCCCAGAAAGGTGTTGCTGCTGCAGGAGTCTGAACATCTGCAAAGACTGAGAAAGGGAAAAGACAATGTGCTCGATTTGTATCTTTTTAGTACAACAAGGTTGCAAAGGAGGATGTGCCTTTTTCCCTGAGCACCTGCCAATGATTCTCAGGGGAGCCTGGTAATGCTTTAAGAGAAACTATTGCACAGGCTTGGCCAGGGCCAGAGCTCGGGAATTTGATGAAGAAGCGGGGTGGGGTGGGGAGCAGAGTGGTAAGGTTGTGTGGAAATGAAGGAAATGGGAGGAGGTGGTAAGCTGAGGTAGGGAAGGCTACTGCTCCCTGCAGGAAACTGAGCTGGAAATTGCACTGTGGAATAAGAGTATGAGGGTGGTCAGAGAGAAAAATTGGAACAGCAAAAAGCAGATATTTGGTGCGCCAACTACATGGTTTCTGATAGCTTTAAGTGATTGAGAAAATGAAGCATCAGGGCATCTTTTGGAGAACCTGCTTTACTAGTTTACTATCCTTGGTCATCCCTTTTCCAAATGACCCACCGATATCTCTGTCTGCCAGTAAATGGTGGGGGAAATTGGCGTCCAGGGATTTAGTTATTGCACTCATCGTGATGGCAGGATGATTGGACAAGACTCTGGTCAATGCTGGGCCTAACATTCCTCCCCTGCTCTTCAACCCTCCAGAGGCTGTGTGGTCAGGAACATTACATGCCCCTTGACAGAAGAGCTGATAAAAAGTTCGTTCACGTAAGTAGACAGCTTTTGTAAATGATTGATACTTCCTGCCATTAAATTGCTCTTTTTTATTTTTCAGGGACAACCTTTTGGAATTTATAAAAAACTCACTTATAAGAGCCAGTTTTTTGGTATGATTTCCTAAGATGGAGACAGGAAATTCTAGCTGAGTATTTTAGATAGCATTTGAAAGAAACTTCTTCATTTCAGAGCAACTGTCTGGTTCAGATCTACTTACTATTCTTCAAAAATAGGAAGGAAGGAGTGTAAACAAATAACAACCTACCTTTTATTTCAAGGAAGCAGGTTGTGTTTCTTGATAATGTAACAGCTATTTGCTGACTAAAAGCAAAATGAAGAACTGAAACCATAATCCAGTACTCTAGTTTTAAAGGACCAAAAATTTGGAGGAAAACTTAGTCTAACTTCTTCAATTTAAAAATGAGGAAATAGGAATTAAGACTTGCCTAAAGTCACACAGATCATCAGTAAATAGACCTAGGGCCCTTGATTCCAAATCTATTCCTCAAAAAAACTACCAATATTTCAGTTAGAATCATTCATGTAGGAGCATGATGCAGTGGGAAAATCCCAGATTTTGAGTCCACTTGGAATTAGAAGGCCTAGATTTGCATCCAGGTTCTATCACTTTTTAGTTTTGTGAATTCCATTTTATTAGCTTCAGTTTCCTTAAGTACAAAGTTAGGGAATTGAACTAAGGGATTTCTTAAAAAAAAAAACCTAGCATCTATAGAATGACTTTGCAATTTTCAAAGCACTTTGAAGCATATTATTTATTACTAGACCAATCAAAGTATCAAGGGGATATTTTATAGGGCTATATGAAATAATAGCAACATTCATTTTATAAGAACAGAAAATCTAGCATATAAAATGAATGAAGAACACCTCTCAGTTTCAAATTATATTATGAAATAGTACTCATCAAAATCATTTGATGCTGCTTAAAAAATAGAAAAGACAAGTGAAGCAGATTGGAAAACAAGAAATTAGGAATATTTGAGCTCTGCTACTCAGTATTCTGCAAATAGGAAAACATAATTCACCTAGGAAAGCATTTCCTATTAAAAAAAAAAAAGACAAGGAAAACTAGAAAGCTTTCTGGTAGAAATTAGGTTTAGAGCAAACATATTATGAGATACACCAAAATAGACTTATAATGGATATATGACTTCAATATTAAAGGTTATATCATAAAAAATGAAGAGAACCAAATAAGTTTCAAATTTTAAAAATCAGCTGGAAAACAGCTGTAGCTAGGGAGTAAATTCCTAACAGAACAAGGAAGAGAGATCATTACAAAATGTAAAATAAATTATTTCAATTGCATGAAATTGAAAAGCTTTTTCAGGGAAAAATACAACTAAAAATAGAAGAAAAAGAGGAAAAATGTATGTATCAAATGTCTCTGATAAAAGTATTGGCAACTAACAAATTTATAAAACCAAAAATAATTAATTGATAAATAAGATAAAAAATACATAAGCTCTTAATAACTATAAAAAGAATGCTCCAAATCACTAATAGTAATAAAAATGGAAATCAAAACAACTCTGAGCTTTTAGCTCAGCAACCATCCAACAAATCAGGAAAAATAACAAAATATTGCAATAGTAAATGTTGAAATAGTAGTGGAATGCTACTGATGAAGTTGTGAATTGGTCCAGTCATTCTACAAAGAAATTTGGAATTATGTTAAGAAAGTGACTAAAATGCTCATATTCTTTATCCCAAAGATCTCAATGCTAGGTATATACCTCAATGATATAAAAAAAGGCCCAATATACACCAAAATATTTTAACAACTCTTTTCTTTGAAAATAATAGAAACAAAAGATATACTCTCGCATCAACAAGTACAAGTTGTGGTTTATTACTGTAATAAAATATTACTATGTTGTAAGAAATGAGGAGTATAACAAAAACAAGAATAGAAAGATATATGAAATAGAAACAGAAATATATACACACGTGCACACACACAAATATAGAGACAGTAGACTACAATAATATAAATGGGAGGGAGGGAACTAAATGTTTAAATATTTTATTTAAAACTAAATATTGTGAAATTATAGTGACCAAAGAAGTAAGAGGCACTTACCTCCTTTTTGCAGAAGTGGAAAATTTTAATATAGAACATTACATAAGAAGTCAGATTTTTAATGTGTAATAACACATAGTTCAGTCATGTCTGACTCTTAGTGACATTTAGCATTTTCTTAGCAAGAATACTGGAGTGGCTTACCATTTGCTTCTCCAGTTCATTTTATAGGTGAGAATCCTGAGGCAAATAGGGTTAAGTGACTTGTGCAGGGTAATGAAGCTAATAACTTCCTGACTTGACTCCAGGTCTGGCTCTCTAGCCAATGTGCCATCTAACTGACTGCTATTTTAATGTGTTAAGTATGTTTTTTCCTTTAAAATTTTTTTTTAATGTTTTTAATTCTTTGTCATAAAAAATAGTTGGCCTCCGAGAAAAGACATGAACTAGAGTTATAGAAAGAGGGATATTTTCAGAAAATAGGCTAATGTGTGTATATACTTTTCTTGATTGTACTTGTTACATGGAAGGGCTTCTATGAGGGGGGAGGGTGTCAGCTAGTGATAGAGATAATAATTGCAAACAAACAAACAAACAAACAAATAAAAAAATTATCTCCCCATTCAATTTGAGCAATAAAAAGGTAAAAAGAGGAAGAAAACCTTTTCATAAACATACATAGTCCAGGAAAATAGATTCCCACATTGACCATGTATGAAAATGTATATCTCTCTCTATATTTTGAGTTTAACCACTCTCTGGAAGGTGATGAGTAGTATGTTTCAGCTTCACTCTTCTATACTCATGGTTTATCAGTACATAGATCAGTATTCTAAAGTCTTTCAAAGGTTCTTTTATTTAGAGTGTTTCTATCATTGTTCTTCCATTTCTCACTTCACTCTACATCAATTTAAAGAAATCTTCCCAGTTTCCTTTGAAACTGTCCATTTCATGTTTTCTTATTACATAATCATACTCCATTATGTTTATACACTATAAATTAGCCATTCCCCAATAGAAAAAAAGTCCTTTGATTTCCAGTTTGGAGATACTACAAAAGAGCTGTTTTAAATACTTTTGTACACAAAGGTTCCTTTTCTCTTTCTTTGATCTCACATTGCAACCCATCATTTTGGAAGAAAAGTGTTGACTTTCACTCAGTGATTAACACCTGATCATTGATTTTGAACTCCTATGGGTTCTCATCCAAACCTCATTACCCATCTTCCAGTACTTGATTTCTTATTTCCCATTTCCCTTAACTCTTCCATCCCAAAGTTCCAAACACCAACTTTCCCTTCCACAGTGCTCTCTGGAATACCTATTCCCCAGGCAACAATCTTTATTCTATATCTTTTCCTCCCTTTCATCTTAAAAGTATTACTAAAACCTGGCTTTCCTCACCACCTCCTCCCCTCCCCTTGACACAGCTTCCTGACCACCCTTTCTAGAACTAGTTGTACCTTCACTTATTTCCTTTGGTTCACTGGTTGAGGTTGGTGAGTTGGAATACTCTTTGCGATCCAAAGTCACTTCCTGGTCCTTTTCCTATCTCCATCATTCAGTAATAATTTCTCCTTCTTTGAGATTCACAATATTAATTTCTGTCACTTAATTGTCCATAGACTTCTAGAGCATTCATCTTTCTTCCTCACTGAGTTTGATACATGACTCACACTTTTTCTTTCTTTCCCAACTGCTTCTGTCAGACTAGGGGATTTCAACATATATATTGATTCCCCCTCAAATTTTTATTGTAACCTCTCAGTTTCTCAACTTACTTCCCAAGACCTATTCTTCTACCCCCGCCTCAGTCACATGCAAAGATGATCATACCCTTGATCTTGCCATTATCCATAAATGTACCATCTCCACATTAAATAATTCCAAATACCCTTCTCTGAGTATAATATATAGGCTACACTTCTCCCTCTCTATTTTGTAACCTCCCATTCCAAGGGGTAACTGATTGCCAGGCCATATATATCAATCTTCTCCAATAGACATGGAGACAAGACTGATGTTAAACTGCCAAACAACCTTTCTTTATTGGTAATCTTAGCAGGGGTTAGCAGAAAGCAAGAGCAAGAGTATGTCTCTAAGTCTCTCTGCATCCCTGAATTTCTCTGCATCTCTGCCTTTCTCTACTTCTCTCTACATCCTTCTCCTGCTTGTGGCAAAGCTGGCCATTTATATTTACTCTCCTCTGGGATTACCCTGTATCTAACTCACTCAGCACTGCACAGGAGGATCTGAAGAAGGGAGACACCTGGAGTTAGTGCTGCATCCTAAGAAAAAATCTAGCAAGAGGACACACCCCTTACCTCAAGGAAACACTTGTAAGATATAACCCCCTGCCTCAGAGGCCAAGCCCCTTTCTATCTCCTGGGAGCACCCTACCAGCTGACATGGCATACATGGCAATTCTCAGAAGGAAAGTCCCTAACATACCCCTTTCTGTTTAGTGGCTTTGATATTAAAAATATAAAATTACATCTACATATAAACATAGAGTTGAAGTTAAAAAGTGCAAAGAGGCAATAAAAGGGATGAGAAGGGAAGTATGTTCGAGATTCATCTGTGGCAAAGGGACAAAGGTCTCATTTTCTATAACTATTTCAGGCTTACAAGGGTGTGTAGCTGACCCTACCCAATGGGGTCCAGACTGAAGACTTTAGTGACTTGTAGGCAGCAGCAGCACCATCGGGTACCAAATGTCAAGATCAGGTCTAAGGTGATTTCAGGTTGGGCAAGTGGCAGGTATTTCTGGAATCCTTCTGAAATCCAGCAGCCTTCCCACCAGGACCTGCAAGACATAAATATTACAGCCCTCTCCAAAGTACTAAGGTTAGACCTTGCCAATGTCTCTCATCCTTTCAAAGGACCTTTTGAATGTTCTGACACTTAAAGCCCTGTTTTAAGACTCTATCCACATCCACCTGTCTGGCTCTCTAGCTTATATACTACAGCTGTGTCACCGGGCACAATCCCCGGGAAAACTTATACCCTGACCCATTAGGCATTCCTGCTTTCCCATCTCTTAACAAGGCTGTTGAACCTTCCCTTGCAGGACCTGGCAATCCTCACTTGTAATCTCTCCCTCAGAGATCACTGATTCCCAGGCCTTTGGACATCTCTGGCCATTGCCTCATCAAGCAGCGGTTCTTGTTCAACAGAGCACCCGGACACAGGAGCTTGCAAGCTCAAATTTGAAAGACACTTGGAGCCAACATCCTCACATCTTTTTCTCATCTCCTCAAGGTCTAATTCTCCTTTAGATGTCAAGCCACACAATTGTTAGAGGTAGAAAGGCAGACCTCTATATGCAGGTCTCCCCTGTTTATTTTTGCCTTCTCTGGCTTCTTTGAAATCCCCTTGAAAGTACTACCTCCTCAGATGTGGGAAAACTGGGACACTGATGCATTGTTGGTGGAGTTGTGAATACATCTAAGCATTCTGGAGAGCAATTTGGAACTCAAAAAGTTATCAAACTGTGCATACCTTTTGATCCAGCAGTGTTACTACTGGGCTTATATCCCAAAGAGATCTTTAAGGAAGGAAAGGGACTCACATATGCAAAAATGTTTGTGGCAGCCCTTTTTGTAGAGGCAAGAAACTGGAAATTGAAGGGATGCCCATCAGGTGGAGAATGGTTGGGTAAATTGTGGTATATGAATGTTATGGAATATTATTGTTCTGTAAGAAATGACCAGCAGGATGAGTACAGGCTTGGAGAGACTTTGTTTTTCTTTTCTTTTTCTTTTCGTTGCTTCCCTAGTGCTTAGTATAATGCCTGGCTCATAGTAGGCACTTAATAAAGGCTAGTTGACTATGACTAAGTGTCTAGAATAGACTGAGACAATAAAAAGCCCAAGAGATAGAGTTTCTGGGTAATTAACAATTTATTTATTAGATAAGCTGATATTCAATAAATTGATGGTCATTGGCTTCTCTCAGTAATCAAAGAGAAAACTATGGAGATTACCAAATGCTTAAATGCTTTGGGGAAAAAAAAAAGAGATGCGTTTATCACCTCCCCCATGCCCACAAACAAGTAGAAATCCACCCTGATTGGTGAACAATTAATGAGGGGTAGACTTCCAAATGAGGAGATGAGCTGAAGCCTGCAACTCTAGGAGAGAACATGGTTTGATCATGAGACCCAGCTGCCTCTAGCAATCTGGACAAAGGAATCCATCTCTACTCAGACCCACTTTGGTTGGTTTTCTCCTTCAAAAGTTGGGTCATCTTAAACCCCAATAGAGGGTTCAAAGATATGAGCTTATCTCTAAGGGCAAGAATTCACCTAGGTTAGATTCTGTTTACCCTCTAAACAAAGCTCTTCTAGTTGACTGGGGTCCCACCCAAGATCACAGAAGTAAATGGACTCAAGAAGCAGAAAAAAGCATGAATTTTTGGAGCTGGATATTCAGTGAATTTATTTTCTTCACTATGCTTATTTGTTATAAGTGTTTGAGTGATATTAAGGGTTAAAACAACCATGTTAAAAATTAATAGGGCCATTGAAACACTTTTTTTTTAAATGATCAAAAAAGAGAAATTCAGAAGCAAGCACAAACAGTACAGTTTTGAAAATAACATGTGGAATTTATTATATACTTTTTTATTAAGAAAAAAAGGCAAATGAAGTGGTATGAAAAGAAGATTCATGGCTTCATATGCTGTGCTATTTTTGTGTTCTGTGATGAATATAAAAGTGCTCTTTTTGGTATTTGTTTAGAATAAAAAAAATTTAAAGCATAAAAAAACTCAGCTCAAATCTTACCTTCTGAAGTTTTCAGTTTCCACCTCCCCGCTTCCTCCATTAATTCCTTGTCTCTCAGATTTTCTTCTATTTACTATATATCTCTTATTATTACTATAGTTCTTTATATGTTTTCCTCCCAATAAATTGTGAAGTACTTGAGATTAAGAGACCTTATTTTTCCTTCCTTTGAATTCCCAGCACTTAGCATGATACCTTGAAAACTGAGTTTAATACATATTTGTTGAGTGGCTGAATTTTGGTTGCTGGAAGTCTTAGGTGCAGTGCAGCTTTTTTGCTAGATTTTTCAGTCACTGAATTGCCTTTCCTCTTTGTTTCTGCTTTATCTTGGATTTATGCAGACATGCTTCTATTTCTCTACTAGTTCAGCCAATATTTGCTATTCAGTCAATGCTACTATTAAATCAATTTTTAAAAAATCCAAAACTTTCAGCCAAAGTTTACAAAGTCTTTCTCTGGTCAAGAAAGCTGCAGGGAGAAGTGGAAGAGGCTAAAACAAAAGTAAATGCTGAGACTTTTCTCCTCCCTTATTCCTCCTTCCCCAAAGCAATTTCTTCTTCTGGGCTTGGTGGGAATAACTTTTGTTACTAAGGCTCCAGATACTTGAGTGCTTCTTTCCAAACTTTAGATTGCTGGTATTATACAAGCTCTATAGGATGTAACCAAGTCTATTTGTGGTTCCTGATCTTAATTGTACATACAAGACTATCACTGAAGCTTAAAAATTAAAATTTATAAAGTAATCAATTAAACAACTCTGTAGACTCTGGAAAAATTAATAAGGATTGCTTGCTTCATCACTGAGAAAAAATGGATTTCATCAAAAAAAAAGAAAAGAAAAAAGGAAGGAAAAGGGAAAAGAAAAAAAATAAACTTGGTCTGATTATCTACTATTCCCTATTTTTCATTTCTCTTCATATTCTCTTTCTTTCTATCTTCTCCCCTCCTCCCACCAAAGTGCTCTTAATCCCATGGTATTTTTAAGTTTTAAAATAACTGTGTGGAACTCTTCAAAGACTTTTTAATAGTTAAAATTGATCAAATTCATTTATTTTAAAAAATAAAACATGCCAAATTCCTTAGAGGGAAAGGAAATGTTAATGGCATCATAGTGATTCGCTTTATATAAGTGAGAATAACTCATGGAAGTTGAGGAATTATAGTGGCTAGTTATAAGACAGTGTCTCTCCCACAATCCTACTTCAACAGTTTTACTCTTCGAAACCTGGGAATGTTGACTAACAGCTGCATAGAGGTGGATGATCTTTTGGAAACTCAGACCTGCATATATGAAAGTTTAAAGTAAATAAGTCAGACCAGAGAAAAAATAGGGTGCTAGTATATGTGCCAGAGGTTATGCTTAAAAGCCTAAAACATGCAGTATTTCTGACACTTCTAAAATCATAATTTTACTTTTTATCTCATTTCTGCAGTCTCAGTTCTGAACAACTCCTTCAAATACCTGTGTTTCTGGAAAGTTATAAAGGATGGAACTCTTTCTACTTCTAGTTAGTGCTGACTGAAGAACTCAGAAGCTCCAATCTTTCAGATTCACAAGACTGCCTCTCAGTGTCATGGATCAGTCACTTAAATTGAGGAAAGAAAATACAAAGAAAAAGAGGCTGCTGCCAGGGACTGTCCTGCCATAGCTTCAAAGACTAACAAAGGAGAGCAACTTGCCACTTCGGAAAGTCAAAAGTACAGAGTGAGTTATATAAGTTCTCTCTCCTTTTAAACTAGTATATCACTCCTCCCAAATACTACTGTAATGGAACAAAGAATACTGAGGTATCCGTTCAAAGGTCCTACTAAAGCACCAAGTCTTCAGAGTTGAACCAAATGCTTCTCCAGAAGTGATCAAAGAAGAGATTCAACATTCCATAGTAGACTAAAGGATTCTATTGGTAACCTCTTCCTCCATTATGTTGAGAAAAAGAGTTTTTGAGAAAAGAATTTAATTGGTATTCCAAAAGAATTAAATTGTGGGTTTGAGAATTGAAAAGCCAGCAATTGTGGTGAAAGTTAGAAATGATTTTGGCTATGATATTTCTCATATCTGATATGCTATAAATAATAGAATGCTTTTTCTTTTATTGTTTTCTATGCTTTTGATAATGTTATACCCAGCAATTTTGGGAATTCAATATGGAAACAAAGCTGAAAAAGTATTTGTGGGAAATGAAGTTTCTCCAGATGATTAAAAGAATAATAATTATTGAGAAAAATGTTCCAATTTCAACTAATATGGAAATAGCAAAAAAAGTCTGCCCTACCAGTAAATTGCCTGAGAACCCAGAATAAATAAGGAAAATGGACTAGCAACAAGTGGGTGAGGGAAATACACACAAGGGGTATTGAATCTCAAAACCGTGCTGCATAAAGATCTTTGCAAAACTTAAAGCACTATATAAATGTTAGTATCATCGCTTTGGTGGAAAGTGGTAAAATGTGTGTCAGAAACACTGTATTCTAAGCCTATTGTCATGTAGACTGGTCTAATTTTTCCCTAAAAGAATTGATTACCCCAGAATCCAGAGTTTGGGCCATTGCAATGACTTTCTTATCATCTAAAACAAAGGTATCAAGCACACTACACCAACAAGATTATGAGATAATTGAGAACTATTTAATGAAATAAAAGTATAATACAACATAGACAATGTTAATACATGTTTTTAAAATAAATATGTATTGAAATTGGGAGGGGAATCTTTATGTAAATTTAAATGGCCCTACTTCTAGTTAAATTTGACTTTGCTGATCTAGAGCATAAAAAGATAAGCCTAAGAGGTAAGATAACATACCCTTCTTACCAGACATGCCCAAAATCATGGAGACATGGAAACTGGGACTATTAAAAAAAAAATGCTGAACTCTTAATGAGTATACCTTCTATGGTATTATTAGATAAACTTCTTTTTTAATTAAGTGTTCAGAAGCCTAAGATCATTGAATCATTTCATTCCCCAATCTGAGGTTGAACCACTAAATTGTATTGAGTCATCTCTATCCAGAACATTTGGCATTAGTCACTATAACTGGATTGGAATGAAGGAAAACTTCATGTCTAAAGTCAGGGGAAAAACATTAAACAGGAAATAGTGGAAAATTAAGAAATAGGGTGATCATAAAGGAAGACTAAGGTCACAATCCTTTGAGTTGTATTTGGAGAAAGGACCCCAAGGTTAAATGGAGGGTAAAGATAACACTGAGGTGAACATTCTCAGCTATTATTAAGTCTTAGAAAATCTTGATATCAATATAAAGAACATTATAGTAAATTCAGCATTCAGCAACTAGACATGGAGCTCTTGGTTTTTAAGAATCATTCTCTTTAGGGAAAGGGAGAGCTTCTAAAATTAGCAACAACATAAATAAAAAGTGTTGGTACAAATAGAGGCAGGATCCAGTAGACTAGTCGTGAGAAATACAGTCATCAATCCAGAAGTCTTACTGGAAAATTGTGTTGAATGCTTCTGAGATCAGAGCTACAAGAATAGGTATGGGGTAAGTTTGAGAACTGGAAACCATACCATGGTAGGTAATTGTGCCTCAAGCTTATGCTATTAATAGTCTCAAGGAACTTATAAGGGTGAAGAAGTTAAACAACTTAATGAGTCATTGGAAGGATGGTAGATGAGGACTTTGTACAATTTTGCCAATACAGGGCAATATATATATATATATTCAGTATTGATATTTCATTATCTATGATACCCTTTAGCAAGATGTAGTTTCCTTCCTTATTGCTTTTAATTAGATCTATTTTTGCTTTTGCTTCCTCTAAGATCAGGATCTCTACCTCTGCTTTTTTTTTTTTTTTTTAACTTCAACTAAAGCATAATAGATTCTGCTCCAGCCTTTTACCTTTACTCTGTATGTATCTCTCTGCTTCATATGTTTTTCTTGTAAAGAACATATTAGAGTTTTCTGGTTTTTAATTCAGTCTGCTATCTGCTTCCTTTTTGTAGGAGAGACAGTTAAGATTACTACTTCGATATTTCCCACCATCCTATTTTTCCAAAGTTATACTTTTTTTTCTCTTCTTACACTCTTTCCCTCCTCACCAGTGTATTGCTTATTATTTCTACCTCCCTCAATCTGCCCTCTTTTTCTCAGCTCCCCCCTTTCTTATTTCTTCCCCCTTTTCCTTCTGGCCTCTCTTCTATTAGCCTTTCCTTTTCCTTTCCCCTTTCCCCTTCTACCACTCTCTAGGGTAAGACAAATTTATCTACCAAACCAATATATATGCTATTACCTTTTTGAGACAAATCTGATGAGAATAAGGTTCAAACAGTACTCAACCCCTTCCTTCTTTCCCTCAACTACAATAGGTCTTTTGTGCTTCTTTATGTGGTGTAATTTATCCCATTTTGCCTCCTCTTTCCTTTTTTCTCAATACAGCTTCTTTTCCACCCCTAATTTCTTTTTTTTTTTAATATCATCACATTAAAGTCAACTTGTAACTATACCCTCTAAGTATGTCCCTTCTAACTGCTCTGAAA
This sequence comes from Sminthopsis crassicaudata, assembly GCF_048593235.1. Classification (NCBI taxonomy): domain Eukaryota; kingdom Metazoa; phylum Chordata; class Mammalia; order Dasyuromorphia; family Dasyuridae; genus Sminthopsis; species Sminthopsis crassicaudata. The sequence goes on along the minus strand of NC_133621.1, from coordinate 201,059,591 downwards.
AAGATACAATCTTAAGAGTTACACATATTTTCTTCCCATATAGGGATATAACATTTTAACCTTTAAAAACACATTTTTTCTTCCTATTTACCTTTTTATACTTAAGGGAAGATCAATTTTTTTCTGTTCAGCTCTGGTCTTTTAATCAGAAATGATTGAAAGTCCCCTATGTCCATCATTTTCCCTGAAAGATAATGCTTAATTTGTTGGGTGCTTAATTCTTTGTTGTAGTCCAAGCTCCTATTTCTGGAATAGTTATATTTCAGTCCCTTTAATCCTTTAAAGTGGAAACTACTAGTTCTTAAGTTATCTGATTGTGGCTCCTCAATATTTGAATTGTTATTTTCTGGTTACTTGCAGTAATTTCTTCTTGATTTGATAATTCTGGAATTTAACTACATTATTTCTTGGTGTTTTCATTTGGGGGTCTCTTTCAGGAGGTGATTGGTAGATTTTTTCAATGCCTATTGTACCTTCTCTAAGAGATCAAAGCAGTTTTCCTTGATGATTTCTGGAAAGATGCCATCTAGGCTCTTTTTTTTTTTTTTTTTTTTTTTTTTAATCATGCCTTTCAGATAGTCCAATGATTCTTAGTTCATCTCTCCTAAATCTACCTTCCAAATCAGTTTTTTTCAATGAAATATTTTACATTTTCTTCTATTTTTTTCATTTTTTAAAAATTTTGTTTGATTCTTGGTTTCTCGTTGAATTATTCACTTCCATTTGTCCAATTCTAATTTTAAGTGAATTATTTTCTTCAATTAGCTTTTAAAAAATTTTTTTTATTTAGAATTTTTTCCACAGTATATATACATGAGTAATTTTTTTTATAATATTCTCCCTTGTATTCATCCTTACAAATTATTACCCCCCTCCCTCCACTCCCTCCCCCCGATGACAGGCAATCCCATACATTTTACATGTGTTACAATAAAACCTAGATACCATATATGTGTGTAAATACCATTTTCTTGTTGCACATTAAGTATTAGATTCCGAAGGTATAAGTAACCTGGGTAGATAGACAGTAGTGCTAACAATTTACATTCACTTCCCAGTGTTCCTTCTTTGGGTATAGCTGATTCTGTCCATCATTGATCAATTGGAATTGGATTAGCTCTTCCCTATGTTGAAGATATTCACTTCCATCAGAATACATCCTCTACAGTATCATTCTTGAAGTATACAGCGATCTTCTGGTTCTGCTCATTTCACTCAGCAACAGTTGATTTAAGTCTCTCCAAGCCTCTCTGTATTCCTCCTGCTGGTCATTTCTTACAGAGCAATAATATTCCATAACATTCATATACCATAATTTACCCAACCATTCTCCAATTGATGGGCATCCATTCATTTTCCAGTTTCTAGCTACAACAAAAAGAGCTGCCACAAACATTTTGGCACATACAGGTCCCTTTCCGCTCCTTAGTATTTCTTTGGGATATAAGCCCAATAGCAGCAATGCTGGGTCAAAGGGTATGCACAGTTTGATAACTTTTTGAGTATAGTTCAATTAGCTTTTTAAAAAAAATCCTTTTGCATTTGGCCAATGTACTTTTAAATTAGTTATTTTGTTTAGTGGATTTTTTTTTTCCATTTCATCAAATTTATTTTTTAAGGAGTTGTTTTCTTTAGTAAGTTTCTGTGCTTCCTTTTCTAAGGTGTTGGCTTTCCCTGCCCCCACTCCTCTCCCCTCAAAAACAACTTTCATAACTTTTCTGCATTGCCCTCATTTTGTTTTTACACTTTTCTTCTATATCTCTTTTAGGATGCTTTTTGAACTGTTCCAAAAGAGTCTTTTGAACTGGAAACTACTCCATATTCCCTTTTATGGTGTCACCTGAAGGCATTTTGCCTCTGATGTCTTCTGGATTTGTGTTCTGATCTTTCCTGTCTCCATAGTAGTTCTCTATGGTCAAAGCTTTTTTTCTTTTTTGCTCATTTTTTAAGGTTGAGGTTTGCTCTTAGGGCACAGGGAAGATTGTCCCAAGCTTCCTCTGCAGGACAATAGGAGCTTCTCCCTGATTGTACTAGAGTTGATGCTGCAGGCTTCCCCACTGCACTGAGTGGTCTGACCAAGTTTGTCTTATTATGATGAGATCATGTTTTCGTTAGCGTGTTTTCCATTGCCCGAAAAACATAGATCTTTCCTAAAGTTCTTCCAAGATATCTTAAGCTGGAAAATTATTTGTGGGTTCTGTCACTTCAAAATCCATTCAGGAGCTTTATCTAGTGTTGATTCTGAAGGAAGCTGGGGAGAGTGCAGGCAATGTCTTATCTACTCTCTGCCATCTTGGATCTACCTCCTTTTGTTAAGTTTTTGTTGATGTTTATTTTTTTACATTGCCAGTTTCCTATGGTAACTCCCAGAGAATATCCCATAAATACCCCCCCCCAAAAAAGAGGATAAATTAATCCATACCTAATTAGATTCATGTACCTCAGTTTGTTTATCTATTTCCTTAAAATGTGCCATTTATTTTGATTTTTGGTTCTTTTATATTACAAAAAGTGCTACTATAAATATTTTGGTGTATACAGGCACTGTCTTCTTATCAATATCCTCCTTGATAGATAAGACTAGTAATAGAATCCCTAGCTCAAAGGTTGTTGACCTATATAATTCCTAATTGTTTTCCAAAATGGTTCAATACTTTAGTTTCATCAACACCAATGCCTATCTTCGCCAAACATCTTCAACTTGGACTGTTTCCATCTTTTGTCATCTTTGACAATTTACAGTACTCCAAATTTCACCCCAAAATTGGATTATTAGTGATGTGGAGCATTCTTTGTTGTGGTTGTTAACATTTTGCAATTCTCCTTGTCACTTCCATTTGATTTTATTTTTTGGCTACTTATCTACTGGGGAATAGAGTGTTTATAGACATATATACCCATGTGTGGCTGACTCCTATTCTGATAGAGGAATTAGCTCAGTGGGTGCTAGAGGATAATTCGTGGGAGAGTTAAGGGTCAAGTACAGCATTGTCTACTCATTGATTGCCAACATAAAAATGAAAATGAACTGGAGCAGTGCAGCTTTGTGCAATTAAAAGCTAGCAGTAGCTAATGGAATTGGTGGCCCCAGAGGTGAAAGGTCTCTTGATGAGAGTGGGGACTGAGGGACCCTATCTGGTCTCTGAGCCAGAGGTTCTGGTTCCCACTGAGATCAGAGCCGTGAGACAGGGAATAAGAATGAGCCTGAGGTCTTGGTAACACCCATCAGAGGTAAGAAAATGCTGAGATTATACCATTATTGCTACTGAGAAGAGGGTGACTCCCTGCCCTGAAGGAGCAGGACATGAGTGTACCTTCCCCACAAGGAGCTGATCTTGTTGCAGGAGAAGTTCCAACAGAAACCTAATGAATCATTGGAGCGATGGCACCTGAGGGCACAATTTAATGGAGCTTATGCTGAATGTGTTTCATTTGATTTCTAGAGGAAATGTCTGAAGTTGTCAACTGAATTCATTAGAGTCTTAAAAATATTCTTTGTCCCTTTTTAGGTGAGTGATAGTAGTTATTGTACATAGCCCCATAAAGATGGTTTTCCACAGCAACAGCCCTCATGGGAGTCTGAAAAGGACTGAAGTACCAAAAAGAAATGAGTTTGATTATTATATTTACACAGAACTTCTCCCAAACCTTAAGTACATATGTAACCCCATGTAGCTGTGTGCCCAGTCTGGCACTGGGGGCAATCTTCTGAGGGGAGCACCATCCAAACGACATCAGACTTTAGTCAAAGGTCTCTCCTTCTACCCAACTGTCAAGATTTGGGCTAATCAATTGGCGACATTTGATCAGGAATCTACAACAATTGTGGCTCAGACAAATACTATTGTCAATATGAATAGGCTCTCTGAGGAAAGGGGGAAATATCTCGATAATGTCTCCTAGAAGGAACTTGGGATTTAAGGAGAATTCCTGAAACATGGAATTGATATAAAGTATTAATCATGAATCCATGGGTGCTCTGGTAAAATTGTATAGGAAAATTCAATGCCAGAGTACCAAGGATCCCTCAATCCCACCTAAGTTGTAGAATCCTCTAAAGGTCCTCCCCAATTTGGATCATTCAGGGAAGTTTACAGAAGGTAGACCATTGAGGGAAAGAGTATTATGTACACAGTATATGCGTAGTTCCTTTCAATGACTTTTAAACATGTTACTACAGGAAAAGCCAAATTGGAACCCTTAAAGATACCCATCCTATGTAATTAACACCATACAATACTGTTTTTCTATAGAAAATCAAATTTTTAAAATAGAGATGAAGGAAACTAGAGAAATTATATGTGCCAACTTTCCTTTTAATAATTCTATGTGACACATAAAGAAGGCAGATGGACATCTGGCATCTTATGTGAGCTACAGGAGATGAACAAATGATGAACAGTGGCCCCCTTGGGCCATTATGACAATGCAAAACCTGGAATTCTTTACCTATTGAGACTATGTTTAGTGGAGACTTAAGGGGAACAAAGGGGTACCAAAAGATAGCTAGAGTAAGTGAATATTAGGCAAGTCTCCCAAAGTAGCTGTTTTACTAAACCATATTTGAAAATCAATTGTTTTACTTATTACTGGGCTGGAAAAAGAGTGTATAATTGCCCTTTATCCAGAGTTGCCTATTATGGGTTGAATGATACAAGCTGGTCCCTCTAAAAAGGTAGAACACACAGAAGACTTCTATTACTAAGTGGAAATAGTACATTAATAATGATGATAATGATGGTGGTAGTTAATTTTATATAGCACTAAATGCCAAGCAGTATGATGAATACTTTACAATTATTATCTCATTAAAAATCATTCTTATGGCCTTGCAAACTATGCTAGCAATGCGATGAAGGACCAGAATTTTTCTTTTATCTCCCCATCCTTTGTTAAACTACTCCAATTTTTCCAGAAATTATATTCTAAAAATAAACTAACTTCAGCTGTCTCCATGATCTAGCATAGCTAGAATCCAAAATAATGTTTAAAAACTATTAAACAAATCAACCTAAGACCCATGCTTCCTAACCCTGAGCTCACTCAGCATCCCTCTTATCTCCCAAGTTATTGGAAACAAGGCTGTACTAGCAAACCCAAAAAAGTGACACAGATTTACAACAAAACATTCCATACTCTAGGCCCTTTTTTCAATGCATTGTAAGCCCCAGCTTCAGCCTGTGGAAATTTGTCCTCGCTGTGGCAGACAAGGGAGTAAATCACAGCCCTAAGGGAACAAAGAACTGCTTGGGGCCAAAAATCTGTAGCACCAGTGCTGGAAAGCTTCAAACTGCTCAGACACAATTAAGGTATCTAGGATAAAAATGGAAGTGATTAAATAAGTAAAAGTATTTATTGTAAATTTCTCTGATAAAGTTTTGGCATTTAAGATATATAAATAATTTAATAATAAGCAATCATCATGGTTAAGTGATGGAGAAAAATAAGGCTTCAATGTGACTTGGATGGAGCTCCAATTTTCTGTTTACCAACATCATTCTCTTCTAGGTCACGAAACCCTTATTATTTTTCTCTAGCATAACCTAGAATAATACCCTGGTATGTCTTAGTTTAAAAAAAAAAGTAAAAACAAAAAAACCAAAACTATCACTAGTATTCACTAGTATATTGCCCTATAAATGATCACCTACTCAATGAAGGCTCTATAAGTTGACAGTTGTTGCTCTGATTCATTAACTAATTAATGCTCATTAATTAATTAATGCCAATTTTCCCCATTCTTCCTCTCCCTTCCCCCTTCTTCTAAAGCTTCAATCTTTTTCACCCCTCCATTTTTTCTTTGGATAATTCTAATGTAATTGATTCACACCTGTGCCTTCTATAGTCATTCTTCATTCCAGAAGAGGACCAAGGACATCACCATGTGTTAACATGCAAATAGACTAAATTTAAATGAGGCAGAGTTTGTGTAAAGTGATCAGTCTCATTCTCTCCTCTGCTGAGTCCAGTGACAAGACATAGGTCAAGGACAACTGGTGATGGCCTGGGATGCAGTGGGAGACCTTGGACTTTTTAATTGAAGGTCTTTTCCAGGTCTCAGTTTGTATGAGGTAATACCCATTCAGGGATTAAGAACTTGGACATGCTTAGAACCTGGACAAAACTTGTTGTGGCTTTCTGAATATAGTGAGCTCTGTATGATACAAGCCCAACAAAATAGTCAAAGTGGAGTTAATACTCCACTCACCTGTGACCAACTAACAGGTGTAGGTTCTTATGCAGACATTTCAGCACAGATTAATTACCCCATAGCAGCATATGAGCAAATTGCTGCTGCTGCTATCAAAGCATGGGGTTTTATCCCTGGTAAACACATCAAGAGTGAAGCCTTTACAAAAATTGCACAAGGACCAAATGAACCCTTTGCTGATTTTGTGGGACATTTGCAGACAGCTGTCATACGAACTAATGGTGAAGATGCAGTAACAGACATTATGATAAGGCAACTTGCTAAAGAAAATGCTAATGAGGTTTATAGAAGAATTATACTAGAACTACGCAAAGATGCTCCTTTAGAGGAGATCATAAGACGCTGTGCCACAGTGGGCACAAATACCTTTTATAGCCAGGCTATGATGTAGACTTCCCAAGATCCAAACATGGGAAGACAAGGTCCCTTTTGGCAAGGGACTTCTAGCGAGACTCGTCAATGCTTTCAATGCAGTAAGTAGGGTATCTGAAAGTTGAATGTTGGCAAAGAGACAGTGAGAAAACAAGGTGGGAGAACAAGACCCAATACCCCATATGAAAATGCAACAGAGGCCTCCATTAGGCATCAGAATGTAGACTGATTCAGAGAAACGGGATGAGGGGCCCAGCTCGAGGACCCTAGGCAAAAAATACTTGGGGCATGATGGCAGCTGATGCTATACCGAGAGAGTGCCTAGTAATTCAGAACCCAGACATGACCAATCAGCCAAGCAGCCATCTGATGGGAGAAAGGGATTATACAATCAATCAGCCAGGAAGCAACCTAATGGGAGAAAGGGATTACAATTGGGGAGAATAGAGTTGTATGTAGCTGGGACAACTGAGATACCCCCTGGAGAGGTGAAATCTGTTCCTCTTCAGCCTTACCTCCAGGCACAGTAGGCTTGACCATTTCACTTCCTGAGAATACTTGCAAAACAGTGTCCATCCATACACTGATGTGGGAAACTGGGGAATGTGTAGATAATATCACAGTCACTAATACAGGTAGACAATGTGTGACTTATCAACCAGGAGAAGTAGTAGCATCAAGTTTACTGATTCAGACTCCTAATAAGCAATCTGGTGATAGTCGCCCAGATTCTGACTCCAAGCAACAGAATCCAGGAATATACTGGACAGCAGCTGTGACAGCTGACTGACCTATGCTCACTATCTATATAAATGGCATACCATTAGATGGATTGATAGATACAGGTGCAGATTGGATAGTCATTAGCAGTGTCAACTGGCCCAGTCACTGGCCAAAGATTAAGGCAGACACCTACATGTCTGGGGTAGGAGAATCAATAGCAGCTGAAGTTACTGTTACCCCTTTGAGATGAATATTTGAAAATGAAACAGGAGTTTTTACTCCTTTTATAGTTGAAAAAATCCCCATCAATCTGTGGGGAAGAGACATTTTACAACAATTAGGATTACAATTAAGTACTTTGGTTTTTTTAGGCAGGGCTGCTGTTGAAGGCCTGCCAATACTTTCATCTGTTCCTATCCAATGGAAAACTGATACACCAGTATGTATAGAACAGTGGCCCTTAGCCAAATATAAAATTCAGGCCTTATTAGATATAGTACAGGAGCAATTTGATCAAGGACACTTACAACCTTCTCTAAGTCCTTGGAATTCCCCAGTATTTGTTGTAAGAAAGAAATCTGGAAAATGGAGGATGTTGAGTGATTTAAGAAAGGTAAATGAACAGATGGAAACTACGGGAACTCTTCAGCCTGGACTTCCACCTCCTATTCAGTTGCCTAGAGAATGTCCTCTTTGGGATATAGACATTAAGGATTGTTTCTATTCTATCCCTCTAGATAAGGAGGATATGAAAAATTTGCCTTTTCAGCGCCCAGCGTTAACTTAGCTGAGCCTTATAAAAGACAATATGAATGGACAGTTTTGCCACAGGGAATGAAAAACAGCCCTACTATGTGCCAAATGTATGTTGCTGCTACTCTTACTCCAGTAAGAAAAGCATTTCCAAAAGTAATGTTATTACATTACATGGATGATATATTGGGATGTACACCTGAGGAACAAATGTTAGAAGCATGTTTACAAAAGACCATAGAAACACTAAGGAACTACAAATTGCATCTAGTTCCAGAAAAAAAATCAAAGGCATGCTCCTTTTCAATATTTAGGATATGAAGTATACCCTAATGTTCTTACAGTACAAAAACCTTACCTTAAGAACAGAGAAGCTAAACACCTTAAATGACTTCCAGATATTGATAGGAGATATCCAATGGATGCATCCAATGTTAGGCTTGACTACCTATCAATTTCAACTATTATATGACATTTTAAGGGGAGACAGTGCTTTAAACTCACCACACCAGCTTACAAAAGAAGCTCAAGAGGCTTTGAGAGAAGTTGACCTGGCTTTATTCAATGTGGTTGAAAGAATTACTCAAAAACCCTTGGAAATATCAGTTTTTGCTACACAAGAGGCACCCACAGCAGTCCTTCATCAAGAAGACAGTGTGATAGAGTGGGTGAACCTCCCAATATAACCAGAACAAAGCCTTACTCCTTACCCAGTGCTTGTGGCTAGAATTTTATTAAAGGCCATTAAGCGAGAAGTACAATTATCTGGGATAAGATCTGACAAAATATACATCTTTTATACTAATGCACAAATTAATATATGCTGTGAAACCATCCCAGAGTGATCAAGGCTCCAAATTTTACACAAGGTCTCCATTAAAAATTACCAGATTATTACTAATTGGTGATGGATTCTTGAAGAAAAAGTTTCTAAAGTTCCTCTTAAAGAACCAACTATCTTTACAGATGCATCCAAACATAATATTTGTGCTGTATACTCTCGTGACTTAACTATAAAGAGAGTAGTCAGAACTCTTTTTCAGTCCACTCAGCAGAGTGAATTGTATGCAATCATTCTAGCTCTTATTTATTATCCATGAGATATAAATATAATATCTGATTCAGCCTATTCAGTAGGTGTGATAGAAAGAATTGCCACAGCCTAAAAAAATTTGTAGCTTCCAATATATATCAGCTCTTTAAGGAACTTCACGATCAAGTGAGAAAGCATCCAAGTAAGATTTATATCTTGCATGTCCACTCTCATAGTGGACTTCCAGGTCATATTTTTTATGGTAATTCAAAGACAGATAGCCTTCTAACTACGTTGGCCAATACTCCTTTATTTCAGGAAGCCCAAGAATCTCATTTTAAGTATCATTAGGTTGCTTGAACTTTATGTTTACAATTTGGAATAACAAGAGAGGAAGCTAGGAGCATAGTAAAAGCCTATACAGCTTGCCTTCCTTTCCATGCTTCTACACTCCCTCCAGGGAAGAACCCTCATGGTTTGAGACCCAATGAGGCCAATGAAATTTGGCAAATGAATGTGACCAATTATAAATCTTTTGGTCGTCTATCTTTTATCCATGGTGTGGTAGACACTTTTTCAAGATTCACTTTTGCAATACCAGCAGCAAAAGAGACAGCCCGAGTGGTTACTGAATTCCTTATATAGGCATTTGCAATTATGGGTATGCCACAAGCAATAAAAACAGACAATGGACCTGCATATACTTCTAAACATTTTGCACACTTTTGTGCACAGTATATGATTTTACACACCACTGGCATCCCCTTTAATCCTCAAGGACAGGTAATAGTAGAGAGGAGAAACAGAGATAATTAAGACACTCCTCTAAAAACAAAAGAAAGGGGGAGCCACAGGTAACCCTAGAGAACTTCTAAATCTAGCCCTTTATACTATTAACTTCTTGATTTTTGACAAAGATGCACTGGTTCCAGCAGACAGGTTTGATAACCCACTGGAAGGGCAGTGTCCAGTGCGAGCAGCTCCACTATCTTTAGATAATCGCCAGGTGATGTGGTGAGACCCAGAAAGTGGTGAATGGAAGGGACCAGATAGGTTAACTGCTTGGGGGAGAGGGTTTATTTGTATCTCCACAGATGGAAAAGGAATCAAATGGGTGCCAATGAACCGTTATTCACCTTGTCCATTGGAGAGAGACAGAGCAGACCCTTTGAACTTAGGAGAAGACCCAAGAAACACTGGGTTCTGTTGCTGACTGTGTCCATCACTGAAAGAACCTGGCAGTTGTGGCTTTTGACTTGTGGACATCAAAATTTTAAAATAATTTTTTTTTAGCTCTTCCTGGAATTCTTTTTGAATTTGTGTCCAACTTACATTCTTCTCTGAGGTTTTGCTTTAGTTGTCTTCCTTTGAGTTTGTGTTTTGATCTTCCTATTACCACAGTACATTTTTATTATAAGGTTCTTCAATTATTCCTTGCTCATTTTTCCATTCTATTTCTTGACTTGGAACTTTATGTTAAAGTTGATCTCTCCTTAAAGTTGGGCATCTCAGCCACTATTTCAGGCTATTTCCTGTTTGTTTTTTTTCCAGAGTTAATTTTAGGGGTTTGGAAGTTTTCAGTGCTTCTAAAGTGGGGTTATCCCAGAAGAGGTGTGGTCACTGCTCTCCTAGTCTGCACTCTGGTCCTTACCCCAGGAAGAGCCCCTGATCCCTTGGGGCCATAAGTACTATTTATTAATAACGCTCCTCAGAACTCCTTTTCTCTTCTGAGTGTTCCTCTTTGCCCTAAAACTGTAACATGGAAGCAGATATGAGTAATGGAATTGCTTAGTTCTGTGCCCAGCATTAGCACAGGCATCCCCTGTAATCTTTTTATTACCAATTTTTAAGCCCTTTACCACCTCCCATTTAAGAGTTCCCAAAGCTTCTGCTGCTGTTGCTTTCACTATCTCCAAGCCCCAGAGCTGTATTGCTGCTTATGGGTGCTCCAGGCACCACAACCTCAATGCCAAATATTCTTCCAATCTCCTGAATTGTTTTGGAGTGGAAGAAATGTCTTATTCCACTCTGCCACTCCAGATTTCTATTTGAGACATTATTTTTAAATTTTTCTTATTAAAGCTTTTATTTTGAAAACATATACATGGATAATTTTTCAACATTGTCCCTTACAAAACCTTGTGTTCCAAAATCCCCCCCCCCAATTCTCTCATCCCCATCCCTAGATGGCAAGTAATCCAAAGTATATTAAACATGCTAAAATATATGTTAAATCCAATATATGAAAACATATTTATACAATTATCTTGCTGCACAAGAAAAATCAGATCAAAAAGGAAAAAAAATAAGAAAGAAAATAAAATGCAAGCAAACAACAACAAAAGAAGTAAAAATGCTATGTTGTGATCCTCACTCATTCCCCATAGTGCTCTCTCCATCACAAGATCTTTGGAACTGGCCTGGATCATCTCATTGCTGGAAAGAGTGAGACATTATTTTTAAAGTTGTTTGGAGAGAAATGTTGGGAAAGTTCAACTGTAGTGCTCCTTCTACCACATTGACTCTATTCTAATGAGGAAGTTTTAATGCATCTTTGTGGCAAAAGAACAACTTCCTCAGAAAATAAGTTGATACTGACCTCATCCAAATGGCTTTAAGATATCCATGGGGGCGTATATAATCATAAGGTGGTATGGGTGATGTAAGAGGGATCATGGTCTATTAGTCAGGTAGTGTTGGGGGTTTTATGACAGTGTGGGAAATAATTAATGGGAATTTTGAAATAGAAAAGACTGGACAAGAAAGAGATCATCATGAATGTCTCCATTTTCTCAGTAAAATAAAAGACTGAGAAAGAGAGAGAGTAGAGAATGCAAAGGAAATTCAGAAGATATAAGGGAAGGCATAGAAAAACTTCTGTTTGGTGAGGCAAGGAATCAGCAAGAAATAAAAGGACCATCTTGCTGAAGTGAAGGCTCAGTTTTTAATTTGGATAACACTAATTCATAATGTACCAAATCAGAACAATTTGGACATTTTCTCCTCCCTGAGGAGGAGAGGTGGGAATTCAGGGCTGACCCTGATTGCCAGAGCAATAAGGTCAAGAAGGTAAGGTGATTCATGAATAGAAAACAATGTAGAATTGGGATGGAATTGGTTCAAGATTGGAGATGGAGGGAAGAGAGGTCAAAGCAGATATAATAGAATGAGAAAATACTATGGAATGGAGAGACTGGGAAACTGGATGAGGATGAATAAGTTTACAAATGCTTAAGTACAGGGGGGGAGGTGGAATGTTAGTTTGTGGAAAGATAGAAAAACATCAGAATTTCTATTTAAAGAAGTGGAATACTTATGAGTAATGGTGAGATCCAAGGTGTGACTGGATATGTGTGATTGAGATATATTAAAGGTCATAAGATTTAAGGAAGCTGAGAGGAACTGGGAGGTTAAAAAGTTTGAGGGATCAGCTGCAATGTAAATATTATTGTTTCCAAGCATAAGAGCAGAAGTTGTGAAGAGGAAGACAGTGAACCAGCTAATGACCTAATAAAGGGAGAATGACCTGGGAAGTCTGTATGCTTGATGGAGTTAAGGGAAGAGTCTGGAAATGGCAGTTAGAAATAAAGGATATTCCAGCTCCTCCTTTAGGTATTTGAGGTATAGAGATAGGGTTAGGAATTTGGATGCGAAAAATAGAAGTATAGTCACTGCTGTAATGTACAGCCTGCTCAGAGATGCACTGCCTTTTGGGGTAAGTTGTGTTTCAGTGAGGGTTAGTAGATATGAGTGTGAGACAAATAGTTCCAGGACCAATGACTTTAGTAAACTCAGTGTCAATAACTTTAGTAAACAAATTGTGACTCCATCAAATGCCAAAGCCTCCACTACTAGCTCACACACTTGACTGCCTCAATTAGGCTAATGCAACCCTGCCCCTAAGGACCTAGCTCCTAATTTCAGATAGCTGCACTATTTATGACAGGTATGTTCTTTGAATTTTAGCATCTTTTAATTTAAGAATGGAAGGATACCTTGAATGATGGAGAATCTGTTAAGTCCTTGCAGTGAGTTGAGCTCTGAATTCCATGGAGCCTTAAGGGATTGTCATTTATTTAATCATTTCAGTCATATCCAACTCTTCATGATCTCAGTAGGCAAAGATATTGCAATGTTTTGCCATTCATTTTTCCAGATTATTTTACAGATGAGGAAGTTGAAGAAAACGGTATTGAGTAGCTTGTCCAGAGTCACAAAGCTAATAGGTATATGAAGCCAGATTTTAATTCAGGAAGATGATTTTTTTTCCTGTCTACAGGGATCAACATCCTACCCACCATATCACCTAACTAACCCATATTCTCTACAAGGAATAGACATGTAGATAATATTTTCATTTCCACAGAAGGGAAGAGTCCACACTGATTCCTGGGAAGTGATTACCTATTTGTTTACATGATTTGCTCCATGGAGAAAATACATTGGATAATTAAATAGTTAAATAAAATGCATTAATACCAATGGAGAAATCTTGTTAATGACTCCTTCAGCAGAAAGTTCTTTGTAATGCATGTTAACATCCACTAGAGATATAATCTTCCTTTGAACTGAACAAATCAGGTTGTTCATATATGTGAAAATGGCAGAATTTGGGTATCAGCTAGATATAGAGAATAGAATACTATGTTATGGTGAAGTCAGGGTTGCCCACTTCTAAAACATTTATCGTAATTCCATATGGTACCCAACATGTCTTCAACAGTCAAACTGATTCCTTTGATCCATTTTCCCCCTCTTAAGGAAAAGAGATTTGCCTTTAATGGAGATACTCTGGATATGCTTCTTCACTCACTTCACTCACAAAGCCCCTCACTTTGTCTATTATATGTCTCTTTTGCCCTTTGTGGTTGACTAAAAATGTCTTCTACAACAGGATCCTCTACTTTCTTAAGCGGTTACAACTTAGCATTCTTCCAAAACTGCTCCTCCAAGGTTACCAATGATCTTTTAATTTCTGTCTTCATCATTTCCAAGTTACTATCTTTACAGTGAGGATTCTCAAATCTACCCCAATCTCTCTGCTGACTTTCATGAGTCTGGATGTCCAGTAGATATCTTAAATTCAACACATCCAAAACAAAATTCATTACTTTTCCCCTAAAGCCTCCTTCCTCCCCACCTTCCCTATTTCTGTGGGGGATGACACTGTCCTCCCAGGTTCTCAGACTCACAACTTGTAAGGCATCCTGGATTCCTCACTCTCTCTCACCACCATAATCCCATCTGTTGCCAACATCTGGCCATTTCACCTTTGCAACATTTCTTAAGTACACTTCCTTTCTTCCTCTGGTACAGGACTCAGGACCTCATCCCTGAGCTGTTGAAATAGCTGTTTGGTAGTTCTGGCTGCCTTGGAGCTTTTTTCACTCTCCCATTCTAATCCTTTCTCCATTCAGCATCAACGTGACTTTCCTAAAGCACAGATTTGACTATATCACACACACACACCCCTCCCCTGTCCCCCAATAAACTCCATAAGCTCTCTATTCCTTCCAAGAACAAATATAAATTGTTTTTTGGTCTCTTCCTATCTACCTTTCCAGCCATTTTACTCTTTACTCCCTTGCCACATCTGAGCCAAATTACACTGGCCCTTTTGCTGCTTCAGAACAAGACACACCATCTCAGCTCCAAGCATTTTCTCTGGCTGCCCCCCATATCTGGAATGCTCTGCTTCTTCAACTTCACCTATTTTTGTTCCTGGCTTCCTTTAAAGTCCCAATAAAATCCTATCTTTTAAAGGAAGTCTGTCTTAATCCTCCTTAATCTTAGTACCTTCCCTGTTAGTTCTTTTCTATTTATCCTATATATAGCTCATTTGTTGTCTTATTCTTTTTTTTTTTTTTTTAAGGGTTGGAAGTTTATTCAGTGCTTAGCACAGTCTGGCACATACTAGGTAGTTAATAAAATGCCTACTAAATAACTGTTCATTTTTCAGTTTTCTGGCTCCTTCTCTATTGCCTATAAATGTGGCTGTCTCTACCAATCCAAAACAGCCCATTTCGCTGATCTCTCCATTCCTGTTAGTAGTCTTTTCACATATCTCTGCTACTGCCCTCCTTTAGGGGACCATCACATTTTTTTCTTTTTACCAACACAAATCTCCCCCTACAATGCTTTTGCATCCCCCAAATCAGATTTTTCCAATAATGACTCAGGGATGAAGTATGTACAAAACACTTATTTCCTAAAAGCACTATCCTTTCTAGATAGGTTGTATAGTTTTTTCTCCTCAAAGAAAGAGAACCTGCTCTGGTACCCAACTGGTCCAGAAGATGAAGGTTCAAACCATTGACACAACCTCTTGTTCATGTAGTTATTAAACGGACAATCAGAGAGTTAATGCTCCCCTCAGCCCTAACCCACTGCCAAATGAGTCACTACACTCTTCTGACAAGATGCAGTTCCATTTTGGGGGGGAGGGCAGGTCTGTATTTACACCAATCAGTACTCTAACTCCTTTGAATGTTCTTTTTTGTGCTATTGCTTTAAAAAAAAAACACAACTTTTTTTTGTTGGATATTGGATAACTTCTTTCATTTCAGTTTCAAAGTGGTTGGGCAGGTTCCATAGTATGAAGTAGGAGTCCTTCACCTAAGCATATGCTTAGCTGCCAGATATTTGTGTACCTGTGTGTGTAGTGGGGGAAGCAGGGGAAAGTAGAATTGTTTCCCTGGAGTCCACTTTTGACCCCATTTGGAGTTTTCTTGGCAAAAATACTGGGGGTGGTTTGTAAGTTCAACACGTTTTAGAGATGGAGATCTGAAGAAAAGAAAACAGGTTTAAATGACTTGGCAGCTAGGTGGCGCAGTGGATAGAGCACCAGCTCTTAATTCAGGAGGACCTGAGTTCAAATGTGATCTGAGACACTTAACACTTCCTAGCTATGTGACCCTGGGCAAGTCACTTAACCCCAGCCTCACAGCTAGAGCCAGATTTGAACTCCAGAAAAAAGAGACATCCTCACTCCACAGTCAATACTCTATCTACTGCACCCCCAGCTGCCCCTAGTCTGCAGCTAATCCTGCCTTGAAAGGTCACTGGAATCTGATATATTATCATCTTACTACTTAGTACTTGGTTTTTATTGTGGTAGTGAGTCACCAACTACCTATGAATGGACCTACAGGTAAGGGAAAAACACAAAGACCTTCGTTACCTTGGCTACTGTGGCCATGACATGACTTCGTTTTACCTTTTTAGCCTTTTTTGAACCAAGGTGACCAAATGTTCTGATAGAACTGACCATGTTACAACTTTGGAGGTTAAAGAGCAAATGACTGGATTGATCTCTCCCAGCCAGGGAAGATAACTTATTCATCAAGAACATCATACCCCAAAGTAACCTGGTGGGAATTCTACAAAAGGACTACAAGTATAAAGGAATTTTTGTAATATAATTATTTTGAGTTCACTCTCCAGGGGACAATTCAATATAGACAGAAGATCATCTAGAAGGACACTGTGATACTTTGGTTTTTGCTAAACCTTCCTGACAGATATTCTGCTGCAAAAACTTAATAAAGTCAATAGAGGCAGCCATTGCAATTTGGAAGCAACTAAAATATTTGCAGCCTTTTAGCTCTAAAATATCCTACTTTTAAGGATACATACCAAGATATAGAAGGTCACTTGTGTAGAAAAATAGAATTACTTTTTGTAGTAGTAGAGAACTAGAAATGCAGAACATGCCCATTAATTAGGAAATGGTTAAACAAATTGTGACAGAAAAATTACTTTGGCATAAGAAACAATTAAAACACAGAAGCAGTGTCACACTTGGTGTTCCGACACAGTACAGTAAGCAGAACTAGGAAAATAAATGTACACAATGACTACCCATGTATAACATAAAAAAGAGTGAACCACTCTATGACCAAGTGTGGTCCAAGCCCAATGAACCTTTCTCCCAGTGCTGCAATTGACAGTGGACAATAAGTATAGTATTTGCTTTAAACACATCTGACAAAAATTAATTTCTTTAGCCAAGCCATTTATCAGACATAAAAGAACAAGTACATAGTGATGAATAGGGCATGCTTTAAAGATGCATGATGAATATCCCAGTTGCCAAACAATACACTATGGAATGTGCATTAGGTTTACAAAACTAACAACTGTAGATAATCAAGTAATTCACACTTCCAGTAACATTTTTGTTTTTTGTTTTTTTTTTCCCTTTGCTGAAAGTGATTGAAAGACTTAGGATAAAGTACTAGGCTGAAGTTAGGAAGATAAATAAAAACTAAATTTGCAACTGAGTTGGCTGATTCTGATTGCTAACAATTATATCCTGACAAACCCATTTCTACTCAAACAAAACATATTTACAGATTAAGCACATATTTATTTTAGTTTATTTAAAACATACAATGTTTCATTGAAACGGTGAAGCACTCTTTGCCAACAAACCATACTTGAATTGTTGGACCTTACAGTACAGTGAGTATATACAATATGTACAGATTTTTAACACCTGTGTAGGAAGGCCTTTTTCAACATATCACATTTGTAACTATTGCATTTTAAAAAATAAAACCTCCATGAAACGAAATTGAATCTGCTCTATTTTGATTTCTTAAAGGTTTTTGATTTAAAAGAGGCTTGTTTATTGCAAATACAATTTAAATTTTTGTATGTGTTCTTACACAAGTTGGTAGCTCATTTAATTCTAATTGTCCATACGGCAATTTTTAGGGGAACATTACTTACAGAGGCATACCATCATAAAGAAGTAATAAACTAAGAAGAGTATGTACATTTAAACCCAATACCCAAACTTGTATTATATACAACTTATTTACAAATATATACTGACACATGATATATGTACAGAGTATCATAAATATTGAAAAATAGGTTAGCTTTAATGGATTAATGTTGTTCTATAAATTATATTACAGTTATGACTGAAATATCTGTGGAAGACAGTAATGTAAAAACAAGGTGACAAGACAGTGGTTTAATACTGAAGATCGCTCATTTATGAGGATATGTTTTAGGGACCTCAAGGCAGACAGGTTAACTTGTAGGAAAAATCATGCATTGGAATACAGTTTAGCCAAGTGGTAACAGCCAAAGATGATAGGGGAGACTTATGACATCCTTCTGTTGTAAGAAAAGGAATTGCTCTTTTTTTCCTGATTTTGCTGGGAAAAATAAACGACCTAAAATGATCTCATCCACTTAGGAATGAGATGTTTAAAAAAACAAAAAAGTTTCACATGGCATTCCCCTATAGTTTTCAGGTGCTAATTTAGCTAGCAATTTTTTACAAGAGCTCAAAGAGGAATGCCAGTTCTTAGTTTGAACTAGAATTGAACTCTGGAATCCATATGGGGTAGTGATGGCCCACTCAAAAATATATAAAACAAAACAACAGTGCATATTCTCTAGATTGTACCTAATAATTTTAAATATAAAATTAACCATTGGTCTCATTCAATATTATCACTACTGGTTATCTTCCAGTTGCATGAGATCTATAAATTATAGATGTTCGTGGTCCGTAACCTTACCAGTCACATAGAGTACATAAGAATGCTGAATGACATAAAACCATGTCTGCCAAATTCTGACTCTTTCCTAGAACTGAACATCAGTTCAAAAGAAAATTTTCAAGTCAGATAATTCCAACATTTGCTTCTCCCAACCACTATATGGAATTACGTAAATTCAGGTTTCTAGACATTATGCCAAATGAGTATAGTACCACAATTGTTTGATAACATATTCACCATACACCTTAACACACCATAAATGCGCTCTTAGAAGCCAGGTTTAAATTCACATTTTTCTCTAACTGGGATCAAAATGAAACAAGTGAACATGCAGAACCAAAAAAGCTTCTTACACTCACGTTGCACTAGTTTCTTTAGCCACTGATCAGACATAAACAATCCTAAAGTGAGTAAGTATGAGATGACAATCCAGTGCATATGAGTTTAAAGAAGCATCACTGCATGGGTATCCTAATTGCCTGTACAAAGAGAACTTGTATTATAGACCAAATACTGGTATAACCCATGTATTAGGCCTCTAGTGTAGATAAGACAAGAACAGAACTAAACAGTCATTTATCAAGTAATTCACACTTCCAATAGTGGATAAATAATGAGAAATCCTGTTAGTTCAGAAGTTTCTGAATACAATGGTTAAAACCTACAGCAAGCAGATCCTAGTCATCCACTGCTGCAAGTCATTCGCAAGGAGCAAATGAATTTTCAGTTGACTGAAAAACCTAACCATAGCTGTCAATGTAACTCTAGAAATAGGTGGTGCAACTGAATAAACCCTGTTTTACCCAATTGCACTATTTGGTACCTCAAGTTCTATATATTAGTTCTTTATTTACCATAGAAATATTTGTTTCATCATCTTCCATTTTAATGGGTAGAAGTCTTGTAATTTGAATCAACCAGAGGGGTACAAGAAAAAGGAACACAAAAAATAGACTTAATATTATCTGATTTGGGATAGAATATCAATTAACAAATGTTTACTAATTATAACTTTTAGTTAATGGAGATTTGGATGAAATCTATGCTTCTAGTCAATGACATATTTTTGCTCACATTGGTCTGAATGTATAATTTTCTTTAAAAATTACTTGTTTTGGATAAAAAAGTATTTGGCTTATTATGCCTATAAAAAGGCAAGTTAATTCATAATACTAATAGTTTTAAACACTAATGAAATATTTTTATTTGGTCTAATGACCTTATCTGGATAAAGTTCAAAAAAGCAATTTCTTAAAAGTAAAATAGTGCTTTTGAAGTCTTTGTATTTTTTGGTACAAAAAATAATAGTGTTCTCTCTAATGGTTATTTCAACACTTCACTGCAAATTAATAATTATTTCTTACATCAAATGGTTCCATTAGGCACATTCAAGTAAAATCATAAAATATCCAAGTTAAACAATGAAAAAAAAGCCAAACATGTGGCTTGATAAAAGTTAAAGTTGTCCATTCTCTGGAATGGAATAAAATTGTCACTTCCTCTAGCAGGAGACTCATGTGGTTTGTTGTTAATTTCCATTTTTTTCATGCAGAACAGCTTCTTAAAGAGTTCATTAATTCTGCACAGGAAAAGAACCAGCAAAAAATCTGCATTGCAAAAGGAAGTGAAACTGCAAACATAAGTGAAGTTCCGTTTGAGTAGAGAGTTGACTGGTATTCAAGTTTGCCGGTTATGACAGCTAATGGCCATCTGAAGAGGCATTGTGGATCCAATCAAGAACAATCAAAGTCATGCTTCCAATCATTACAACAAAGCCACTTAGCAAGAAGAATATAGCCTAGAACAAAGGAACATAATTTTAAAAACTGGTCAGTAAATAGAGAAACTATCAAGTGAAATCTACTAAAAAGGATCTTGTTATTACTGCTAAAAACATTGCTCTAATTTTCTACAATACCACTAAAAAAAAGCAGTAGCTAATTAAAAAGTTTTACATCTTAAGAAACCTTCTGATCATCACAGAAACTTTGAATTGCCAATATATCATGTTTTGGAGAACAATCATCTACAGAATAGATGAGGGAATTTTGGAGGAAAAAAAAAATTAAACCATGTTCTCAGTGGCAAGGAACTAATTCAGGCCACCATCTAAAGATAAAAAGGTCTGTCCATCCACCCATGTCATATACTATTACTTTAAATTGCTATCTTAACAATATTTTTACAATTGCAAATGCTAAAATCCATTCACAAAAAAAAAAAAAAAGGACAAAAAACTATTCCTTTCAACTATATTAAGTTACAGTTGTCTATACACAAGCCAAAATTTACCTAGAAGTACTAACAATATATAGGAGGGGCACCCATTTGTGCTTTTCCACTGAATGGGCTGCAATCAACAAATTAATGTCATATAAAATAGTTTCAATTTATTCAGAAGTGGCTATAAATAACCAGTATTGGATAAATTATTAATTGCTGCAATGAAGTTATCATGGATTTCCCCCCTCCACTCACCCCAATCTTCTGCACAGATTTCATTGATTCTTTCTTTACAAGTTTGATATAAAAAGCAGAGGGCAGGATAAAAATCAACATGGCAGCAGCAGAGGCACCTATTTTAAAAACAGAGTTTTGCTAAGTATCAATTAGCATGTCAAATGGTTATCAAAAAAATGTAGAACTGACTTAATTCAAAACTTACCAATGAAACCAAAGATATCTCTAATAGTTGGAACAAAGATGACAAGCAAATTGGTAAATCCCAAGATAGACACAGTAATAAAACTATGACGCCACCAACTGAAATCCTTTGCTGGACACAATAACTGAATGAGTGAACTCCGGATCTATGCAGGAAAGGAAAAAAAAAAAAAAAGAATTAGCAGAAATACTGATAAGGTAATGGAAAAAAGCAAAATGAAGTTAAAAGATTATGAGGTAAAGTGCAAATATGAATTACTTTTCCAATGTGAGAGTTCCCCCCACTTCTACCCTCTTAGAAACTTGAACAGGTTATACAAAAATACCTCAGGCTGAGAAGTTTAAAGTGTTTTCTTTTGTTTTTTAAGCTTTTTTCTTTGAAAATCCATATACCAAAAACTTGGGACTGTTTAACAGTGTAACTTAGTAGGTAAAAGGCAGAAAAGCCAACAAGAAGCTTAAGTTCACATAAAAGGAAATTCATGATTATAATAATGATTGACCAATACTTACTGGGAAAATCACTACAGGTACTGTCAGTGTAACAGCCATCAATACTGCCAAACGCACGATGAGAAGAATAATATCAGCACCCAGTACTGCAGAATAAGTATGAAGCAGTTCAGGCTCGACATGTCCTATGAGGAAGATGAAAGAAATGAAGGTCATAATTTGTTTACAAAGGGATAAATTTTGTCCATTAGATGCTCGAAATGACTTCAACAGGATCTGTGGACAAGTAACTGAGCAATATTTGGCCAAAAGTTGGTAGCTACTCACAAAACAGGGCTGTAAGAGGCCAATAAGATTAATTTGGAATTATGTAGTTAATACAATTAAAAAAACATTAAGTGGCACATTTTCAAAGAATCAAGTGTAGATTTAGCCACATGAATTCCATTAAAAACAACAGGAGCCAAGTGGCTAAATCTTAATGCTTGGCTTAAAGTATTTTGGGGGGAGGGAAGGAGGGAAGGGCAGCTAAGCAAAGAGAAAAGTCCCTTTAAAAGGGATTCTACTTTATTTGAATATTAGCAAATGGAAAATACACTAAATTTTTAGGATTTAGATTGCAGGGTAAATTATAATATCCAAGAGGAGAGGAGGGGGAAGAAACCTATTATAGGCATATGCTATAACTACCTTTAAGTATTAGAAAAATGGCATGTGTAAGAAGGATTAGATTTGCTTTATATTCTTGTGAAAGGGGTTACAATTAGGTCCCTCCCTAATTTTAGTGTAATATAAAGAAGAGCTTCTTAATAATTAGCTATCCAAAAATGGAATGAGCTGATTTGCTAGGTAATTAGTAGAGCTAGGGGTGCTCCATCACTAATGGAGCAGGCAGTGAGCGCACTGGAAATCTCCATTATAATCATGCATTTAGGCAGGGAAATTAGGGGTTGTACTGGACATCACTTAAGGTCTTTTCTGAATGGGATTTTATTATTCTGTGAAAGTTCCAGTAATGCAAGTTCTTAGCTTTAAAATTTATTCCTCTGTGGGATGGGGGACTTTTGAGAAGTCTGTGCTCTTTGATGATAAGGTATAAAAATAAGGATTACTTTTATTGTTAACTATTCAATGATTTTTTAATTGTAAACTGGACATTATTTACCGTAAAATGTCAAGTATCCAAAGATGGCGGCAAGCAGGTACATGAGAAACATGGCAAAAAAGGAAATCTTGGACACATTCATCATTCTTCTACGACTTCGGCTAGTTAATTGGAAGGAAACATGCAGATAGATCTTTAGCAATAAAAATGCACAGTGTGTTACCTTTTCCCATTTTTCCATTTTTGCGTGTACCAATCAGTATCAAACATATAAAATGCTTACCCCTTCAGTTCTTCATAAATAGGAAGAATGGCAGGATGGCAGACAAATGAAAATGTCAGAATTGGCACAGCATAGACAGTCTGAAAAGCAAATATGAGACGATTGAGCATAATGATATAACTGGCTTGTCAATAGCTACTAAGGAAGTATAAAGCTGAATGTTTTTATTCTCTTACAAAATCCTAGAATTTCTTATCCTTCCAATTTGTTTGCCATGCAGGTGAAAGCCTAATCTTCCTATTCTTATTTCAGTTACCTATTATTCACTCTCTTTTTTAATCTGGTTAAAATAAACCAACAACAATATTTTCCATAGAATTCTTAATGACTAATTAGTTCAACTCATCATTATCTTAACTATATCAACCTTGTTCATTCTCCCAATTAATTAATATACTTTCAGTCAAATAATTTAATTATTTTCTTAACTTCATACTTTTAAAAAGTAAATATTTATAGACAGTTAGTTACCTGTGAGTTGAAGATAAAGTACCGTGGTTGGCAAGAATCATCATTAGTCAGGTTAAATGAGGTTTCTGGTGAAGATGTAAGAGTTGACGTCAAGTGCATTACTGTGCTATTTACTGTCTCATTTAACAGTGTGGCTTCTAGCGGACAAGAAATTTGAAATTTCTTGCACATCACCTAAAAATAAAATTACACAAATTTGTATTTTTGTATACCTGTACATGATGATAAAACATTGTAAAACACTATCTGAAAATGCTATGTGATGCAGCTTAAGAATGAAATTATACCTACCACAATCAGAAAGAACACCATACACAGTAAAGAAAAGCCACTTGTATATCCTAGATATCCTGGAAAATCATGGAGAGGAAAACCAGCCATTAGGGAAAATGTGTTTCAGACAAAGCTATTTTCTGAGATGAAAAGTTTATTTTTGTGATTTGTAAAAAAGACTGGTACTAGAGTTCACTAAAACATACATATATTCAGTTACTTTAGAAACTAGGTCTGAAACCCAAAATGTTATCAGTGTAATTTACTTGTATGATCAGCATTTTCAAAATTAAGAGGCTAGTTCAACAGATCTAAATTGCAAACTATCTAATTTAAAGATAAACTGATACCTGGTTAGGACTAGGGAGTCATATGAAATGTGCCAAACAAACAATTCTATTAAAACTTAACATTGAAGAGAAAACCATTTCCTAAAATTGACTGAAACCTTGTCATGCTAATTATAAACTTCGAGTAGCACTCATCTTTGAAAGCCCTGGAATTAGTCTAATTTTGATCTTTAACATACTGTGACCCTTGGGCCCTCCTTGGAATCCCTCATCACCTCCAACTGTCAGGGCTCTTTCCAGATGCCAGAAACAATGTATAACTAATGACTATTCTAAGTACTTAGAGTCAGACTTACCTAAATTTCTCAGCAATGACAAAGGAAGAATCAGCACCAATGACACCAGCAAAACTAAATAGTCACCATTCAGGTACCACTCTCTAAGAAAAAGGAAACAATAGTTTTAAAAACTGGTTACAAATGAAAATCTGGTTTTTCTTCAAGAAAAACGTTCATCTGGCCTCTTTAAAACCAAATGCCTACCTTAAATAAACCTTTTAGAGACAACTACCATAAATCCTAGACAAGAATCATTTTGTAGACTTAAAAAAAAAAAAAAAAAAGTAAGCTTTAGGAAATGTTTGGAAAGGCCTGTTCTTTTAAGGAGTTATGGGAAAGTTACTTTTGGGAAGAAAAAAAAATCCTATACTTTGCTGTAATAGATGGCTATATTTACTTAGTTTAAAACTGGGTCTGAAACCAAGAGGGTTAACAGTGTAACTTTTGTCCCACTGTTTATTCTGGGAGCATTGCCAACTAATTCATAACATAAAATGTTCCTTAAAGGCTTGATACTAATGCCACAAACAAAGCAGCACTGTTAAGCAAGTAATCTTATCTTCAAGCATTTTTACAAAGATTATACACCAACTTTGCCATTGCTTTGGTTTGCCATTTTTGAAGTTGGAAACAAGAAATTTTCTAAGTCATTTACAAGAGCTTTCATTTGTCAATTAATAAATTCAAACATTTCAACAAGAAAATGTTTTAACACTTGGATAAAATAAAATATATACAGTCATGAAGCAAGGGCCCAAAATATTGGGACACGTACTTCACTCAAACAGCAAATTATAAAGTTTTTCCTGAGCTTATAGGAAAATAAAAATTAATATTAGATTGGTTTACTATATACCATAGGTTTTCACATTTCCATAGGTGCATCAGAAATATTTCTTTCTATAACTTAATTTTTCCACTAAAAAAAATTTCAAGATTCTTAGTTTATATAATCCTATACCATCCCAAGCATTTTATTTCTCTCTCTTAAAATATCAGCATAACACAGAAAACTACTATTTCAAGGTTTAGGTTAATAATTCAAATATTTGAAAATATATCATTTGCCAGTCTTAATTAATTAATTACGATTAAATTAATATGATATATTAATATGTAATATAATATTCAGGGAATAAAAAAATTCTTCCATTGTGCATTTTAGATAATACAAAGTAACGTATTTGACAACTTTACTAGAAGCATGATCAGTACCCTAAGAAAACTGTCATTCCTGATATTCCTCATTTTTCACAACTTTGAAGCTATAAAACTGATAGCTCAACTTACTTAGACAATCAAAAGCTTCGGACTTAAACATGGTATTGAATTTAGTTTATGTGCTAGAGTACATATAATATAAAGTGTTTATTAGAATAGTGTTATTCTAGCTTATATGACAATTATTATAAATATTCAATAAAAATTAGATTCTAAGAACTAACATGAATTTATTATCCATATAATTAAATGGCTGATTAAAAGTTCTCAACTCTTTTCAGTTCAATCTAGTAGGGGAGCTTTTCTACATTATATCCAATGGAAATTAGCACTAAAATTTATAGATAGTAAATCATAAATGCTCATGTTATAACTTTGCTGAAAATTATCTATTCCATAATGATGCCTAGATAATAATGGCACTTACCACAGAAATTAATAATTATATAATTATGTAATAATTATATAATAACTTGTGAAGAACCATTAAAATAATTTTGGACCCTACAAATATTTTGAATTTTCCATTATTGCTTCTAATCTAAAAAATGTTATTATAATCAGGTTCTGCACATGCATAGTCATTTTAATACTAGTCAAAAAAATTGGAGACTTGCTATGGGTAATAAGAGTAAAGCTGCAAGTCAAAACAGTAAAACTAAAAGAATTTCATCTGAGCTTATTAGAAAATATAATATTCACATCTTAGCTATACCTGCATACAATAACTTACAGATACATTAATGTGCAAAATCAGCCCCAATTCCTCTAATTTTACTTACATTTTTCAGATTTAAAAATTCAAATGTCTAAGTTGTTTTTCTTTTTAAAATATAATGGTTCCCTTATGAGGGATTTTAATACCCACCCTTTATTGTCTTCAATGCTCATTAATGCCTGGATCACCAACGGTAACTCATATTTCACTATGAAGAGGTAGCTTGACATAGCTGGAGGAAAACAAAATTAAATCATTACAAACAAGTCTAGACCCTACTACATGGTACAAGTCATCATACTGTGTCAACATTCAAATATTGAAATGTCATGCCATAAATTGGGGAAGTGGGGAAGAAGGAAGGCAAGGGGTAGCTCTAGAGAGGAGGGAAGACCAAGTTCAGTTAAAGTACAAGAAGATTCAAATGATTTTAAGAGTCCTTACCTCCAATGTTTTGCATTGTAATTGATCCAGAAGCTGCAAGCTTTCCGGCCATTCCAAATGCTTTATGTCCTAACTGCTCGTATAATAAAGACCCTGTAAATTTAAGCACAGAGTTATAAATATGTATTTTAACAAAGAATAGCTATGATTATCTTGGAAAAAATGAATAATTCTACTATACCTCCTTCATTTGCTGTCTTCAAAAGGAGATGAACAGAATACAGGGAAAATATTGACACAAATGTCAAAAGAATTCTGGTAAAAGAAAGACAGAGCACTCAGCTAGCTACCAAAAAGTATAATCATATTTATGTACTATAGAGAATTTGGCAAAACAAGTTCACCTCTCTTATCCCTATATGTGACTGATACATGCTTGCACACACACAGTTATATACAAGAAATAAGATGCCCATTAATGGGAGATTTTTGTGGCCCATAAGATAGGAATAGTGATATTTTCTGTGCTAAAATTATTACTGTCCTTAAGAATTATTCATTCACTTTTTCCAGCAGTAAAAATGAGTCGTATTTGTGCCTGGAATTCAAATTAAAATTTATCAAGTTTACAGATCAGCCATGATACTGCCACTTTGATTAGGCAGGGGAAAAAATGCTTTAATAATAATAATAATAAAAAAAGGGGGGGAACTTTTAGAATTGATTTTTACAAAGAACTGCTCTAATGTACCCTAGAGTCCTCCTTAAGGGCAAAACCCAGGGAAAAATTTAATCAAAACAAAATTTATCTTTCGGACTAAAGTAGGTATGATGGAAATCTATTTCTTTTAGCCTATGCAATCCCAAAGACCTAGTTAGGAATCCATATCATTTAACATTGGGAAAAACCCATTCAACTTCATTCATTCAATATCTCTTTAGATGTTTTCGAAATTCAATTATCTCTGGACTATTAAGTAAAATAAACTTTATAAAATCCCTGCTAAAACATAAGTGATTTCTAAAAGAATTTGTTTTCAAAATGATTTTATCCAGTCTTTATTTTGAAATGTAACCAATTTCATTGGCACTACAAATCAATGTAAATAACACTAACCTAACATTACAGTAAAGATCAGTGAATCAGACTTTTGAGTACCACATTATGTATATACACATGTATGCATACACACCCACCTGCATATCTACCCATACAGATACACAAGGATACCCACACATTCACACACACATCTTTGAAAGGCTAAAAGAGATGGATATACAACAACGATGTCACCTAAAATAAAAGTACCAACAATTGTATAGTTACAAATACAATGTTCAGAAAAAGGGCAAAAAAGCAATTACCAACTTTATGATTTGAGGTTGGGGGTTTGTTTGTTTTTTTCTCCTTCGCTCCTCCCGATATACAACAACTGGCTTCCTATCAGATGTTTTAAAATTTGGCATGCCCTTAATGCAATCAAGAGACCGAGTTTAGGGTGTTTTGAGTTTTAGGCCAGTGAAATTTTAACATGAAGCACAGATCTACAAATTGTTCAAAATACGTTTTCCAATCAAATAGAAGACACAAGACAATGTCAGTGTTTCCATTTAAACTACAATAACAATTGTTTGAAACATTAAGACAAATTCATATTGTAGTAGTTACAAAAACCAAGTCACTTTGTTGTTCTGGGTTAAAGGCGGTAGGTCAATCTTTAGGGCCCTTTCTAGTTCTAACATTCCTCGGTTCTAAGTCTCTACACTGGAACATTCAGAAACAGCTGATTCCAACTGGGACAATCTAAAGATAAACTCAATTACACATGTACTACTCTTTTTGACAAAGTGTGGTAGTCTCCACACACTCAGAACAAATTCCATCATTTAAACCAACAAGTCTAGATGTCAATATGATCACATCTGGCTCATTAAAAATGGTCTGTTTTTTAAAGAATTGAAGGGGATCATAAATTTTAAATCTATTTATAGTAAATAGATTTGGCTCCTGACTAAAAAAAGACAAAAGGAATAAACAAACAGCAATGGTGTAATAAAATCCATTGATGCATTAGGTATTCTGGACTTATGTTTTCAATAATCAGAACATACTCTAACTTTAAAAAAAAATTATTTTATACAAGTACTAGACAATTATTATAATAGTAAAGGTACTTTGTTGTTGGTTTTTTTTTCCCCTGAATAATCTGAACTGGTAAATGAAACTACAAAATGTTTATTATGTTAATTACGCAGCATAACCTGGTATGCTTTTTTTTTTTTTTTAACAGATACTTACACAAAAAGGGCAATTCCAGTGTTAGCCATGGCATAAGAAAGCCCCAGGATTCCACTGCCCACAATAGCATTGCTCAGATTAAATACTGACATACCAAAAGAAGTCGTACCTGGATGCTAACATTCAAAGGAAAAATAGAAACCAAATTAAAAGAGAAAAATAGTATTAAAATTTTGAAATCTAAGTATAAGGCTATTATCACTCCCCCCTTAGGACACATTTTTCCATTGCTTTTAACTTACAAAGTCTGTTTCATACTTCTTCTTTCCCAAATTCGATTCAAGCAAAAAGTTTTGATTTTCAGGATCCATGTCTACATAATGGCTGCAAGAAAAGTTATTTGAAATGAGACTATTTTTCAGCAAACAACCACCCCAAATACATCGTTTGTTTTTTTTTTATTTAACACGGAAATATCACGTAGATCATTCATGCAAATATTTACTTGAAGGGGAGGATAAAAAAAGATAAATGTTTCTCCGTACTAAATCTCACCAAGGGAAAGTATATTTCCATAACCCCTTGGGGAACTTCTAAAACAAGAATCCCCAGAAAGGCATTTTGAAAGAGAAAAAGACTGAAGTTTTCCTGACCTCTTCTTCATAGCAGCTTGTTTGGTGGGATAGGAATAGGTGAAATCGTTGCTGTTGGAACTGTAGCTGCTGCTGTCTTCATCCGGAGAAATGTTAAACCTGCCCATTTCTGTTTTAGTCATGATGGGACGCAGACGGGGAGGGAGCAGAGAGACTTGGCTTAGTTTGGGAGTCGGAGAAGAACGAAGTCGGTGGTCCCTGGAGCGCCGCTGCCTCCGCGGATGCAATCAATGCAAAGGTTCAGCTCCGCTCCTTTTGTCCTTTGCGGCTGGGTGCAGCGCACACTCGCCCAGTCTGGGGAAGGTAAAAGGGAAACGTCAATACTGCAGTGGTCTCCTAGGCTGGGTCACGTGGCAAGCTGCTGCTGCCGCCGCCGCTGCCGGGGAAGCTCATCAGGGCTGATTCATCCTCAGCCAGAGGAGTGGAAAAGTACCAGAAGAGAGAGGGGCGGGGGAGCTCGAGGAGGGAGAGGAAAAGTACAAGACACAGTCTATGGAGGAGAACAAAGATAATCTCCCACCACTACACACTAATGTGATTCATCCTCAAAAAGGCAATACCCTCATGCTCATGCGGAATTTAAAAATTACATCAACCCAAGCCGGATCGGTCCAAAAAGTGATCTTAGGGTCTTTTTTCCCTATTTTCTCCCTCGGACATCGTTATAGAAAGGGAGTGAGAGACATTTCGTTCTGTCTTAGGTGTTTGCAATTTTGGTGGCCTCGGATCATCTGGCACTTTTTTAGATATTCTAAATTCTTCCCCCCTCTCCCCCCCACTTTGCTGGAAACAGCAAAGATTGAAGTATAATCTGCGGGAATATAATTTACTTTTTTTTAAAAATTAAGTAACCAAAAGTTCCCATTCGTTTTTTAACAATGAAAATACGAGCAACCAAACAACGAAATAACCTCCCAGGCTATACAAACAGTTAAGGCCCGTTTGTTTACACATTTACGGGAACAGGGTTCAAAACACCCCAGCTTTCCGGCCAGGCCCCAGCTACGCCAGGAAACTGATGCAATATTGATCGTCGATTGTCACACATCCTGCGACCTGCATTTCCTATTACTCGCCCGAACCTCTATTCCCCGCTGCCTACAGAACCTGGGCCCCCCATTTCAAATGATAAATGCAAATTAGTCACAAGACCGCACCAGAGGGATTGCTAGCTTTGGGGCTCCCCTCCCCCTCCCCTAAAAAGATGCAGCAGCGGCCTCGGCCCCAGCTCCCTCCCTCCCCCCTTCACCTCCCCATGCTCGGAGGCTCTCGAGCTTCAGGCAGTCTGTGGGTCGGCCTTCAGGAGCGACCAACGCCCGCCCGGCGGCCAGGAAGAGGCCCAACAATGACCGCCGACAGGCAGACGCCCAGGGCGAGATCCTGGGCTTCCCCGGACCCTCCCACTCGCGCCCCTTCCCCCCACGCTGCTTCCCTCCAAGGTGATTCATTATTATTATACCTTATATGACTTCGGGCGTTCTTGCTTCTGGTTCCAACTCTCACTAAAATGGTTTCGCCAATCAATTTTCAATGAAAGCCCAAACCGTAAAACAAACAAAAGAACTACAAACAGCCCAAAACAAGAATTGAGCGGAAAAAAAAATGCTGAGTCCCCACCCAAATCCCGAGCGGTCCTGAAGGAAAGGGCAGCGTAGCGAGGTGTCTGCGGGGCTGGGAGGACGCGTGGTGGACGGCGGGGCCAAGACGGACTCTCCCGCAGTAAGGACGGGCTCGGGAACGACGTCGCGCGGCTCTGAAGAATTTCTCCCAGCTCGGGGTTATAGACTCGTAAGTAACAGACTACGTCAGCCGGAGGGAGGAGACAGCCCGCCGAGAGGACTCTCTCCTTTGTGTATCAACACCACCTGAGCTCCGCCCCCCGCTCCACCCACTGCTCGTCAACACCCTCCCCCCAGCCCCTGCCGGGGGCCGGCCCACCCCTTCCAGCCCCTACCTCCTTCAGCCTCTCCCTCCTCCTCCCCTGGGCGGCTGCCAACCCTTCCATTCCCTCACCTTTCCCCCGAATCGCATTCTTCGGATAGAATCTCTGTGACCCTTCCCTACCACCCTCCTTCACAAAACCACCCCCAAGCACTTCCCAGTGATCGTTAGTCTCGACCCAAATTCAATTCTGTCTTACAGTTCTCCAAATCGCCTTTCTTCCTAGCCTCTGGCAGCAGCTTTCTCCCTCCTCCTAAACTGTTACCGACATCCTGGTTCCTCTGGATGTGGGCGAGGGAGGAGTAGGGAGCACCGGAGCAGGAGTAAGAAACTGACCAACAAATGACCAACCTGGACCAGGTGCCCCGTGGATGCCCGAGGGCTTCTCCTCATCATCCCACTTGTGTTAACTTAGCACCTCTTCTCCCCTTCCCACCCTTTTCCTTCTTTCCTGCCATTTAAAGAGGTTTTCTTTTTTTTTTTTTTTTCTTTTTTACTCGGTTTGTTAAAATGTCAGACTGAGATATTTTTCTTCCTTACTAGTCAGCTCTACTTGACCTCTTTTAATTTAAAATAACCGTCTGGCTTATGTGTAAAACCTGCATTGTGGAACAGAAAAGTGAAGATTCTCAATGTGGAAAGATAAGAGCATTTAGGATGATGTATCTGATGGCCGGTTGCTCTTTTTCTTTGAACCTTAGGAAGCTGGGTAGAAAAAGATTTTTTTTTCTTTGAATATTTTCCTAAGGAGTTACTTCTATTTTGGTAACTCATGGAACTTTTAACCCTTTGTAGTCTTCCAAAAGTTTTCTATTTTGCAATAGGATGTGGAGGTAGAGGAAGCTATCCTTTTCTGTTAGTATATTCCCTGCCGGCAACACTTAGCAGCCAGCTATGAGAGCAGTCTCCTTATGGTCCCCCACAAACCTCCTGCTCCCTCCTGCTTCAGGACTTTTTTTTTTTTAATAGCTGTTTATTTACCACTTATATGCATGGGTAATTTTCCAGCATTGACAATTGCAAAACCTTTTGCTCCAACTTTCCCCCTCCTTCCCTCCACCCCTTCCCCCAGATGGCAGGTTGACAATACAAGTATAAGTTAAATACAATATATGTATACATGCAGACTTTTCTTAATGCCAGAGAATAAGTACTTTTTCCACTATAAAATCTACCCTACTTTGATCTCTCTCTTCAACTTCTACAGTTATGGTCCATACAATAAGTATGAGAAGTAGCTGGAGTAATGGAAAGAACTTTGCACAAATTCAGAAAGTTTTTTGTGTCAAATTCTGCTCAAGACTAGGGGTCTCAACTTTCTAATCTGTAAAATGAAATAACAGAATTGTTCTAGGAAAAGTACTTTGTAAATGTAGTTATATGCTTTGAGGCTCCTTATTTCAGTTCTCTTGTTCACAGATGAGTCTTAGGTCCTGGAGAAGAGCTACCTCTCTCTCCCTCAGAGTTCAATGGCTACTCCTTTCTCCATAGTTATCTCTAATACTATCAGCTTTGTCCCACACCTGTGCACTTCTCCCCAAGATTATCATTTGAGAATCATTTTAGTCATTTAAGTAACTTTCAAAAAAGGATATTTATTTTTAAGAAGGGAAGGTTCAATAAGAATAGTTGATTTAAAATACACACTTTCCCACAAATGTATATACAGTCTAGGAGAAAGTGAACTCAATTAGAGAGTATATAGGGAAAAGGGATAACTCTCATTCCTGAAGTGCTCAAGAAGTTGCATGCTGTAGCTTCTTCACTGGGCTCCTTGTGGGACCAAAACAGACACTGCCATCACATGTCCCAGGGTTATCACTAGGGCACTGATGGGGCTATGGGAAGTCCACCATTCTTGGGACCCTTCAAAACTCAAAAATTCCTGAGGTTAGGAGAAGGGTTTGGGGAAGGCAGCAGCTTCTCCTCATCCAAGCAGTTCCCTCTCAGCAGTTTGCTGAAATGCTCTCTTTCCAGGCTCAGCTCTCTTAGAAATTCCTAATTCCAGCTATTTTGATGGCTCAGTAAACCCTTCAGCAAATTAGAACAGACTTTTCAATCATTTCATTTTATTCAATAGCATCCAAATTTTAGGAATTATGCCTGGTTTATGCCTGAGATTAATTAATTGATTAAGCATTTTATCACTAACATTAAATGGGGTAGAATGAGTTGTTTGATTTTCTCAATCACCTTCCCTTTATACAAATCTTTTTTTTGGGGGGGGAGGGACTTTATATAAATATTAAAGTACTATTTAAATATACATAGTCTTGTTTTCTCATTGTTTCATGTATCTTCTGCTAAAGTCTTATTTTGATACCTCACTGTAGTGTGGAGGTGACATTAGGAAAAACTCTGGCCTGAAAGCTGATATGGAAAAAGTGATGGACATCTGGTTTCAAATCCTAGCTCTTACCACTTATGTCACTGTGACAAAAACGTCACTATATGACTGAGCAAGTAATTTAACCTTCTTTGTCCTTAGTTTTCTTTCTCATTTGGAAAATGCTGGAATTGGTCCTCAAAGGTCATTTCTCACTAAGATACTGTGCTATGATATTCCTAAAAGGTGACGAAGTTGCATAAATATTAGCTACTTTGTTTTGACTTCCTGTTGGATTCCATTGCAACACATCTTAAGAGTCAGAGATCATTTGAATACATCCAGAAGCTGTATGACTTTTCCCTTTTAGTCTGCTTCAAAATCTGTGTCCAGATAAGTTAGGCTGGGAATTGGGAAACTTTTTTTACTTGACAATCTGATTCACAATTTTAACAGGGTCATTTTGAGGCACAACTAATTATTCAGGTATTCTAACACTGAGGTCATTGTGCTAGAGTGCAAGGGACAGGGTAATTACTTAATTTTTAGCAAACTGAATCAGTGAGTACCAAAGTGTATCTGATCAGAAGCATTACAGTTTTATCTAATTTCTGAGCAAAGTCAAAGATTATTACCTCTAACATTCTAGCCAAGTACATTTATTTCTTGGGTAAATGTACCCAAAACAAGGGCCAGATTCAATAACTGTGATCTGGATTTGAAGGAATAAGTTATCAAGGAAAATTCTCATTTCTGTGTTTTTTATTTTACTTTTATAAATAGCCTAGTCACTTAAAAAATCTTTCTTGGATGATATTAATGCAGTTCTGTCTGATGAACAAGCATAGGGCTCAAAATATTTCCCAAGGCTAGAACTAACTGTTCTCCATTTTGTGTGAACAGCTATTCTTTAGGGTGACTCTTAAAATGATGTCTAACTCTCATTTGGTTCATTACTCTTGGTTTAATACATAAAAGATTTTGTCAGTTTACATTCAACAGTCACTGATAGGGCTCCACTATATATGTACCCATAAATCTGAAGGCTTGTGATCTACCACTATTTCTGATAAAGTCCAGTCACATTTCACTTTACTTCCTTCTCTCCAGCCTTCTCCTTGCTGCCTTGTCTTTATTGCATATACCCTTCTACCCCCTCCAACCAGATCTAGTTTTTTGTTCAGCCATGTCTGACTCTTTGTGGCTCTATTTGAGATTTTCTTGGCAACGATTCTAGAGTGGTTTGTCAATTCCTCTTCCAGCTCATTTTGCAAACAGGATTAAGTGACTTGTTCAGGGTCATATAGCTAGTGTCTAAAACCAGATTTGAACTCAGTAAGATAAGTCTTCCTGACTTTCGGGGGGCCATCATTCTACTCACTGGGCCACTTCCCTGCCTTCTACTAGATCTAGAACCAAGACCAAATCTATCCTGCCATTGTGCCTGGAAGGAATATGTCAGTTTGTTTCCCCATGGCCCAGCTTAACTATTTCTGGAACCAAAGTGCTTCTTTCTGGTCATAACTCTCATATGTGTATTCTCTCCCCAATTAGACTATAAATTCTTTATGGACAGGAACAGTTTATACTTCTGTTGTATCCATAGCAGTTAGACCATACTCGGCACAAAGAAAGGGCTTCATAAATTTATTTTTTATTCACTCATTCTTTCATTTCATTGATAGAGAAATAAATATTAGACTAGGTTTCAGGTGCCGTAGTTTCTAGAGATGTTCTATTCCAGATGCCCTGAAATTCTTAAAACCTTTGTGTCTCAATTTTCTAGCTACAAAGATGTCTTCCTTCTCCACCTACGGGTACTTGTTTTTAGTTGAAAAAATTTGGTAATACCAAAAAGGCAACAGGTTGCCAGAGCTAGAACTAAAGTCTTAGCACTGGGTAAAGAAGACTTTACAATCTCCATAGGGAGATTTACTCCAATGCCAGAAGTCACTTCACAGTACACACTATAGTTTAGTTCTTCAGGGTTTCAAAATAACTAAAAAAATATATAATACAAAATTAATAATGGTATAGTTATATATTGTCATGTAAATTGACAGAAATCATTTATCACAATAATTCTAAAATATGAATTCAAATTCAATGTTTTTTAAAATCTAAATTAATCCATAGATCTTCAAATCTTCATCCTGCTTTTTCTCCAGGATTTCCCACAATACAGCCAGGAACTATGTAAGTATAAAGGTCAAATATTCTTTATCACTAGCTGCCAAAGTCACTTTAGAACTGAATCTTAGGCTAGCCCTCCAAGCCATAAGATTCTCTACCTCCTTTTGTAATAAAGTAATAAAAAAGATATTCCAATTTTACTAGGTGTAAGTATATACAGAGATGGTCAAAAACTGAGTCATAGGAAACAAGCAATTTTAAAATGAAAAGGGGAGATATAATTTGAATCAGTATTCAAGTAGCAATTATTAAAAACCTACTTTGCACAAATTTATGGTCTCTAGATCAGATGTTCCCAAGATACAGGATGTCCCAAAAATCTTAGTAATATTGCAATAAGACTTTTGAGTTACCTTGTATGATTGATATGATCTGCCTGTTTTTCCTAAGTTTATTTTCTTTAGTACCATTTTAAAATTCCTGTGTAAGAAGCTCAGGTACTGTAATATTCAAATCTAAGTGGGGTGGTTCTACTGTCTTTGATGGAGAAAATAGTTTGTTGTAATAACTTTTGCAAATCTTTTCCATTTTTCTATTTTCATTCTTGAATGCCTTTGGGATGACTTTGCTTAATTACATATCCTGCCAAGCCTTCTTTAGACTGGTTGACTCTCTACTGCTTCCCTCTGCTGTATGATAATATTGTTCATAATTATTTATCATCTTTCTTTAGATTTTACAGATGTATTTATATTTTAATCCAGTGTTGCTTTTGTTAGCTATCTCTATTTGGCAAGGAGGTAAAATCTTTTTTGGAGTCTTTGGCTTCCTTTTTGTGGCAATTAATTGCTTTAACATCTGGAATTATAGTAGATATCAATGTCATCGTAAATTTCATTGGTTTTCATTGTTTATAGGGATAAGAACTGCGTCTATAAATTCACTGGTATAGAGGACTCCTAGACAAGGAAATTGCTTCTATCTATGCTGGTTAGCATTTTATGCAACTTATGTACTTAGAGAGCTACTTAGAATACAAGAGGTTGAAGATCTTGATCAGGATGACATAGTATGTTAGAGATCTGACTTGATCCCAGCCTTTCTTGTCTTCAAGACCCAGTGTTCTATCCATTATGAAATGCTGACTCTCAGTCGTTTAATTGAACAGTTAAATCTACTTAATTGCACTTCACATCTTTTTCTCATTACCATTTTTTCTTACAAATTCTGAATTTAGTTCTGATGGCTCAACACTACACCTATATCTATGATAGAGCTTATCCCATTTGTTGCATGTAGTCAATGTCTTTTTTCATGATGGTTCATTTATGCCTACTGTCATAATTTTGGATTTATATAGATTTATAAGTATTGATTTTATTCTTTATAAGATAGTGTTCTTTATGAAGAGTAAATTCGTCAAAGTCAAAAAATCAGTTAATAATCATTTATTAAGTACTTACTGGGTCCAGGCACAGTATTAGGCAAGTATTGTGCTAGGAAATCCATTGCAGGAATCAAAAAGTAAAATTAAAAAAAAAAAACCAACAACAACAAAAAAAAACAAAAACCCATTTTTTTATCTCCTAAAGATTGACAATGTTTCTTCACAACAAATCTGTGAGATTCATAGTGAATACTGTATTATCCTCAATTTGTATATGATGAAATCAAGGTACAAAGTAAGTGAAGTGACTTTTCCATCTGGCATGTCAGAGCTAGGATGCATACTTGGGTATTCTGACTCAAAGAACCTTCCAATATAACATGCTGCCACTAAGGATTATAGGATTTAGATTTAGGACCAATTAAATTAGGACCAATTTGTTCTCACAAGGATAATGTCTTGACTTTTGAGTGAATTGGTTTTAACTGAGGCAGAGTGCAAAGTGTTAGGCCCTTACTCTCCCCTCCAGTCACTATATGTCAAAACAACTTGGCCTAAGATGAGGTGGAAAAGCAGTAGTTATGTGGCTTGATGGATAAAGAATGGGTCCTGGAGTCAGGAGAACCTGAGTTCAAATCTGCCTCAGACAGTTATTAGCTGTGTGATCCTGGGAAAATTGGTTAATCCCTACTCCCTCTAAACAACAACAAACCCCAAACAAGAAAGAGTTCAGTGGGAGATCTTGGCCTTTTAAATCTAAGATCTTTCCTAGGTCCCAGTTTGTCTGAGGCAAAACCCTCACTCACTTCCAACCCTCAAAATTCAAACAATGAGCAAGAGACACAAGAGCTGGACTTATTACTACCAGTGAAAGTCAGAGTAGTCTGGGTTTAAAGGCATAGTCAGCTAGCTCCATTTGAATCACAATGGACTTTTTTCTGATCTATATTTCAAGAAATCATAACCTAAAACTACATAAGACAATTAATTGTCCCAGCTTTTTGAAAAAAAAAATGATAAAATAAGTAGAGGGCAGAAATCTAGGCCTCCCAAACACAAAAGAACAAATATAAAATGTGTGAGAGGTAACTTTGCAGGAGAAAGCACTAATATGTAGGAGAAACAGGAAGCACCTTATATAGAAAGTGGTGCTTGAGCCTAATCTTAAAGCAATTACATGAAAACATCCCTCTCCTAGGGCCTATGCAAAGGCACAGAGAGGGGCCTTGGGACTATCATGTATGAAGGACATCAGATGAGATAGTTTGGCTGAACACTAGAATGTATGGAGAGGAATAATGTGTAAAAAGGCTTGAAAAGTAAAATGGGATATGTTTGTAAAGAACTTTAAATGCCAGATGAGTTTCTATTTGATCCTAAGGGGGTGTAAAAAAAAATCACTGGAGTTTGTTGAGTTAGAGGATAATGGTACGACCTATGCTTCAGGAAAAATCACTTTGGTGATATGTGGTAGATAGATTGGAATGGGGAGAAACTTAGGCCAATTAGTGGTAATGACAGTATGACTTAAAGTGATGGAATGTAAATGGAGAAAAGGGACTATATATGAGAGGTAGAACTATGAAAGCATAAATGACTATATTTGTCAAATAACTGTCTGGATATGTTGATGAGAATGAAAAGTTAAGGATAACAACTGAAGTTGTGAACCTGGGTGACTAGACTGAAGGGTTCAGAACAGAGGCTGAGGAGCATTCAAGCAGGTAGAAGAAGAACTAAGAAAGATCAGTGTTTCAAAAACACAGAGAAAACATCCAAGAGATAGATGGTGGTCAAGAGTAACTTGTAAAAAAGTGTTATATCACAGAATAGCTTGGAATCACTGAAAGTGCTGCAAATTTAACAAATCCAATCTATCATTTCTTTTCTTATTCAATACGGGGCCCAGAATTGAGAGAAACTGGATGAGAAATGAATAGGATGATAATATTTAAAGAGTTATATGGCATCCATGGACATGCTGAAGTATTTAAGGATAGTAGAAGCCAGTTTTATGCAGTTAATAATAAAGTATTTCTCTTTCTCTGGGTGTCAAATGTATTTATAATGCACATAAGCAACACTTATTTCATCATCTTATTTTTGACTTAACAGAAATTAAAACTGATATATTAAATGAACACACACACATATATGAATTCAATGTTGATTATATTTTCTTCATTTACAAATCAAATGCAGATGATATTTAAGAAACTATAAGAAATATTTTGGAATTACATTTCAATCTTAAGCACTAACTTTGTTTTACTGGCTGTTTTTCCAAGGTTAAAGGATTTTGTATAAACACTTGGTTCATTTGGGGGTATTTAAGAAATTCCTTTATTTTAATAATTTAGCCATTTGTTATCTATGCCTGCTGAGGTACATTGATTGACTTCTGTAGTTTCTTGTACTTCCTCATACTATGAAATTTGACTATTCTGAATTGAAATCTGAGCATTTTTAGTTTTTTCTCAATGGAGGCACAGCCTGGTATAGCAGAAAGAATGATGGACCTGGAAACAAATACTGCTTCTGACAGTAACTATATTATCATGGGCTAGTCAACTAACCTTTTTCAGTCTAGATTTTCTCATTTATAAAGTGGACATAAGAATTCTTAAGAGTACCATCTCACTTGAACCAAATCAGTTCCAATAGAGCAGTAATGTACTGAACCAGCTACACCCATCGAAAGAACTCTAAGAGATGACTATGAACCACTACATAGAATTCCCAATCCCTCTGTTTTTCTCGGCTTACATTTTTTATTTCCTTCACAGGCTAATTGTACACTGTTTCAAAGTCCGATTATTTTTGTACAGCAAAATAACTGGACATGTATACATGTATTGTATTTAGCTTATACTTTAACATATTTAACATGTATTGGTCAACCTGCCATCTGGGGGAAGGGGTGGGGAAAAGGAGGGGAAAAGGTGGAACAAAAGGTTTTGCAATTGTCGATGCCGAAAAATTACCTATGCATAAAATTTTTGTTAAAAAAAAAAAAAGAGTACCTGAATTGTTATAAGGCTGAGATGAAATAATCTATAATATTATTACTAGGGAATTTCTGGGCTTATGATAATAGGATTTAGAGCTGGAAGGGATCTTTTGTCTTGTTTAGTCATTTCAGTCATTTTCTTTCCTCATGTCATTTTAGAGATGAGAAAACTGAGGCTTATAGGGTGAAGTGATTTGTCCAGGGTCACGGCTAGTGTTGAATTTGAACTCAAGGAGACTTCATCTTCCCCTGTGCCATCTAGCTGGTCTGAAGGAACCTTCTAACAACTAATAGAAAAACCATTCTTTTATTCATAAAGGATACTATTGCATTCAATAAACTTTTATTAGGTACCTATCCTGTGTAAGGATGTACAGGACACAAAGCTACAGATACTTTCTCTTTGGTCTTGCTAGCCGCTTTGCTGCCTAGATGAGACTCCTATTCCCTCCTACCACTTGATCAATTAATGCCTCATAGACCTTGCTATATTTTGACTACTCCCAGCTAAGTTTTATTATTATTCCTAACTATCTTCTTGTCAGCTTCCTCATAGACCTTTATCTCATCCTTTTCCATTGCTGGAACATCAAACTGCTATTGGTACTGAAAAGGGTGTCAACCTACCCCCTAGTGGCTTTATTCACTCTTGACTTTTCAAAACAAACCATCCCACTGACCATCACTCCTGTTGTCTCTGATAGAACATAAACTCCTAAACTCAGTGTTTTCTTTCCCCTATCAGGAACTCACAAGTGTGGTTTGAGAACTGGGATTTGTAGTTCACAGGGACAACATTCCCCTTTTAGGACCTAGAAGCAACTTGCAACTATCAGATATTTTGGAGCAGTAAGACATAAATGAGTTATGCCAGAGTTCAAGAGACAAAAAATAAGCTCCGACCCTGACTGGAAGCAGGATCTAGTAGTGACTGATATGCAATCTTGGGAGAGTATAAGATATTAAGTTTATAACAGAAAATAGGGCTGCTAAATTTTAATTTTGGATTTTACGTTAATTTTGCATTGCCTAAGCATTTCCC